>NC_083877.1:47726268-48029298 GCF_032452875.1 Bos javanicus | reverse complement strand
GCATCACTGACTTGATGGACGTGAGTCTGAGTGAACTCCGGGAGTTGGTGATGGACAGGGAGGCCTGGAGTGCTGCGATTCATGGGGTCTCGGAGAGTTGGACATGACTGAGCGACTGAACTGAACTGAACTCAATGACCATAGAGTAGGGTATCAATAAAAAATCATATACTAATAACAATATAGTAGGTGCTTGAAGAATATAGGTTGAGGTGAAATACCTGTGACTTTTGTGTCTTCACTTGTTTTGCCATCTTAAGTTAAGGTGGATGACAGAAGAGGAGAGAAAGATGAAAGACATTCTTGTCCCATAAACCGTTATTTACCATCTACCAGAGTAAAAATAAGCATCAAGATCCAGAAACTCCA
Organism: Bos javanicus; assembly: GCF_032452875.1. NCBI lineage: Eukaryota > Metazoa > Chordata > Mammalia > Artiodactyla > Bovidae > Bos > Bos javanicus. The sequence goes on along the minus strand of NC_083877.1, from coordinate 48,028,929 downwards.
TAGTCAATCCAAGTCTAGTTGAACCTTAATTCCTCCCTAGGCCCTTCAAATGGAGAATGCACATCGCCAGTCCTTCCTTTTGCAGAACTTGACCTTCCATTCCTTCCCCCGCCCCCACCTCTCCAAGCCTTTCTGCTTGTGCCCTCCTGACACAGTGGCCACCACTGCAGGCAGATCAACTAAAGGTGAGTGAACACACTTGGAATGAACAAGGAGCCTAGGGGACAAGGTCAGGGGCTGTATATCTGTCAGCCTTGAGGCAACAGGAGCAAAGATGGGAATTGCAAAGGGGAGGAGAAGCCTGTGTTTTTGGGGAAATCAGCCTGGCTGGTTGATGTGGCAGTCCCTAGTCTTTGGGGAGGTAGTGAGCAGAATAATCACGCTGCTCCCTAAAGCTGAAAGTTTGGGTTTTCTCCTTTTGTGCAGGCTACAGTGCTGTTTCTACCACCTGCCAAGGGCCAGCTGCCAGCTCCTTTGGGAAGCATTGTTTCATTTTAAAGCAGGGGTGGAGGGAAGATGGAGCGACTCTGGCTCTTTTCTTTCCGGAGAGCATTTTGTTCCTTCGGCTGTCAGGAAGCCTTTGTACAGACAGGTCTTTATTCCCAGAGCAGAAGAACTGGAGACAAGCATTAGACATTTGCCAATTCTTGATCACTTTCCTCACCCTTTATACTTTGTTCTCTTGAAATTTGTTTAGACCATGTCTTTTTCTTGAAAGGCTTTGAGACCTTTTACAAAATAAGGTTTATCTACAGTAAGGCTATAAAATAGGAGCAGAAAAGAGGAAACCCAGGTCAAGGTGAGAGGCAGTCGTACATATTTTAAATGTAAAAATAAGCAAAGATGCTGTGATTAAGCTTTAAAAATTAAGTTTTGTAATTAAACTAAAAATTAAGCTTTAAAAATTGTCTCTGAGATGCCTGCCCATTAGGATGAGAGAGGAAACACAGCATGTTACATAATGATCAGACTAGGATCAAAGAGGAATTTGATGTTCAGTTGTCGCTTTGGGCATCTGTTTATACCTGCCTTGCAACTGTCCAGGCCACAGTCATTATGGATGTTTTAGATGAAATATGACTCGGCAGCTCTGAAAAGCCATTCAGGCAGACATTAGGGAGAATAGATGCAAAATTATTTTCTATGTTGAAATCTCAATCCAGCCAAAGAACCAATCTACTGTTTGAAGTCAAGTGAAGTCAAGTGAAGTCGCTCAGTCATGTCCAACCCTTTGCGACCCCATGGACTGTAGCCCACCAGGCTCCTCCATCCATGGGATTCTCCAGGCAAGAATACTAGAGTGGGTTGCCATTTCCTTCTCCAGGGAATCTACTGTTTAGGATCCTCAATTCTCTAAAAATGGTGTTAACTTATCCTGTTCTTGAGTTAGCTGTTTCATCAAGTCTCAGGACACTTAACTGGCAACATATGAAAATTATACACTTGTGTCTGATGAGGATTATGACCTTGAGTGTTTTTCCCACCCTGTATCCATCAAGTTTATTAAGGTAAGTGATATTATGGAAGAGGCAGGGATAATTCAAAAGATTTCTCATCTAACCTTCTTCCAGATACACAATATCTACCATGGGATTAAGTCAGGTCAGTTGAGAAGTGAACGATTCTGATGGTACTATTTAATGGCCTCTCCCCATCACCCTCCCAGAACCTTCTCTAAACTCCTTAAATATTTTTACTCAGTTGCCCCCTGGTGTGATAGGGGTGATTTAAAAAAAATAGCCCCTTAAATATATTGTCCCCCACAACTGATATCCAGGCAGTCCTTGGCCCAAGAAGCCTTGAGGGGTATGAATCTCTTACACCAGAAATCGGTACCCTTCTGAGGAATAGGCCAGCTCTCATATTTTGGACACAGACTGGTCTGATTTTCCATTTAGAATCAGCTGATTTGAAGCTTATAGTTAAATCCAGTCACCAAGTCAGAAAGTGTATAGGACTTCGTTACCTATGCCTGAATAAGCCTCAACGCCTGTGGACCAGGCTACTAGAGTTCTTATATTGCCTCACCGTTTCCTCAGTTCAGTTCAGTCGCTCAGTCATGTCCGACTCTTTGCAAACCCCTGCAGCATGCCAGGCTTCCCTGTCCTTCACCAACTCCCGGAGCTTGCTTTTCTTTTTACCTTTTCTTACCTGTCTTTAATTTTGTGAGTTAATCTTTAAGTTTCTTTATTTCATTATGCTGCCATTAGTTCTTTCTGGAACAAAGTGGGATTGATAGGCACACCTCTTAGCATACTGCTTCCTCAAAGGAGACAGAGATTTTGCTGGCACTACACTTTGAAAGAAATATCCAGTGTGGGGGTATAACTCAGAGACTACTGAGAGATGGAATGGACAAGATCTTAAACGATAATTTTAATTTTAATGATTATTTTATAACGAGTATAGAAACATTCTTTTTTCACTTTAAAATAAATCTTTGACAAAAGTAAAAGGCCTCAGAAATTGCTCAGAGGCCATCAACAGCAAAACGGATACACTGTGATATATCCCACAAGGGAATACTATCAAACAATAAGAATGAATAACCTACAAATACATGCAACAATATAGAAAAATCTCACAGAGGTACTGTTGGACTAAAGAAGGCAGATACAAAAGAGCTGTATGTGATCACTTGATACAAAGTTCAAGGTCAATTAAAGCATCTCTGGTGTTAAAGGTCAGTATACTTGCTCCCTCTGGTGGTAGTAGTTTCTGGAAGGGGGCGCAAAGGGGGCTCCTGAGATGTAACACTGGTTTTATCTTGACCTGGATACCTGTTGCTTAGGTAGGTTTACCTTGATAAAACTAACCAAATTGATGACTTATGATTTGAGTACTTTTATTATATGTTGTTCTTCAATAAAAAACAAAAACCAGAAAAAGATGAGGAGGACCTACATTAAGTGAGGAGTACACTGAAGATCAGCCTCAGTATTGGAACTGGCCATAAATCTGATTTCAGCTTCAGCTTTCAAAAGTCCAAAATAATGAAAGGCCTACTTCAAAGTCATTTCAGGCTTCCCTGAGCTTATGCATGATCAATAATCATATGATCACAACCATTATTTCTTACTGTTATATTTTAATCATGTCAGCAATAGGAATGAGGTGTGTCATTTGATTTTATTATTTTCAAACACAGGAAAGCATTCTAGCTGTATTAAGAAAAATCTCCTCATGTGGTTTATAAATTGAATATTATTAGTCAGTTAGTGCATGATACATATTTATTACTGCAAGAATAAAATACTATAATGATTAGTGGTATACAAAGTCTTTTTTTGGTGCCAAAAACCAATTTCAGCTTTCAAATGGTTAAATAAATAGAAAAGGAAGTTGACAATATAAATGTTAAGAGAAAATGTTAGCTAGTTAATGTACATCCTTTCTGAACCAAAGAATTATTTAAATACAGAAATTTAAATAACAATGCAAGGTGGAATAATAGAGATTCAATTGTATCATATTTCTAATCCTTGTAGAATTGTTTGGTGTATTAGCATCCATTACATTTTTTAAAAGCCTTTAAGGAGTGTATTTAAATTGTCATTATTTAATTCCATTTAGGCCAAGAGTCTTTTAAGAAAAAGTCTTATTTGGGAATTCTTCACATTTTATGAGGACAAATTAAAAGCAGAATGTCAAATGCACCATATCAAAATTTCATGAGGAGGAAAAGCTCCAGAATCGTGTACAATAACATTCACAATAAACTATCTTTGGTCCGGACAAAATAAAAAAATTTTTTTAAATGAAGAAAAGGGGAAATTATTAGACACAAATGAGGAAGTCAAACACATTTTATTCTCGCCAAACTTCAATAAAACAACAGACTTGACAGGAGTATTTTAGGAAGACATTCTTATATATTTTTCCTCCCACAGAAGCTGAACTTTTAAGCAAAAAGCTTGTTAAAATGATGCTATATTGTGTACTGGTAAGTACATAGAATTTTCATTATTTATAATGAAAAGTATTTTAGATGTGCCCTAAAAACAAAGTTCCTTCCAGAACACATGCTACTGAAACATCTTATTCTGAACTATATTCTGTTGTGCACAAGTCTAGTGATGCTATTAAATATGTCAGTTTAAAGTGAGTTTCTGTGTAGTACTAGAAGTTCCTGAACTATAATGACAAACCTTTAAAATTCGACTACTGAAATTTTAATAATAAAATTGTCATTGCTATTTTCCTTGTCCAAAATGCCTCTAGCCTTCCAATCCACTTTTATATTGGGTAAGTCTCTACTCAGCCTTTTATTTCTCTTAAAGGAAGACTCCCTATCTCACTGGCAAAGTTGTTGCTCCTCGCCGCCTCCAGTCCTGTACATGTTACATGATTGTAACTGTACCTGTAATCGTAACTGTACCTGTAATTGCTGCCTGCCTCTCACCTTCCCCACTCACCTATAACTCATTCAGAGCCTAAAATATAGCTCATCCATCTCCTGAGCCTCACACTTATCCCACTGTCCCTTATACAGCAGTAGCTGGGCATTTACTACTTTAAAAATTCACAGAGAGACTTCCCTGGTGGTCTGGTGGCTAAGGCTCCATGCCCCCAGTGCAGGAGAGCCAGAGTCTGATGCCTGGTCAGGGAACTAGATCCCACATGATGCTAAGACCCAGCATAGTTAAATAAAGTTCACACACTGATAACTACACATGTAATCTTGGACATTACAAAATTACTAAATCTCTCGGCCCAGTACATCAGTTGCTTCCTTTATAAAATGAGAATCATACAGTACAGGGTTGTTAGGAAGAATAACTGTAAAACCCATAGTATGGGGTTGTAAGGAAGAATAACTGTAAAAGTTCCATGAGGGGAGGGACAGATGGCTTTTGTTCACTGCTGAACCCCCAGTGCCTAAAACAATGCCTGACACACACCAAGTACTCAGTAAAATATTTCCAGCCTGACCCAAGAGCAATAATCCATGCAGAGTGCATGGCACAGTGTCTGACCTACAGGCCTCAATCAGTGTTAACTATTATTAGTAACTTTCTATTCTGGTCAGGGTCTACCTCACTGAACACACATGGCGGCTGGAAAATTATCACTCTTTTAAGATGACATTTTCCTGGGCATGTAGCTATTCCCTTAATCACCCCTACTGAGCCCTCCCTCCTTCACAGACCCTCCCTGCCAACCACAGTCCCCAGGGAGCACGGGTCTCTTCTGAATTACTACAGTCTGCACTGTTAGGGATCCTTGCTGGACCCCCGTCATCCTGAGTCACCAACAGGCCTGTGAACACCCGGAAGTGCTTTCTGTCGCCCCCTCAACGCAGAGGGACTGATGGTTGGTCCACCTACTTACCTGAACTGGGCAGCAGCTGCTTCATGACCCCCTGCCTTTAATACATCCTCCATCTGCACACACACCCTAACTTCACTCTCTCCCTCTATCCTTGTCTCGACTCCTTCACCTCCCTATAAAAGGCTGCTCATAATTAACTAGAGCCCCCTCTGGGGCATGGTTCAGTTCAGTCTGTTTTAAGTTCACCTAGGCATTTCTCACCCCAGCACTCCCTTGTGACCCCATAGAACTATTGAGGTACCCCGAGATCAGGGCCCCTCCAAGAGGAACCATCAGGGTTGTCAGATTTCACTATTCTCTAAGCAGCCCCTGAGGCCCGGAGTGTTCCAGCCCATCACCACACAGCACGCCCTTCCAGCTCCTCCTGCTCCCTATTTGTCTTCCTGGAAAACCCTGTACTCCACCCACTGGGCCCAGGCTGAAGCCCACAGGTGTCTCCCTTGGTGTTTAGAAGAGACAATATTTCAGGATGGAGGGGACTGGGTGAAGCGCCTAACCCCACAATTGCTTAAGGTGCCAAAAGAGCGGTACTGACCTGAGGCTGCGCTTAAGGAGAAAAGTTCAAGAAGCAGGTAGTGATGGTCTACGTGGATGAATTGTAAGTGCCTGCAGCTGCTGGGAGGAATAGCTGGCCCCAGGGTGTGCAATGGAACAGCACAAGTGAGTTGCTGTGGCCCTGGACTTTGGTAGGCATCAGATAGGGGCCCGAGGGTCTTCAGAAGCCTCCACTGCCCAGGCCCTTGGGACTCATGAAGACTATAGATTTGGAGCCTCACGTGCACAGTTCATTCGCCTGGTGCAGCTTTGGACAGTCCCTCTGCTGCCCAGCCTTTTGGCCAAAGTCTTTCCCCTCACCTGTGGGATCCCCAAGGACTTCCCAGGTGGTGCTGGCGATAAAGAACTCGCCTGACAATGCAGGAGACACAAAGGATGTGGGTTCAGTCTCTGGGTCTGGAAGAACCCCTGGAAGAAGACATGGCAGCCCACTCCAGTATTCTTGCCCAGACAATCCCATGGACAGAGGAGCCTGGTGGGCTACAGTCCCTGGGGTCGCAAAAGACTTGGACACAACTGAGTGACTAAACAACGATAACTTCCCAGGTGTAGAGTATAACCCAGGAGACTAAGACAAAGTTCTTGTGGCTGAGGAGTCTAGAGAAGTAAAAGATGCCTTCTGCATGCATGCATGCTCAGTCGCTTCAGTTGTGTCCAACTTGGTGCAACCCTATGGACTGTAGCCCACCAGGCTTCTCTGTCCATGGGATTCTCCAGGTAAGAATACTGGCGTGGGTTGCCATGCCCTCCTCCACAGAGAAGACACCTTCCCTGCCATTTAAATGTATCTCATCCTTCAGTTTCATGCATTGGAGAAGGAAATGGCAATCCACTCCAGTGTTCCTGCCTGGAGAATCCCATGGACGGAGAAGCCTGGTAGGCTGCAGTCCATGGGGTCGCACAGAGTTGGACACGACTGAAGCGACTTAGCAGCAGCAGCAGCAGCATCCTTCAGAATCCCCTAAGGAAATGCCGTGCTCTCCAGAAGCTTCTCCAGGGAAGCCACTCTGCTTTGAGTATCCTTTTGTACCGTGACCCCTCAGGGGCTGTGTAATGCAGGAGAGGAGGGATTGAGCGAAGAGGGAGCACCACTAGATTCAGAACTTATGCCTGGGTGCCCTGAGCAAACAGACTTTCCCCAAGGGCTTGGAGTGCTGGAGAATTCTGAGCATCTGCATCTCCCAGGAGCTCCTGACAGGCAACTAGCACTAGATGATTGTTTGTAACTAAGGGACTTATGCAAATATGACTCTTTTTTTAGTATTAAACTGTTTCTCCAGGGATGTGAGTTGACCTCCGGATCTTGAAACATTATGGGGGATATTCATGTCTGCTCAGTTAAAGGAGCAGTGAGCACTGCTTCGGAAAATCCTCTAAGCCCTGCCTGGAAAACCCTAAGACTCAAGAACAGTTTCCTGTTCCTGTCTCTCTTGTACACATCGACTGTGCCAACGTTCACAGTTAAAAGAGAAATATTATAGTTTCCTAACTCTGTGATTTATGGTCTGTTTGGTCTTGGGAAAGTCAACTCTCTGAGCCTTGGTTCTCTAATCTGTAAAATGGAGGTTAATTTATCTTTCATGTTTTGAGGATTAGGGTTGATGTTTTTAACAGTGTCTGATAGTTCTACAATTAATATAGTAAGAATTATAATGCATACGTGTGCTTAGTCACTCAGTCATGTTCAACTCTGCAAGCTCATGGAGCCCTCCAGGCTCCTGCATCCATGGGGATTCTCCAGGCTAGAATACTGGAGTGGCTTGCCATGCCTTCCTCCAGGGGATCTTTCCAATCCAGGGATTGAACCCAGGTCTCCCGCATTGCAGGCAGATTCTTTTACCTGTGCCATCAGGGACAATGCATATAGCCTTTATTTTTTGCTATTCTATGTGCTTTACATGTGAAAGGGATCAGGTATGCCACCGCCAAAAATGCCACTTTAGCATAATGAGTATTTTGAGCTGAAGGCAATTGAGAATCAGCAGATGCAGGATAAGTTCTGTGCCCTCCTTTTATCTGCCTAAAACCAGGGCACACATTTTTCTTTGTTAAGGTGTTTCTCCCACCTCCTTGTACCAGGAAAAGGAGAATGACTTTTATCACTGGAGATGAAGAGTTGACAGAGATGAGTTTGCATGCACAGACCTTACTAAAATAACCCTTATCTTCTGTCAGCACCCCCATATTCCCCCATATATTTCACTTCTCCATGATGTATCACCCCCTGAAGCCCAACACCCTTCTCCTTTGTGAAAACGGTCCATAAGCCCCCAAGTCTAACCACTTTCTCGTTTCAGTTCTTATTTGTGAAATCTTGTGCACGTGAATATTAATGATCATTGTACACCTATTCTCCTGTTAATCTGTCTTTAATTAATTTAATTCACAGGTCCTGGTTACTGAAAATTAAGGGTAGAGGAAAAGGTTTTCAGCCCCAACATATGAATTCACTCATTTAATGCTCTTAGCAACCCTATAAGGTAAGTGCTATTATCCTAACTTTACAGAGGAGGAAACAGGCACACAAAGAGGTTGAAGAACCTGCCCAAAGTTTCATGGCTCATTAGCTGTGAAGTCTGTGAGATCCAAATTGCTCAGGCATTCTGATTCCATGGTCCATGCTCTTAGCCTTCGCTTAATAAATAGTAGTTTTTACATTAGCTAGCAATTAACTCAGATATGCAGATGACACCACCCTTATGGCAGAAAGTGAAGAGGAACTAAAAAGCCTCTTGATGAAAGTGAAAGTGGAGAGTGAAAAAGTTGGCTTAAAGCTCAACATTCAGAAAACGAAGATCATGGCATCCGGTCCCATCACTTCATGGGAAATAGATGGGGAAACAGTGGAAACAGTGTCAGACTTTATTTTGAGGGGCTCCAAAATCACCATGAAATTAAAAGACGCTTACTCCTTGGAAGGAAAGTTATGACCAACCTAGATAGTATATTCAAAAGCAGAGACATTACTTTGCCAACAAAGGTTCGTCTAGTCAAGGCTATGGTTTTTCCTGTGGTCATGTATGGATGTGAGAGTTGGACTGTGAAGAAGGCTGAGCACCGAAGAATTGATGCTTTTAAACTGTGGTGTTGGAGAAGACTCTTGAGAGTCCCTTGGACTGCAAGGAGATCCAACCAGTCCATTCTAAAGGAGATCAGCCCTGGGATTTCTTTGGAAGGACTGATGCTAAAGCTGAAACTCCAGTACTTTGGCCACCTCATGCCAAGAGTTGACTTACTGGAAAAGACTCTGATGCTGTGAGGGATTGGGGGCAAGAGGAGAAGGGGACGCCAGAGGATGAGATGGCTGGATGGCATCACTGACTGGATGGATGTGAGTCTCAGTGAACTCCGGGAGTTGGTGATGGACAGGGAGGCCTGGCGTGCTGCGATTCATGGGGTCGCAAAGAGTCGGACATGACTGAGTGACTGATATGATCTGATCTGATTATCATGGTTAAAAATCTATACATTCTCTACCTTGAAGAAATATATAAAGAAAGAATATAAAGAAATATTCTGAAGATAACCCTTTCTATTTTTCAATTGAAAGATATTTGAAGCTGGGGAAAAATAAAAAAGTTTTTCAAAAGTGATACTGCAGGGAAAACATGGAAATTACTATGTGGAATGTTCAGGATTCTGAAATATGGTGGACAAACCTCAGACTTCCCATTAAATTATTTTGTAAAAGGTTAAGTTCCAGCATAAAATACTATCTAGAATATACACTTCTGCCTCAACAATATTCATTTTAAAACTTGTAATTTAAATAAAACATCTTAACTCCAGTTTTTCATCCCATGGCTTGACTTGTTTTAACTTCCCCAAAGCCTTCATGCAAATCCACTTTACTTTTCCATCCCAAATTGTGGAGCTATTGTTTTCCTGGAATTGAGGAGAGAATTTATTCAAATTTGACCTAAAGCTATAGATAATAAGCCACTGAAAACAGTTCCCCAGACACACAACTATGTCCCTACCCAATATAGTAGCCCCAAAGGAATTCCTATGGCCTAGTTATAGCCTCTGGGGATGGGGGTGGGGGTATTCAAACCGAATATGCTGACACTGCACTAACTATATAGCAGGCACCCTGTAATGACACCTTTGGACAACACAGAAAATGATTGTGTTCCAAGGACGGGCTATAATGAGAGGGGCGGGTACAGAGAGCCACAGGCGGCATTGTTTCCAATCTAACAACACAACTGGGGGCAGGGGCAGGTGTGTGCCTGTGTTCAAAATAATAAACACCACTATAGTATTTCTGCACAAGGCTTGTGAGGAGAGCATGAAGTTTGAAGAGCCAACCAGCATCAGTAGATTTCTAGTTCCTCTACAAAGGTAGTAGAAGTAGGCAGAGCAGCCCAACCAATGGAATTCTGTATGGCACAGAATAAATTTTCTTTCAGATTTACAAATTTCCTCTTCCCTGAAGCTCTATTACTTGGACAAAAGGCAGGGCTTCTTGTAGCCTCAGTTTCTTTATCTGTTAAATGGGGATAAATTATAACAGCTAACTAACTCATAGGTTATTGTGACATACACTCACACTCACACACATACACACACACATGACATTTTATGTTTTTAGATAGAAAAAGAAAAATAGAACCTACACAGTACCTGGCTCATAGTAAATGAGTAATAAATGTTAGCTTTTCCCTATGGAGAAGCCCTCAAGTTCCCCTTAATTTGATGGAAAAAGAAGTGAAATCAGCCCATTTGGAATGAAAATGAAACCCAACCTTTCATGTGCTCTATGAAGACAAGATCCATTCAGACAAAAGAAAGAGCTCAAAGCCGAACAGCATCACTCTATAATCCTTTACAGAATGGTGACACTTGGCTGATTTGTCAAAAATCCTGCTACATATCCACACTGGGTGCTTCTAATGAATGTCAGATTTTAAGAATCAACGACATTGACATTACTCCACAGAGCAAAGACTGACGGCCCAACTTATAAATTCCCTGATGCATGTATTAGCAAGGAGGCAAGATGAATTTTCTGTTCACTGGTCTTGTTCTGCTGTCAAATTCTGGGGGACTTGCATTTCAAGCAATATATCTAATCTCTTTAAATTAAATTATCTTCCTTTCACCAGCCAGAAAATTTTTTTAGAAGAATATTATCAACTAAGTGGATCAGAAAATGCAGGTTTAAGTCTTGCTTCCTTGGTGAAAAGATATTAAAATGAATGTTATTCCCCAGATAAATGATGTGTTCCAAGGGTCATACACTACAGCTGTTAGAAAGGTTTTTAAAAGAACCTTCAAATCAAAGGAGGAGGCACATATAAAATTGGAGAGAATTTCCCTCTTCAAAGAAATAGTAGGGGTGTTTTGCTTTTATGAGAACAATGATAACCTCCTTGTCTCAATCTGGCATCTCCATTGATATTAATCACCAATACTATTGAACTGTGAGGATGTATATAAAATACTTTTTCTGTATTAAAAATACTCTCAGCTTACCAGTTCATTGAGAAGTTGTTCTTAAATTAAAATCCCATATACATACCACCCAAAAATGCTAAGCTCTGCCTTTGCCTCATAAGGCTTTTTTGTGGTTATGGTCACAAATATTGATTCCTGTTTTGGTGTAGAAAATGCTCACTTTGAGTTCCTGTCCCATATATATTTTAAAATGTTAAAAACTTCCTTGTGATTTCAAAGCTAAAACATTCTAAGCCAAATTTGTCCAAAGTCTTCTACCTAATAGCTGGAACCCAGTCCTCTCGTCACCCTATAAAGCCAAGCTGAAATCTGTATTCTTACCTTTTTCTTAGGCCTTATTATAAGGCCTTCTTCATGAACTCTAGAGCAGAGGTTGGCACATTATTCTTCTATTAAGGATGAGATAACAAATATTTTAGGCTCTGTGGGCCATATGGTTTCTGTCGCAACTATTCAACTCTACAGTGCCATATGTGTGTGCTAAGTCACTTTAGTCATTTCTGACTCTTTGCTACCCTATAGACCATAGGTCGCCAGACTCCTTTGTCCATGGGATTCTCCAGGCAAGAATAGTGAAGTGGGTTGACATGCCTCCTCTTCCCAACCCAGGGATCAAACCCACGTCTCTTACGTCTCCTGCATTGGCAGGCACCATGCAAAAGCAGCCAAAGACAATAAGTAAATGAATGAGTATGATGTGTTCCGATAACTGTGTATTGGTTAGACTCATAATGCACATATCACAAGCTATGTTTATTATCTTATCACCAAGACCAAATTCTAAATTTGTTGACGTATAGAACCAACTTACCCCACACTGCCAGCCAATTGAAGTCATCATATCAAGTAGTTTCTTAAAAGATACCCAATAATTGATCAAGTGATGGGTGGAGGGAGGGATGTATATACTTCAATGGGATCCTCCTGGAAACTTCTGATTAATAGCATCAGCGTTGTGGCTAGATAGCTTTAGTTCTACAATGATGACATATACAACTGCATGTTCTGAGGAAGCTCTGAGGGTCTTAGAATGTTTCACTCCCTTTTCCCCTATTTTATCCAATATCCAATTGAAAAGGAGTGTTATTGCTAGTAAATAATTCTAGGAAATTATATTGCAAGATTAAAATCACCAAATTGTTTTCTTGGTTAGAAAATATTAAAAGCACCTTGCTTTTAAGTGAAACTTGCCAATACTGAAGACTGAGTGGATATAACAAACCCTAAAAGAGATTTCGCCATGCTTGAACATTGTGGGATTGCTGGAAGCCCCTAGTGAGCTAAATCTTTCAAGTAAGATAGAAAGATAACATTTTCATTGCACTTGACAGCTCTCTGAGAGTATGCCATCCTGTTTCCATATTAGATTAGAGAAAGCATGGGATTTAATGCCTGACCATAGAGCTGATGTCTTGAAGATAGCAATATACTGTACCACCTATGATAATACATGTCATTTCACAGTTAGAAATTACTAAGTAATTACTAAATGGCAGACAGTATTAATTCAGCTAATATCCCTGTTTGCTCAAGAACTCTCTGTTCTATAATCTAGTCAAGTCTAGACTGCCATTACAAAATGACCCATGGTTTTCACTCCATGATACAGGTAGAACTAAAATAACCTTGCAAAGGCAGAATTTTTTCCCTCCTATCAGTGAACTTACATGTTGGAGATTATAGTACTCTGGAAGGTAATTCTCTCTGAAGGCATATAATCTATCATATGTAGATTTATCTCAAGGAAGGAGATGAAGTTACTCCTGCACCAGGTCAATAACGTAACATGTGACTTCACTATGACCAAGGAGAACATGGATGAATTTTGAAGGTGAGATCAACAGCTTTTCATGAAGAATAAGCAACTCTGCATGACTTTAATGAAAACATCAGCCTTCTTTTTTAGGATAATAACAGAGAAAGTCATGGGTGTGGCAAGAATAACAGGTGCCTCACTGGCCCAAAGAGGAACTCTGAGCCACAGAATCAATAATAAAGTCAGAGACTGGAATGTGAACACAAGTTTTGGATTAAAATGACTGAGACTAAATGTGAATCTTATGAATGATTTTTAAATCTGAAAATAAATCTAAAAATTAAATTTACTGTGGAAATAGTATAATCATTAAGAAGCTAGACTTTAGCCCCAATCAACCTGAGTGTGACTCCCAACTCAGCCTATTCTCAGCTGTTTGACCTCTAGCACACAGAGTACTCTAAGGTTTATTTTATAGATGAGGTCTTAATCTAAATAAGATGGATAATCATAGTACTCACCTGTGCTATCGTGAGAATAAGTGGAATAATGCATCAAAAGTACTTGCCCAGTGTCTTATGGTTGTTCTTTAGTCACTAAGTCATATCTGATTCTTTTGTGACCCCATGGACTGTAGCCCACCAGGTTCCTCTGTCCATGGGATTTCCCAGTAAGAAGACTCGAGTGGGTTGCCATTTCTTTCTCCAAGGGGTCTTCCTGACCCAGGGGTCAAACCTGCATCTCCTGCATTGGCAGGCAGATTCTTTACCACTGAGCCACTAGGGAAGACCAGATTCTTTATCACTGAGCTGCCAGGGAAACCCAATGTCTGCAGCAGAGTAAACACAAACACTCAAGATATGGTATTTTATGAAATACTTGTGACCAGAATGGAATAAAGCACAAGAGTACCTCCTCCATGAAACTTGACCCAGCTATGCCTGCCAGCACTTACTTCTTTTCTGACCATTGACAATATTCAACTATTCATGCACCAAGATTTTATTGAGCACCTTCTATATTCCAGGTGCTTGACTAATCAATAATAAGAAATTAGACACCTTCTGTCAGCCTGGATACTCTCTATGTTACTCTCTAGGAGGGAAAGAAAAATATCTAAAAGGCAGAATGTGTAAAGTTCCACAACAGAGGTATGAACACTGAACAAGAGGGAGGGTAGAAGAAGGCAAAGAGATCTCCCTGGAGGAAATCAGACAGTTGCCTAGAATGGGTAGCATTTGACTTGGGCACAGAAGGATGGATAGAAGTTTTTCAGATGGAGGTGGAAGAGGAAGAAGTGAATTCCAAATTAAAGTTCAGTTAAGGAAAGAGGCAGGAGTGGTCCAGCACTGGATCCACTTAGGGTCCAGTGAGGACTCTCTTTGCACTGGATGACATGGTGGGTACAAAGAAGTGTTAGTAGAAGTTGTTGAAACAATATGGTGGGAACATTGTGTGGATCCCAAGCGCCAGGCTGATTCAGAAGAACTTGCCCTGCAAGAGGCATGTTTTCTTAAAAAAAAAAAAAAAGAAAACACCCATCAGTGGTGAAATAGGGTAAAGACTGAGACAAAGCTAAAGATTTTACCATTAGGAAACCACCAAATGCAGATCCTCAGAAATAAGAAAAGCAGAAGCCAAGTACAGTTGCTTGAGGAGTTAGAAGTCGGTAAGGAAATGTGTTTTGACTTATTTTTTTAAAGGAATCTGGCCATAGCTTGATATAAGAAGTAACGGGTTTTGTGTTTATTTTTGTTTCAAGAAAAGGGAGGCCTAAGCTTATTTTAGGCTAAGGGAAGAGAGCCAGAAGGGGCAGGAGAAAGAAAGAATGTATAGTAAAACTATCTCCTCCAAAAACATACTTCATACTAGCCATGAAGTTTCTTACTTTGAAGAGTTTGAATTCTGCAAAGATGAAGCGATTTCTTCTACAGACACAGGAGTGAGACCAAGATAGTGAGTGGAAATACTTGAAGATCCTCTGGTTAAAAGGGGGAAGACTGGAAGCTCTCAAGTTGAAGTCTTCAGCAGTAAAGATGATGGGACTTAATCTTCTGCAAGTGCAAAGAATGGAAATAGGCATAGGGGTCTGAGAAGTCTAGACAATGGTTGGTTTGGTCATTATGGAGAATGCAGTAGGAAGTTGACAATAAATTTATAGAGCCAGAGGTCTATAAAATATAAAATATAGAGCCAGAGGTCAGCTAGGGAAATACAGATCAGTAATGGGCCCATTACCACTGTTTTCACGACTTTCTCTAAACCTGGCAGACTAGAAGGCAGGCAATACACCTTCCTCAGGTCAGAAATTATCAAGGGGAAATGCTGGACATCACTGATGGTGGGAGATGATAGGGAACAATGAATTCTATGAAAGGAAGGATTAGATGACCATTGGGTTTGGCCAGAAGGGAAGAAAAGTGGTTCCAGGAGAGGGCTCAAGGGACTGGTGGTTTTGATGCTGAAGACTGGCAAGTGCCTCTTGAGGGGCTAGTACAGAAAGTGGAAGGTGGGAATAAAGAAAGGTAGAAGGTGAGGGATTCTGCCCAGAAAAAGGAACTTGTGACTTATGGATATTTTCTGGCCCACACATTGGTGGTACTGAGAAGGCCAAAATATTTGGTAGCCAAAACTTGCTTGCATTCATGTCCATACTTGATTTATACTATTAAATACATTTTGTAAATATCTCATCAGTGTAATAAGATTGTGAGTTTCCTGAAAGCAAGCATAACACACTCCTTTCCTTCATAATGCTGAAACTTGTAACAGAAAGAAGGCTTGTTATCAGTGACCAATAATTATTGATGAATTGAACTGAGATTCATTGACAATCATGGCACTTGACTCCTCACAGTCACTATTTTCCTCTGTAACTGTCAAGGATTCCACTATGAGAGATGCAACCAGGACATTTCCCAGGTCCCTTCTGAGGCATCTAAACTCCATTCCTGGCACTTAGAATCTAGAATATGCTTACAGATTCATAGAACCACACTTATGGTAGCTCTTATCCATCCAGAGTTTGAGAAATAGTTTATTGCTGTAGTTAAATTATGGCTTTTAGAAGCCAACAGCCCCAGGTTCTAGTCTAAGCTCAGGTCACTTATTAAGAATATGTGTGTATGTGCTCAGTTGCTTAGATCGTATCTGGCTCTTTGCGACCCCATGCCTTCCAGGTTCCTCTTTCCATGGAATTTTCCAGGCAAGAATACTGGATAGAGCTGCCATTTCCTTCTCCAGGGAATCTTCCCAACCCAGGGATTGAAGCCACATCTCCTATATTACTGGGAGATTGTTTATCACTGTACCATCTGGGAAGCATTAAGAATGTGACCCTCTGTTAAGTATCTAGCTTCTCTATTCTCTGTCTCCAATCTGTTAAAATAAAAGTAGTGGAGGGGTACAGTACAAACCTCATGAGATCCTTGTATAAAGTGTTAAGCATAGAGCCTGCTACAAACAACAGTGACTGTTTAGAAACATACTCTGTAGTGCTTATGCCGCCGTTAAGCTTTAAGCAGAATCCTGGAGAATTTTGATAGGAGAAAGAGAAATCTCATGACCTCTGCAAATCTTATGATCTCTCTTTGCATCAGTCTCCTTATCTGCAAACAAGAATAATCTAATGCGTACTTCAGAGAGTTGTGACAATCATTCATTGAGTTAATATTTGTAAACTGCTTAAAACAAAGTCTGAGAGCAATAAGCACCCTTCAGGTATTCTTAGGGACTCTGGATTTGTGATGAAAGGTTCACCTGTCATTTGCAGTTTCTTTCTCTTCAGGAAGATTTTAGGAATAAATGTGTGGCCATGGTTCTGTAAGGCCTAGACTATAAGCCACCTTCTAAGCATGGCTGCTCTGAACAGGCTG
Source organism: Bos javanicus (assembly GCF_032452875.1). Classification (NCBI taxonomy): domain Eukaryota; kingdom Metazoa; phylum Chordata; class Mammalia; order Artiodactyla; family Bovidae; genus Bos; species Bos javanicus. The sequence continues at coordinate 48,011,952 of NC_083877.1, read as the reverse complement.
CTCCCCATTACCTTTACATAGCAAGCTAAAAGAAAAATACAAACTCTTCTCATTACTAACTTCTTCTTTCCAGTTCCCATCAACACCATCTTGGCTCCTCTCCCAAGAAGACAGCCCACAACCCCCAAGCTGCTCTCTGCTGGGTTGCAGTCTTGTCCTATCACAGTGGCAGATGGTCTGTGCTTTTATCCAGAAGTTCTCACAAAGAGAATCAGGTTGACCTTTGAAGTTCCTGCGCTTCTCCAACCCAGGACAAATGAGTGAGACCCATAGGTGGAGTGCAGGGAGAAAATGTCAGATGACCCGAGTTCAAGTCCATGTAATTTTCTAGTTTCAGAGAAGGTGCAAGAAGGTGCACCTCCAGCCAAATCAGCCCAAAGAAGCCTTTTAATTCATCAGTGGAGTGACAAGGGCTCTGCTGGGTCAGCCTCAGAGCTGAGTGGGGATGTCATGTAGCAGGACTAGTAATAGAAAATGACTTGAAGGATTAAAAAGGAATAGCAGGATGGCTTCTTTTCATCTCTGAAAGAAAAACTGTGCAGGCTAGTCTTAGCAGAATTGCCAAGTAGGCACATTTCATGGAGAAACACTTTCTTCCCTTCTCTCTCCTTCCATTGCCATGTCTCTGCCACCCTTCTACCCTGTCCCTTGACTCTTCTCAGACTTTTCAGGCTCCCAGACCTGGCCAAGTTAGCTCACAAAACAGGAACGGTGGCAGAAATATCCATCATAAGAAAAAAACAAATGCCATCATAGGAAAAATCAAAACTGAGTTTGATTTTCTTATACTAATTTAATAAAATAAAACTGTCTTTAGTTTGCATTGCACATTAGAGACAATGGAGCATTACGTTTTCTGTACTTGGGGCCTCTATGGTTCTGAAAGCATTGCCTCTGGCCTGCTCCCCTTGGACTCTGGACGCACTGGTCCGTCAGGGCACTGATACAGCTTGCTGAAGCTGATAACTAAATGATACCAAAATGTTTGTGACTACCAAGGGATTAGGATAGGAGCTCCAACCTGAAAACTCATTTGTATCTTAATAGGAACTTCAAGGGGATGGATGGATGGATGGATGGATATCATATAGATAGATAAAAGCAAGGGAGAATTCCAGGCACCTTGACAGATCAGAAAAGTAGATATTTGTAGAAAGAACTCTTTCTGCTCCCCTCACATCTATTGTATTAGTGGCTGTGGTTGATTCTGGAGTCTGTCTTTGCAGGCCGTTTTCATCTAACTTTTCAATAACAAGTCTAGCAGTAGGGCTAGTGGGTAACGGTGGGGGAAACACATCATTTGAGTCCTTTACTTCCACCTGATCTTCAGTTATCCACAGAAAGTAACCCTAGGCACCTTTCCTACTGTGCTGATCGTTTATTTTTCTTCTACAGTCTGTATCCAAATATATAATTTTTCCTTTTCTTGGTTTGTAAACGGCTCAGTCACTAGGGAAAAAAAGCACAGTGATTACTAATGGGAGATGCCACTAGAGTTCCAGCTGTGAACACGAGCAATCCAAGATGACCCATCATCTAAATGTCAACGCAAACACCATGCCATTCAGAATGAAACAAGGAAGGGTGCATGCAGACAGTCAGAATATATTACCAATTGCATATTTAGCTCCAGAACTTGTGAATCTTTGCAAAGAAATTTAGGGGCTTCTCGCTTGATTAAATAGCCTGTGATGGAGGATTCGGTTGTTCCCCACAATAGCTGCATGCAAATGGTAGATTCACATGGACTACAGCATCGTGAGCCCTTAGGGGGCTGCACATTTTTAAGTAATTCTGCCATTGTTTTTGCATAGTAATTGGAAATGTACATTCTATTGGGATGTGATTCTTATTAGAAGAGAAGGTAGCTGCTCTCTGCTAGAGGATTCTATTCATTTAGGGTCACAGGGACTTAAAAACAGAGGAAGAGCCTGTATTTATGCTCTAAATGGGGGGATCTGCATTGAACACCAGCAAATTTCTAGCCTGCATTAAAAGCTAACTTCCACTTTCTACTTTCATCTGCCTCTTTTCCCAGCTTCCTATTATTTATTTAGCCTGATTCTGCCTTGTGAATAAGTGACTCCCTAATGACTGAGTAGTAACTAGAGTTAAATTAGTCATGTAAGAGCGGCAAATTAGTAAATGGCACCCCCGTTACCAGAGAAAGCCTATATCATGCGAGGCGCTTAATGTGCTATTATCATCCAGAAGCAGGAGCTGTCCTGTGTGTCTAATGCATCTCAGCGGTCCTGCTCACCACACGGCATGAGACTTGGCTGGGATGGAAAGCTGTGGGGTCATCTCCCCATACCCTCCCGCCTGTGTCTCCCTTGTGTTTCTTGAATATTTGAGTGAATGCTAGCCTAACGCGGGGGCACAGAACACAACTGACAGCCTCACAGGAAAGGTCAAGTCTGTGACATTGTGAAACTCCACTAACATAAATGAGAACACTCAGCCAGCCGCTTAGGGAAGGAGGGGGGATCAGAAGGGCTCTGCATTCTTGCTATGCATAGTATAGGCTTTGGACCACCAGTGTCAGTATCACGCAGGAGCTTATTAGAAATGCAGTATCTCTAGCCCCACCGAGACTTCCTGAATCAGAATGTGCATTTTCACAAGATGCTCAAATGATTTACATGCACATTCATGTTTGAGAAGCACTGGCTTACATCTCTGAATGTCAGCAGCCCAAACACAGAGACCCTGAGAGCCTCAATCAATCCTCTACTGACAGTGCCTGGACCAGTGCTCGGCACACAGTAGGCACGCAAATGTGTGTGATATGAATAGAATGGGAATGAAGAAAGAGAAGAGAAAAAAAAAAAAAACTGCAGGGAAATGTAAAACAACTTTGGCAATTACAAAAAGGGAGAGAGGGAGGAAGAATCAAGTTCCAAAGGAAAAAGGAGAATCAAAGGCAGCACAAAGCACCCAAGGGCCTCCACCTGGCTGGCGGAGATGAGCTGTGGCCCCATCTACTGGCCAGAGTGGCTGGTGTGCCATCCTTGCCCATGACCTTCACTCCTAAGTCTCTGCCTCTCCCTCCGGCCTTAGGCTGCTGGCCCCCTATCTTGCTCCACCAGGGCTATTAGCCACGGTTATCTCTCCCACACAGCACTACCAGGTTATGTTATAGATGAAGCCTAATGCACCACTGTAAACTCTTTACAGAGTCTTTAAAGTTCTGACCTCTGGGTTTAAGTGGAGAGGAGGTCAATGGTGATTTACAGTAATCAGTCTCCTGGGGGGGTTGTGAGCCCAGGGCTTGAGCTTTCCAACTCAAGAGAGGAATCATCAAGACCCTAAATACTGAGAGAGAATATAAGTCAATGTGTCCAAGTAGACCAAAAAAAAAAAAAAAAAAGTCAACTGCAAACCCTGCTTTGTCCTCAATTCCCTTTTCATCTGGTCTGGTTGGCGAGAGTGTGGCCATACATGTGAAGACAGAAAACTAAGTGTGCACAAGTCTGGGGTACGTGGAGAGGTGGACACCTCTGTTTACCTGGACATGACCAAATGAAAGAGACTATTCAGCCTCCAAATTAGGTTAATCCAAATATCTTCTTGTTTTAGATTTCTTAATTAGATAGGTATGGGAAATCACAAACAATGGATTTACTATAGTAGTAAGATGCTTTTGATATGATAATGGCTAATACGTATTGGGATCATGTGGACAGTCTTCTGAGTAGTTCATGTGCTCATTCAATCCTAACAACAACTCTGAGATAGGAACTATTATTACCACCTTTTTCAATATGAGAAAACTGAGGTACTGAGAGGTTAAGTAACTTGCCCAGGGTCACAGAGCTGGTAAATAAGTGGGGGGATAAAATATAGGACAGAAACACTAATCTATATGATTGCAAACCAGTCCTCTTAACCTCTCCACTATCCTGCATCTCTCTTAGGATTTTTTTAATAAAGAGAAATGAAAGAGAGAGACCTAGAGTCAACGATAGTTAGCAAAAGGGGATTAGAAGATGGCAAAATACCCCCATGTGGCTAGGACTTAAACACGCTGTCTAACGAGAAAAAGGCTTTTTAGGAGAGTGATGGTTTTAGAGAACTATTTGCAAGGTTGAATTCACCTCTTTTGGCTACTCAGAGGCAATTTTTTAGACTTCAAGAGTTATTTAGCAAATGGATCTTAGTGACCTGAGGAAAGAAAATGCCGTTTTTAAGGAGGAAAAAATGTATTATTTCCTTCTGGTAGGATCAGGAGCTACCGCTGATTTGAGAAGAGAAATGGTCTCTAAAATCCAGCAAGACATGACAATAAGAGAGGCACACTTTTCTCTTTCTCTGCCTGATCTTTCTAGGCCTGACTGAGCTAGACCAGTAAGTAGTATAATTTGATGTAAAATGTAATCACTATTTCTCTGATGGGGTCGAGCTTACAATGGAGGGGAATTCTGTTGGCTGTTTCACTAAACTCCTGACTCCATTTCTGTAGTTGCGCTGAGGCTTATCTCTTTGTGCAATTCAGTTTAATAATTAAAATAAAAAACCTAGAAACTAAAAGTAGCATGTGAAAATTTGCAATGCATATAATTGTATTATGATTGGAGCCTCCAAAATAAGTCATGGCATTTATTTATTCATGCACCACATACCCTGTGGTCCCTTGGGAATAGAAATGTTTAAATTAAGATGTATTATAAGACAGAATGCAGTGTTTTACGGACTCAATTACAGCTCACTAGCATGTAGCTAGTGCTCATAATACTTGTTCCCTCATATTCTGGCCTTGACTCTAGACATTTTGACCAGAAAAAAAAAAAAGAAAGAAAGACAGAAAATGTGTCCCCCTTGCATCACTCTAATTTTCAAAAGCTCATATTATTATCATTATTCTATCATAGACTTCAATTTTATTTTTAGTTCATTTCCAACCAGGAAGATCTATTAACTTGATGAGGGGAGAAACATCAAAAAGAAACAGTACATGCAAATAGAAATGAGAATCCTCTTTGCTTTATTATAATTTCCACCCTCAAAAACATGTGCATAATTCATGGTGGGGGATAAAGGGAGAGTATCAGATGTAGAGCTGGGGACCAAATTTTTAATAACGACTAGTGCTGTGAAACACAGGAGCTTTTTTCTAATGAGTCCAGAGCATGAGAGAGAAACTGACAGAGGCAGTGTCAGTTTGATCTTTCACCTTTACATCTCTGGAAATGGGGAGAACAGCAAAGAAGTTTACCCTTTAAACTTTCTGAAATGACCGCACATTTAATGAACTAAAATGTCAAATATTTGAAACTCTTAAGAAATCTTGCTCTTTTGCTTAAGACACAAGATTGTGTTAAAAAAAAAAAAAATACTTGGTAGAAATTCACATCCGTAACCTTATCTTTCTACAAGGAAAGAAAAAAAAGGCATGAAACGCTATGGGGGTGCCCAGGCTGCCACTTTTCTGCACTTCCACCTTGACCAAGGATAATATTTGCCTTCAGGAGGTGAGACCTTGACCTAGCCAAAGGGAAATGGCCACTGTGAGCGGGGGCCCTTCTTTTTCCCGGACACAAGTGCAAACTTTAATGAATCCTCTCCCTGTGCCACACGCCCCAGACGGCGGTGGGAAATCTGAGTGCACCTGCTGCATCCCCCTTCATATCACGTTGCTGTTATGAAAAATAGTTTGCTATTTTGGAACCCCCTGGCAGCCACAGTGAATCGCCCAGGGCCCCAAGCTCGTTTATCTTGTGTCAGAAGCAAAGCCAAATGAACACCACCTCGCCCAGCACCTGAAGAATGGGAAGAAGCTCAGAGAGAGTAAAAATAACCAAGGGCTGGGGGAAGTAGTGCAGAGACCAGGGGCCCGTGCGGGCTAAGTAGGGCTTCTTGCAACTCCCTCTGACTTTTTAGAGCACAGCACTTGGAGACAGGAGGTAGAGAGGGTTTCCTACAAAGGGAGCAAACTTTGGGGTGGTCTGAAGTCTGGGGTGCAGGCGTTAGTCCCTGCCCAGTTTCATCCAGTCCTAGAAAGCAAGGGACTCTGATGGGGGTAACAGAACTCCTATTGGCCATCCGGGCCATTCTCTCTGGGGTCTTCTGGGCTTGGATTGGAGGTGTGGACACAGACAAGGGGCATTCCTAGGACCCGGACGAGTCCAGCCAGCATCGCATTCCCTTCCCGTCCCCCAAACCAGAGGATGGCTGAAAGTGAGATCATGAGACTGAGCCTGAAGGGAAAGGTTTTTTGAGGAGAGAGAGAGAAATAAGAGGAGCTGGAGAAGCTTATGGCAGAGACTGAGCTAGGATCAGAGTTTTCAGGATGAACAAGATTGAGGCTGTGAAGAGGAACAGTGAAGGTCTGCTCCTGCTGCTGCTGCTGCTGCTGCTAAGTCGCTAAGTTGTGTCCGACTCTGTGTGACCCCATAGACAGCAGCCCACCAGGCTCCCGCATCCCTGGGATTCTCCAGGCAAGAACACTGGAGTGGGTTGCCATTTCCTCCTCCAATGCATGAAAGTGAAAAGTGAAAGTGAAGTCGCTCAGTCGTGTCCGACTCTTCGCGACCCCATGGACTGCAGCCCACCAGGCCCCTCCGTCCATGGATTTTCCAGGCAAGAGTACTGGAGTGAAGGTCTACCTGTGGCAGAAAGAGGGGAAGTGAAAATAAATCAGTGGTGGTGAGAATGAGCTTATCATTTGCTTATAAATGCTGCTCTCAGAAGCCATTAATCAGATGTTTATGTTTCAAAGCCTTCATACTCAAGTCCTGACTCTGCAACTTACTTTCTATAGCCTGAGGCAAATTACCACCTCAATAAATTTTAGTTTTCCTCATCTTTAAAATGAACAGAAAGGATTCATAGTCGCGCCACATACAAGTCAGTCACCACAAGGACTGAGTTAGGAAAGTCAATATGGCTAGCAAACACCCAATAGAGTGAGTGTCAGGTCAGTGTCGTTGAATAATGGAGGCAGAGTGTGGAGGAGGGGCGGTACAGAAAAAGAACACAAAGAGGGAAAGGAAAAGTCAGGGAGGAAGTCATGATCTGCCTCTGGTCTGTCAGGACGCATGAAAACTGAAGCCACAAGTATACTGACCTGACAGATCTTCAGCTTCGTTTATAGGTAGCACATGGCTCTGAAGTCCCCCAGAAAAAACAAAATGCTTACTGGGTCTCAACACCTTGAAACAGAAACAATGTCTGAGAAAAAAATCAGAAATGATGTTGGGCTCATTAACACCAGAAGTTGAGAGTTTTCTATAATTTCAGGTTCATGTTTCAGCATTTCTGATGTCAATCATTTACAATAATTAAACAGGGAGATTATGTAGGTTAGAAATAAATGTGGGTCTTCAGTGAATGACCCAAATCTGTTAGAGTTAAAAGGGGACTAGAAGGCATTGAGATACTAAGGCATGAAACCCCTCTTCTGCTTTAAGAAAAATCTAGCCCAAGTCAGCAGAAACAGAAAGTTTACCATCTGTTTGTTGGCTTTTGACATGGTTATTTCAGTTCAGTTCCAAAATGAAAGTTGTATCCAATACAATTATTTTTAGAGTATCTCAAAATTATTTTTATTGGGGGTAAATAAAACAAGGAAAATGTTATTCAGCAAAATTTAGTCCATTAGTTTCAAAGACTGTGCCCCATCTTTTCATCAAGCAATACAATCTGGCAACAACAGCAAACTCTGGATTTGGGGGCCAAGGACACACACAAGGTCCTATGAACTATCCAAATGCCCCAAAGTTTCCTTCCTATAGAAATGGGATATAGAGAGACTAATGTATACAAGAACTAGAATACATTGGTTGAGGCAGCCCTTCAATTCAGTTCAGTTCCAGGGTATGGCTCCAAGTCAGATGTGCTTAACAAATTGGAAATACTATTGCAATGGAAGAGTATGGGTTTTTTAAAAGCAAAGCCAGGCAGCACAATTCAAAATGTCATGTGCACACTCTGGGTGTTCAGATTAAAGGTAAGATCTTGTAGAGCAAGTTCTAAGCTCAAAATGCCTCACAGTTCTATAGACAATACCTGAAATATATCACCTGTGCCCAAAACAGTGTGACAGCACCACTGGCTGAGGGCCTCAACCACAGGGTATCAATGACCTTACTTTTCAGGATTATACAGAATGAATTTTTTTTTTTCCAGAATAGGCTAATATTCACTTCTAGAAATAGTTACCTAAGGACAAGTTTGCCTAAGGTGACTGTTGGCAGAGGCTGTTTCTGGGTATAGCCTATTGATACAGATCTTCTGGGAATTCTGTGCATGGGGTTTATGAGTGGATCCTTCTAAAAGCCAAAGGTATCCAACAATCTGTGGATACTGACTTATGGCTACTTCTCCATCATGGCACTTGGAGTTTCATCTTACACAACCAATGGTTACCTTAAAGGAGATTCAGCCATGATAAATTTGTCTCTGATACTGAAGTACCCGAACTAGTTGAACACATCACTTTATCCTCAACTATACTTGACCTTATCAAGATCAAAATTAGTTTGGCTGCGTATAAGCTCCTTTTACTTTGCCAACAAAGGTCCGTCTAGTCAAGGCTATGGTTTTTCCAGTGGTCATGTATGGATGTGAGAGTTGGACTATAAAGAAAGCCGAGTGCCGAAGAATTGATGCTTTTGAACTGTGGTGTTGGAGAAGACTCTTGAGGGTCCCTTGGACTGCAAGGAGATCAAACCAGTCCATCCTAAAGGAGATCAGTCCTGGGTGTTCTTTGGAAGGACTGATGTTGAAGCTGAAGCTCCAATACTTTGGCCACCTGATGCAAAGAGCTGACTCATTTGAAAAGACCCCGATGCAAGAAAAGATTGAGGGCAGGAGGAGAAGGGGACAACAGAGAATGAGATGGTTAGATGGCATCACCAACTCAATGGACATGAGTTTGGGTAGGCTCTGGGTGTTGGTGATGGACAGGGAGGCCTGGCGTGCTGCATTTCAGGGGGTCGCAAAGAGTTGGACACAACTGAACGACTGAACTGAAGCTCCTTGACTCACTGTTCTTGAATATCTGAAATATGTTTCTCCTTTGTCTTTACATAGTATAGAATTGCTTTTGAAAAGACTTAAGACAATCTGATTTTTTACCCTCTCTTGTGAATGATTCAATACCATGATCATGATCTGGATGCTCTTTTCATTTTAAGCCAGTTAGGCCATATTGGACTGATTTTACCAGGAAAAAAAAATTTTTTTAGTATATATTTTCATTTACCTTTCATATGGGAAAGTTTGTTTGAATTAGAATTTTTAACATTAATTCTGTTCCATGCTTTGGTTTCTTTGAGGGGACAGCTTCTATTATACACATATTGGATCTTCACTGCCTATTTTCTGTATCACTTTCTCTCGTATCTATTTTATTTTTAAATTTCTTTTTTATTTAAACACCTTTAATCTCTTTTCTATCTTCTGTTTCTCCTAAGGAATTTTCTGTGATGTTTATTCATTCTTGTGTTCCTTCTCATCTAGTCCTCATTTCTAATATTTTATTTTTAATTATTTTCCTAGTTTAGATATTTTTTCAAACTTTCTTTTCTTTTTTCTCTACTCACGTAATTTCTGAATTTTTTGAATTCATATTTTTGTTGTTCTTTCATAGCTTCTATTATTTTCTTACATATACTTTGAAATATTACATTATAATTTTCATCTATTTTGTGGGCAGGCTTTTTTTGGTTTCTTTAATTGCCTGTAGGTATGTTTATTGGGTCTTTGTAATAATTTCTATGGGATAGCTATTTTTCCTATAATAATTTGTATGCCCACAATCCTTTTCTGTTTCTTGTTTAAGTGAGATAAGTTTTTCTGTGCTAGAAGGAGATGAACCAGGATAGCATTCTTAGGGTCATAGCTCTACAGCTCCCTTTTGCGTTATTTTTAAGTGCTCAAAATCATTTGCTCTGATTCTTCCTGAGATGTGCTGACTCTGCTCCCCTCCCCTACATTTTTCTTCTTTTCTTTGCTCCTACTATCCCTAACCTAACCACTTTGAATTCTATTCACAGAAGTTGCTCCTCCCTAAGCGAATCACCTTGTAAGGAGGACTTAGATGGTTAGTATCAAGGACACATTGGTCATAGATTGCTCTGGCAACACAAACCTTACCCATGAATTCTGCTCTAACATCTTCCAGTTTGGGCTGCTCTGCTTGGATTAGCTTGCTCAGCTTCCAAGTATCTGTTTCCAGCTTGGGAATTCTCACTCAGTTTATAAGAAACCTCTCTTTTTTCCATTCTACTTTCTGCTTACTATGCTGGTCCAGTTAATATCGATCAGTATTTGGCATTCGTGAAGATATCTTTTCACTTAGTTTTGTTGTACCTGAATTTTTGGTTTTGCTAACCTAGTAACTCTGTTTCCCCTCCCACCACAAGTAGCTCTAGGGAGATTTAAAAAGTAGGACATCATAGCAGTGGCCATTTCCCAGAGTTTTCCCTGTAGCATTTTAAGACTGTCAAAAAGTAATTCTGAGAATGCACTGTATTAATTAGTGTATTGAGAAAATATAAGAAAAACTACTGATACATGCAACAATATAGATTAATCTCAAAACATAGCTTCATTGAGTTACACAAGCCCCTTCGCCACAACAAGACAGTGACTCATGAAGGGACTTAAGCAAACTAAGGCAGACACAAAAAGGTATGCACCATGTGATTCTTTTATATAAAGTTCATGAACAGAAAACGGGTATATGGTGGTAGAAGTCAGAATATAGTTAGTTCTGTAGCAATGGTAATTAATAGCAAAGGGCCATGAGAGAGCTTTCTGGAGGAGTAAAACTATTCTATAACTTGATCTGTGTGGTACATAAATATAAAAAGTTTATCTAGCTGTTCACTTAAGATTTACGCATTTTACTATGTGTAGGTTATACTTCAATAAAGACTTACTTCAATAAAGACTTATTTTTTAAAAAAGTAATTCTGATTGCCCCCAAAAGAATTTCAAACTACATTCTAGTTTCCTTCAACTTAGCACAATGCCTGCAACATAATAGGAACACAGCAAATAGCTGTTAAATGAATGAAGTAAATTATGTACTGATGCTACGAATGACCTCATCACTCACTACCACGTGTCAGCATCTTTTCTAAAATCCAGTGTCTCCTTCTCTCATTAGATAATGTGTTGATGACCACAGAAGGCCATAGTCATTACTTTTGTTCAGTTTAATTAAGGGAATTTGGATTGTGTATCTCCTATGCTTTAAGTATTTTAAATACTATTTTAGTCAGTGTGAGGTATAAAATCATGAATAAAACTATTCTTAACCATCAAGTTCTTACAACATAGTCCCGTCTTTTAAATAGCACTTAATCTATAAATCTTAAATGATCAATGTACAGCTACTTTAAAAAATTAGCACAATGCTAGACATCATTAGGAAGGAAATGCTGAGTAAGAACAAGGATTTGGGTGTCGGTTGGGCTAGGTGGATGCTGGTGACAAGGGAGCACAACAGTGAGAAGGGAACATCTGCTCCAATTCTCTGACAAACACTGACCCTCAAAGACTAGCAACTTTGGAAACAATACTATGGAGGCCATGATAACCACTTTGACCAGTGGCTGGAGTAACAGCCACCGTTCTTACAACATACCCTCACACCCCACCTAATTAAACCAGAAACACCAGAATAAACAATAGTACATGAAATTTTCACAAGTGTGGATTCAGAAGAACTAGATAAAAGGATATTGTTCTTCATACAAGCAGGACTCAACATAGGAAAACTACTGAATCAAGATGAGATATTAACCGAGATGATAACCTATAAATTAACAGTTGAACAATATATGATGAAGCTCTATAAATGTTTTCTTTGGTTTCTTTTTCTGCCCTTTTGGTGTCAACACTGACAATCTTGAAGCTGCTTTTAGAGTATATTTTGAACAGGAAGTATCTGACCCTAGATCCTGTGTCTTATGCTCAGTTAATATTCGTGGATGAAGTGAGACAGGAAATCTTATGAGAATAGAAAAGGGTGGCTTGATATTATCCCTTCTCCCATTAGCTCCCAAAGCCTCTCCAGAAAGGTCAAACTACATCTTTTACATTCTACCATTGTTCTTGAACATTAAAATCTTCAATGTGGGGATGACAGATCAATGGAAGAGCATCTGTCAAAGGCAAATGTATCTATAGTGACTTTTTTTTCTGACCCAATGAGGGCAAAGACATTTGGGGAAATGAGCCAACAGATCAACAAGGCTCCAAATCATTCTTAAGTCAGTACTGCAATTAATTTACTATCACAAATCACCAAAATATTTATAGCTGTTTTTCCAAAGCTTAATGCATAAGGAAGCAGTTAAATATATCACCAATGTCAATTACCATAATTTGCATTAATAGAGAGGAAGTAATTTTAAGATTTCATAGCCAAAGATCACAGACTGCTGACTATGTTCTACACTATAGTTTCAAAGTATTTCTTCAGCAACGTACCAGGAGGATGAAGTAGCTCATATGAGTTTTAGAATTTATGACTGATTAACTTGGCTAGTTACCAAGCTCCTAAGGAGATCAGTTTCAAGGATGTGAGTACCATAATGAGCCTGGATAACATACTTGACCCCAGTGAGACTTAGCCATAAGATAACAATAATACAAATCCTTTTCACTTCTTCTGGACTTTTTGGATGTCACTTTCAAATGTATATAACCCTTTCATTCCAACACACTGACCCTCACAGAGTCAACCATCTCGAAACTATGATTACAAGGGAGGCTGGATGAGCTTAGTACCAATCCTCACCTTTATCATGAAAGCATTTCAAAGCCATCTTTCTGTACAGAGACAGTGTTCTGGGCTGGAAGGAAAAGTTCTTTCCTAATTGAAACAATGGAGTTAATTAGTGAGGAAAAAATACAATTCCCCAAATTAGGCACTGGCAAGAACATTTTGATTTAGGATTGCCAAGAAATTCTTACTGGTCACAGAAAGGCCATTTCTACACTAGCAAAGCAAAATGTACCTTGGCAATAGCTCCACAGTGTAGTGACAATAGAAGTGTTTTCTCAAGACATCAAGCCGTACATTGGAGCATTAAAAACAAAATTACCAAAAAAAATAAAATCCCTTTTTGCACACACATACTTCACTTTATCACAAAAACAGGTGATAAAGCGGAAATCACCACATGTTTCTGCATATGTGTGCAAAAAGGGATTTTATTTTTTTTGGTAATTTTGTTTTTAACACTGGCTATAAATGCTCAAACTACCACACAATTGCACTCATCTCACACACTAGTAAAGTAGTGCTCAAAATTCTCCAAGCCAGGCTTCAGCAATATGTGAACCGTGAACTTCCTGATGTTCAAGCTGGTTTTAGAAAAGGCAGAGGAACCAGAGATCAAATTGCCAACATCCGCTGGATCATCACAAAAGCAAGAGAGTTCCAGAAAAACATCTATTTCTGCTTTATTGACTATGACAAAGCCTTTGACTGTGTGGATCACAATAAACTGTGGAAAATTCTGAAAGAGATGGGAATACCAGACCACCTGATGTGCCTCTTGAGAAATTTGTATGCAGTTCAGGAAGCAACAGTTAGAACTGGACATGGAAGAACAGACTGGTTCCAAATAGGAAAAGGAGTACGTCAAGGCTGTATATTGTCACCCTGCTTATTTAACTTATATGCAGAGTACATCATGAGAAATGCTGGACTGGAAGAAGCACAAGCTGGAATCAAGATTGCCGGGAGAAAGATCAATAACCTCAGATATGCAGATGACACCACCCTTATGGCAGAAAGTAAAGAGGAACTAAAAAGCCTCTTGAAAGTGAAGGTGGAGAGTGAAAAAGTTGGCTTAAAGCTCAACATTCAGAAAACAAAGATATGGCATCCGGTCCCACCACTTCATGGGAAATAGATGGGGAAACAGTGGAAACAGTGTCAGACTTTATTTTTCTGGGCTCCAAAATCACTACAGATGGTGACTGCAGCCATGAAATTAAAAGACGCTTACTCCTTGGAAGGAAAGTTATGACCAATCTAGATAGCATATTCAAAAGCAGAGACATTACTTTGCCAACAAAGGTCCGTCTAGTCAAGGCTATGGTTTTTCCTGTGGTCATGTATGGATGTGAGAGTTGGACTGTGAAGAAGGCTGAGCGCTGAAGAATTGATGCCTTTAAACTGTGGTGTTGGAGAAGACTCTTGAGAGTCCCTTGGACTGCAAGGAGATCCAACCAGTCCATTCTGAAGGAGATCAGCCCTGGGATTTCTTTGGAAGGAATGATGCTAAAGCTGAAACTCCAGTACTTTGGCCACCTCATGCGAAGAGTTGACTCATTGGAAAACACCCTGATGCTGGAAGGGACTGGGGACAGGAGGAGAAGGGGACAACAGAGGATGAGATGGCTGGATGACATCACCGACTCGATGGACATGAGTTTGGGTAAAGTTTGGGAGTTGGTGATGGACAGGGAGGCCTGGTGTGCTGCAAGTCATGGGGCCCCAAAGAGTCAGACACGACTGAGCAACTGAACCTAACTGAACTGAGTCCTATAGTATTTGTGGGCAATGTGCTACACTTGAGAGATACAAGAGAGATGGATTCACTGAAGAAAGTCAATGGACCATCCAGTTAGGGAGAGACGATCAGGCTCTCAGGTGGTGCAGTTGTACAGAATCCACCTTCCAATGCAGGAGACCCAAGAGACACAGATTCCATCCTTGAGTAAGGAAGATTCCCTGGAGGAGGAAATGGCAACCCTCTCCAGTATTGTTGCCTGGGAAATTCCATAGACAGAGGAGCCTGGTGGCCTACAGTTCATAGGGTTGCAAAGAGTTGGACATGACTGAACATTCACACATACACACACACACATCAATAAAGTAGGAATATCATACAACAATATATAATCAGTATTAGTCCATGATATGAAGATTATGAATGAAATATTCCCCAGCTCTTTTTAAAGTAGGAACCCCTTTCTTATTTTCCTCATCTTATAAATAATTATAGGGGAAAGGGGAAGAAAGAGCTAGAACACTATCTTTTACAATCAAATGTGTAAGGCTTGGAGCACAATCAGATTTTGGAAAATCTTCCCATGGGAGCTTATGAAAGAGCATAGTGGAGAATGGAAATGACTGAAAGGTGGGAGGAACTGGAGGAAGAATCACATGAGGCTTTCCTACCTCGTGTCTTGTCTAAGTCTTACTCATGAGGCCAGAAGGATGCAGAGAAGCACTGACTTCATTGACTACAGAGGCAGGAAGAGGTTGCCTGGCAGGCTTGCAGGCTGCATAACTAAAGAAAGCAAGGACCAAAGCCAGGCCAAGTGAGGCTCAGTTTCAAGGGATGGGGATCATAAAGCAGGAATCTGATGATGTCAGAACCAGAGATGCTAAAGGCAAGGCGAATGAGGCAACTGAATTCAAAACTGAGATCCCCAACAATGTCAGGGTACAAGGAGGACAATCCCTGCTGTGGGTACAGTCCAGGAGGCACAATCCCCCCCCTTCCACCCCCCCCACCTCCCCCGCCCCGTGTAAGCTTTGCAGCCTCTGTGCACAGGTAACATATTCAGGAATAGAGGAGCACTGAACAATCAGAAGGAGGTAGTCTGCAAAGAGCAGAGGCAGAATAAAACATTTAGAAAACAAATCCATGGACCTCCTTGATGGTCCAGTGGTTCCCAATGCAGGAGGCTCAGGTTCTATTCCTGGTCAAGGAACAAGATCCCACATGCTGCAACTAAGACTTGATACAGACAAATAAAGTAAAAAAAATTTGAATAAAAATAAAATCAACAGCTAATGCAACTAGGTTTCACCTAACAGGACATTTTGAAATAAAAATCTTTTTACTAGTCAGTTAATCCTTTTCTAGCCCTTTAAAAGATTTTTTCATTGTTCTAGATTGAAGTTACTTTATGATGTCGTAAAAGAACTTATTTTCTTAACATACCCTCCATGGGAACCAGAATATATGGAAAACCATATGAACTGTATTTCAAAAATATCATTTAGGTTAAAGGACAGCCAAATACAAGGCAACAACTGAGCCAGATACAGCTGTCTGCTGAAGTGGGCTCATCCTCCAGCCTCACCTCTGTCTCACGGTGCTACCATTTTCGTGTAGAATGAGAATTACTCCATTTTATTCTTGCACTTTCTGCATACTCGCCGCAAAATTTTCAACTAGGAACCAGTTTCCAGCTTATCATTTAAAGCTACCAGAGAATATTTGATGGAACCTAAGTTACCTGATTAACCCTATCCTACCTTCATTTTCTACGTGAAAAGCAGACTCTGGTGCAGGGAGAAACACAAAGGGCAAGGGCAGAATCTAGAAAACAGATTAGGAGACTTCCGGCCCATCACACCCAACGTGGAGTTATCTGTCTTTTTGAAATGGATTTTACAGAATTTCCAGCACTTGCACAGAAATCATCAAATATGTCAAAAGTGATTGAATTTGACACATTCAGTGCCAGTTATTAAAGTTAATGCTGAACATAACTTCATCATAAAGTAAAATCACATTTGTTTGTTTCAAGTATCTAGGCTCTTCAATTTAACATATACTGAACATTTACTATGTATCTGACTCTGATAGGCACTGGGAGCATAAATATGAATAAACAGGATAAGACTGTTCCCATCCTTGAAGCACTCCCAATCAAGTAGAGGGAGATGGATCCATAAACCACTGACTAAAACACAATATAAACCTATTTTTATGGAATTTTTTTTAAAGGCATACTATGGGGTCACACAGAGTCGGACACGACTAAAGTGACTTAGCAGCAGCAGCAGCAGCAGCAGCATATATAACAGATGAAGAAGCAACTTTTGAATTCTACTGCTGTCTGCATGGAAGAAAGAAAACTACAGGAAAGGGAAAAAAAAGTCTTCTATTGTTAAATTATTTCATCATGTGTTCTATCAGACTGAATCATTTCCATTTATTTAATGGGCCTAAAAATCTTTACAATGCAGAGAATGGACTTGTGGACACGGGGAAGGAGCGGGTGGGACAAACTGAGACAGTCACATGATATACACACACTACCATGTGTAAAACAGACAGGTGGCCAGTGGGAAGCAGCTGTGTAGCACAGGGAACTCAGCTCGGTGTTCCATGATCACCTAGAGGGGTGGGGTGGGGGGGTGGTGGGATGAGGCCAGAGGGAGGGAATATATGTGTCCATATAGCTGATGGGCGTTGTTGCATAGCAGAAATCAATACAACATTGTACAGCAATTATCCTCCAATTAAAAACAAAAATAAAAAAGGAATCTTTACATACTATATTACTCTATACCTTGCACTTTCTAATCAGTTATCCTGTCTCAAGGTCACAGCAGCCTTCTGGGTGGGATAGTTGGAAGGTTATGCCCATTTTATAGACAAGGCTACAATCGGGAGACAGGGATGAACTGCAGTTAGGGAAGCAAATAAATGAAGATTGAAAGTGCTGATTCTTCCTAATTCAGTCCCTTTCTGAGTTTCCCTTGGAAAGAAGGGGAAGGAGGAAAGCAAAACCCTGAGAGTGCAGACTCTGTAAGCTGCGAGAACAGACTCCCTCTGCCATGGTAGAACATCAAACCAGTCCTCACCCAGCCCAACTTCTGTTAAATCCTTCCTGCCCCCCTGGGTTTTAAATTATTTAAATAATTAACAGGCTCTATAGATGTAATGCTGTGAACGGCCTTGTGATCTGGGAAGACAGTTACACCTTTGGAGATCTTTAGCAAATAAACTGAAAACTCGGCTGTGTGAATTTTCTCTCTGCCATAATTAGCAGCAGATGGACGACTTTTATGGAGCCACCTGTCAGCAGGAAGACTCTCCTTTCAGTTTCTAGTTTCTAGAAGGAGCGGGATTAAAATAGACCAGCGCCTTTTGCTTCAAGTACTCTTAAGGGTCCCAGATGTAATCGGATCTGCCAGAGACTGACAGGACTCTCCCAGTAGCACCGGCTCACCTGAGAGGCAGGAGGCAGGAATAAGACAGAACATTACTTCTCAGCAAGTTTGGGCAGCTGATCATTTCCGAAAACTTGGAGAGCAAACCAGGAGCCAGGCTGCGCTGAAACGTTCCATTTTACTAACCTTTTTATCCAATTTGAAAATACAAATAGAGCTCTCAGGGTGTAATTAGCGGCAATGACTCTTAATACCTGCTTTCCAAATTTGACCTTAATGGACATTCATTAAAATGGGCTCTGACTTCATAGCCTGCGTTAGCAGAAAATGGAAAAGTCCATCTATCACTGTCAGCTCCCATTTTCTGCGTAATCATTCCTGGAAGAAAGAGGCCTGCTAGTGTGCACAGGGGTGGTGGATGGAGCTGAAGAGGAATTGCAAAGAACTATGCCAAGAGCTGGTTCCTGAAGAGAGGCGTGGCCGGGAATCCTGGCCGGAAGTCAGGGACCTGGGTGCAAGATTTTGCTCTACCTTGGCCTTGCCCTGGGAGCTGAGCCACTGCCTACATTTCTGCTTTTACCACATCTATTTTTTAAAAGTGTAAGAATGCCACACCTGCTGCATAAGGCTTTGTGAGCACCAGAACAATGTATGTGAAAAAACGACTTAAAAAGCACAGATTGCTATGTCATGGCAAAGATTTTTTTTTTTTTTTTAAGAATGGCAGCATTGATGACAATGGCAGGGGTAGGGGTGGGAGACGTAAAGCAATTCTAGGTTACGTCTCGTCAGTGGGGAGGCCCTGATCTGTGCAGAATCAATTTTGGGTGGTTTCCTCTTTGATAGTAGTGAATAAAGCAACGGTCCAAGATAGTTGAGGGGTTGTGCAAGGTGGAGAGTCTGGAGGGGAGGTGTACTTTTCCTGAGAGTTCAGGTAAAAGGAAATGCTGGACCTGGACACCTGAACATCAAGGGGGACCTAAGTGACTGATGGAAGAAGGGCCCTGGCCCAGGAGCCAGAAGATGAAGGACCTTGCCAGGCTCTGACAGTAAGTCATTGTCACTTCCCCAGGCTATGGCCTCCTGAGTCCCTGATATTAACTGAGATCAATAGCAGGATGCTTTGTGGGACAGAGACAGGGCTGAGGGCTGTAGGAAAGTTGAGGAAGTTTGAGACAAATCAGTTTGTACTTTAAATTGGCCCCAGAAGAAGGTACTTGAGGCAGGTACTGACATGATGCTTCATAACCATTCACTTCTTCTGCCCACAGCCTTCCTGACTCCTTGTGTCAATAGAGAATTAAGGTCCACAAGGACAAAAGTTCCCCTGGGAGTGTGAAAGAGGTGAAAGTTGGATAAATTAAAGGGAAAACAACTCTACACAGTGGGTGGTCAAATACAGGAGCTAAAATACTGAAGGGTAGATGGAGGATCTAAATTCACCTAAAAATCTCCAGGGTGGATTTTTCATCCAATTTCATTTGGATAATTGAAGAGCCATCTGTTCTAAGTCACGCTGCTTGAACCTTATCTGATGTGAGATTTGTTTGAAGCTCTGACCCTCTCTTCGGCCTCTCCCAACTGAGTTTCAGCCTCTACTCACTGAGCACTTAGTATCAGGCCCTGTCCCTCATGTTTTCATGAACTTTGCTGACTCTAATCTTCTTAACAAAACCATAAGGAAACTGTTTATGGCTCTAGTATTACACAGGAGGGAACTGGGGCTCAAACAAGCTAAGTAACTTAACCAGAACCAAAAGTCAGGAATTAGAGCTGGCTACCCTGGGTGGCAATCCAATTCTTCTTCTATCACTGCACAGGTGATTTCAGCAAAACCTAGGTCTTTCTTCTAAATGGCCAATTTTGACAGCAAAGCCATTTCTTCTATTTGCTGACATGCAGTGGTTTTCATCAGTTGCTTGATCACTGTACACAGGTCAATGTAGTTTTCTATCACTTAAAGGCAACATTATTTTGTAAATATTTTGGTCATCTGATGTTCTAACAATCACTGTCGCGTCCCCAGGGCTTAGCATTAAAATAAACATGTATAAATGTTTGATGAATGAATGAGTGATGGGAAGAGATTTAAACTATAAGGTTGCCCAGGCAGCTAGACTGGCACCCTGGTACAGGCTGAGAAAAATGAGGACTCAGATACGTTCTGTTCTGGTAGCTGGCCACTTGTGAGGCCCTTAGAGGGTGTGCTATAGCTGTGGTATGGGCCCCTGGCCCCTCTGAGCCAGGTCAGAGAAAAACGGAAAGCATCACATTGCCAGGGCACTGCTGAACTCATGCAGAGGCCCTTGTTTGCCTCATGTGAGTTCTTAGGAACATTCCTTCCCAACTCCTTATGATGGGGATCCGTCTCCTTAAACGATAGGCATTTTTTTTTCCAGTTGGCATACTGTGCTCCTTTCAGCTTAATGACAACTTCAGTTTACAAAAGAGCAGTGCCAAGTCCAGGCTCAAACATCTTTGTGTAATGGCAGCATCTAAAAGATGCCAAACACAGCCCAGAATCCTGTCCCTTAATTGATTACATTTGTTGTCATGGAAGAAAAAAAGGAAGCAGCATTTACTGAATGCCTACCATGGGTCAGAAAACTCGTATGCTTTTTTTTCTCATGTAATCCTGGGAGGGAGACATTATCATCTTTATTTTAGAGATGAGACAGTTGGGACCTGGAAATGTTATCTAGCTTGACCAAGATCGCTCATCAGTGAGTGGTGGATATAGGATTCAAACCCTGATCAGACACCACAGCAGACACTTCATGCAAATTCCAAGATGCCTGCCTCTGTGGCTCAGATGCCAAAAGAGAACCCAGGTATGTTGAGCAGGGATTAGAGAAGGTTGAACTGAGGAAGAATAAGAGGAATATCAGGTTCCCATAGGTCATGTACTAGGTTTAGAACCAGGTGCCGAGCAGAATGATCTAGACTCTGTGCTAACAACAGTGTCACCCTGGAAATACTGCATCCCCCCTGGCCTTAATGTACTCACCTGTGAGGGGTGGGGCATGGGTGGTGATGTTCAGAGCGTCTCTACTTCCCTCCCAAAATTGGGGAGAATACCCCATTTTTAAGATGCAGAAGCAGGTGAGTATTCATAGTGCTTGCTAAGTTAATGTTCCCCTTGAAAGCGTGAATGTGTCTTCACATCTGGCCTCCCCCCTACGCCACTTGCCACCTCTGAACCTAAAGCTGACAGCCCTGATCAAAGGTCCAGCTTCAACTCCCCACTTGGAGGAGGGAGAGGGTAATGACAAATGGCAGAATGACTGGATAAAGGGGGGGGCTTCAGGCCCAGGCTCTTCTGATAAACGGAGGGAAGTAAGGCTTCCCAGATGGCTCCACAGGTAAAGAATATGCCTCCAATGCAGGAGATGTGGGTTTGATCTTCCCTGGGTTGGGAAGGTCCTCTGGAGGAGGAAATACCAACCTACTTCAGTATTCTTGCCGGGAGAATTGCCTGAACAAAGGAGCCTGGTGGGTTGCCATCTATGGGGTCGCAAAGAATCAGACACAACTGAAGCGACTGAGCACGCACACACACAAAGGCAGCAAAGAGTGAAGCCAGGCAGATGACTTCTATCTCTTGTCCAAGGTGTGGGGCTCCTATGATGGTTTCAGAGCCTTGGGTAGGGTCTCCACTGAGATACCAGTTACCTTAGGATAAGAAACCCGCACCCTGTACACTCCCATGACATACTACTTCACTATCCCTTCATGGGAGAATTTGTCCCCACTTAGAAGATGTCACTTCTCATCTCTCCTGCTCCCTGCTCCTTAGAAAGTCATGGGCAACACTTTCATAATCTCATCCAGGCTTGAAAATGACATTGCATTGTATCTGCCACTACGGTTTTGGCCAACTCAGATCTCTGCATTGAAAATTTTCTGCTCAGCCTCCAAAAAGGAATAAAAAGATAAGGTCTTGAAAAGCCAGTCAGCTACTTTCTTCCAAATCACATCTGAAGGAAATTGAGATGAGGCGTTACCTTGTCACTGGCCTTCTGCCAAGAGAAGCTGACTGAGGAAGCAAATCAGACATCTCTCTTGGAAGAGGCTGTGCTTGGGTGGATACTCGCCACCTGCTGATGCCCACAGCCTCTCATCCAGGGCAGCATCCCCCGAGGAGACGCTTCCCCTGGATTTCCTGGAGCTTCGGGGGATCGTGCCTCCCCGTGACTGGCTCTCTCCCCTCCAGCGCTCCAAGGGTGTCCTCTGCTGTACTGTGGGGGCTGGTAATTTATCCATAAAACATGAGATTTGTGGAGAGCTTGGTGGAGAGGCAGAACGCGGGGGAGGAAGCAACGTGGGTGAAAGGGAGCATAAATAGTTAATTTGATGATGATTTAGAATGACTCTGCTTGCTGTTTGAGATAAAAAAGCTGCAGTGAGTTCAGAAAATACTAAAACAGGGCCTCATACAGGCATTTCATTTAGATTTAATAAGACTGATTATTAAGAGCATATTTCATGACGATTAAGAATTCTGACAGTCTCCCATCCACCAACTTTAATGTGCACCACAAAAATTAAAATACTTATTTATACAGCTAAAGTGCTAATAAGTTCATTTTGAGAAATTCTCTTCTGAGGATTTGCACAGGCTTTAACTTTTTATACAGCGACTCTAAGATGGTAGGATCTAGAAACCAGAGGGAAACTTGGGAGAAACTGCAGTGAAGGTCCCCCACCTCTAACTGAGCCACACCCCCATCTCCCTCCATGGCTTGAGGAACACACTTGGCGCTGGCACACAGAGGAAGACATCCTTGTGTCTGTGAGCTGCTGCTTCATTTCCTCCATTTCCTCTCGCTCCTCAGAGCTAAATGTACTGTTGCCTCTCGCCCCAGCTCGTTCTCTTGCCTGTGATCGGCTCTTGAGCTGATTTGAGTTGGGAGCAAGAAGAACTGATATAGCTCACTCCCTACTGTAGGAAACTTCTAGAAGAGAGGATCTCTGCATGCCCCATCATCAGGCTACCTCCCTGCAAGAAGCCTGTCTTGCTGCCCCTATTGTCTTGCTGCACTATTCCATGTGCAAGACATGGAATGAGGTTTGTGATAGCCCTTGGCATCTCTGGAGCAAGCCTGGTCTGCGAGACTGACTTCTGCCTCAGTCCTCACCCAAGGATCCAGCTGGCTTCCTTGACTCACTCCCAGCTTGAGGCGCTACCCTGAACCACAGCTCCATGACTGAGACACCAATTCTTGATGTCTTCCCTCCCCCAGGGCCTGACTCTGTGTCCCCTGGGGTCCCCAAGCACCAGCTGGGCCCTGCCAGAAATGGGCAAATCTGCACCCATATCTTCAGGCAGGGACTGAGAGGGAGACACTGAACTCGCACAGCTCAGGGTGTGAATACCCGCCCTGCCCCTGTGGGCTGTGAAATGAAGGGAAAGTTCCTGAACCTCTCTGAATCTCAAATTCTCCTTTGAAGAATAATGCCGACCTCACAAGGCTGTTGTGAGACTTAAAGAAGATAATGTCAGTAAAAATGTTTAGCACAGAGCTGCCTGATATGCATACAATAAGCACTCCACCGATGATACAAGAATACTGGAGTGGGAAACCTATCCCTTCTCCAGTAGATCTTCCCGACCCAGGAATCAAATTGGGGTCTCGTGCATTGTAGGCAGATTCTTCACCAGCTGAGCTACCAAGGAAGCACCTATTGTTACTACTAATGATATTATTTATCAGTGATAATGATGGGACTTCACTGGTGGTAAAGAGTGGTAAAGAATCTGCCTGTCAATGCAGGAGACGCAGGTTCGATCCCTGATCCAGGAAGATTCCACATGCCACAGAGCAACTAAACCCGTGCGCCACAACAACTGAACCTGTGCTCTAAAGCCTGTGCTCCCCAATGAGAGAAGCCACCGCCATGAGAAATCCACACACCGTAACCTAGAGTAGCCCCCGCTTGCTTCAACTAGAGAAAACCCGAGTGCAGCAATGAAGTCCTAGTGCAGCAAAAGATAAATAAATAAAACTTTTTAAAAAATGGCAATGATGAATTCCAAGCCTACCCTGCCTTGCTGAGCATTCACTGTTCTGGCTTATGCTGAGAAAATTTTGGATTTGAAACCATTTCTCCAGTCACCACCAGTCCCATCCTAGTTTTCTGCCAGCTTTCTCCATGGCCGTGCCACCTGGGTCTCAGCGTGCTTTCCTCCTGGATTCTTTCCCCAGTCTGCAAATCCTGTGCCCCAGTACGGGCTCAAACCTCTTGACTTTCCTGTAGTACTTCACAGAGTAAAAGCTCAATACATCTTGACTGTCGACAGAGAGTGTCTGATACAGGCTTTCATCTCATAGCCCTGGCCCCGGGTGAGCCTACAGTGCAACCCTCTGCTAAATGCTCCCCTCCTTTTCTGCATCTGCCTCCTGCTCCTTCTATACCCCACATAGTTCTTTATATCCCTATATCCCTTTTGCCTGCATCTCTGCCTTTGCTCATCGATACTCTCTTCAGGTCTGGCTGAGTCCAGCTGGTGGCATCCAGGACTAAAGTGGGTTAAAGGTGCTCCCACCAAAGATATATCTATGTCTTAACCTCCAGAACCTGTAAATGTGACCTTACTTGGAGAAAGATCTTCACTGATGTAATTTACTTAAGTGAAAGGGAAAATGTCAGTCAGTCTAACTCTTTGCAACCCCATGAACTGTAGCCTGCTAGGCTGCTCTGTCCAGAGAATTTTCCAGGCAAGAATAATGGAGTGGGTAGCCATTCCCTTCTCCAGGGGATCTTCTTGCAATGAGATCATTCTAAACTTAGGCCCTAAATCCAAGGAAGAGAAAGGGATATCTGCCACCCAAAATACAGGTGAGAAAGCCATGTGGAGACAGAGGCAGAGGCTGGAAATGAGCAGCCACAGCCAAGGAACACTAAAGCCACCAGAAACTGGAAGGGTCAAGGGAGGGTCCTCCCCGAGAGCCTCCAGAGAGAGCACAGCCCTGCTGACACCTTGATCTCAGACTTCTGGACAACACAACTAGGTGGGAATAAACTCCTTTTATCTTAAATCACGCAGTTGGCAGTAATTTGCTACAACAGCTCTAGGAAAGTAATAAAGGAGCTTAAAAAAAAACAAAACTGGCCAACAGTTGGAAGCTGTGGCTCCATGTAGCTGTGGAACATCCAATCTCCCAGCTCACAACAAGGCATCTGAGGGAACACCGTGGATAACAAGTGAGCAGGGTCAGAGGTCAGGAACCCTGCTAGCGATCTTGACTCTGGGGAGGAGAGTCAGGCAATGACACATCTGCATACCATGCAAATAAGCCTCCTCATGGTCAACATGAAGCAGAACTTCTAAATATTAAGATTTGTGGTCTGTGACACTCTTGCTCCAGCCCACAAGTGTCCAAGTGTGGGCTGGTGGTGGAAACAGGGGCAAAGTTCAGGCTTCGAGTCCCATACCCAGGCTTCTACTCTCTGCTAAACCACTTCATAGCTGTATGAATCTGGGCAAATGATTTCACCTCTCTGTACTTTGGTTCCCTCATCTGTAAAATGGAACAGTAAATATCTTCCTTGAAAGTTAAAGGTTAGAAATAGCAAAGGACCTACTATTCCATAGGTACCTATAGACACTGAATAAGAAATAGATTTTATTGTATTATTATACAATGTAATATATAATAATATGGGCTTCCCTCATAGCTCAGTTGGTAAGAATCCGCCTGCAATTCAGGAGATCCTGGTTCAATTCCTGGGTTGGGAGGATCTGCTGGAGAAGGGATAGGCTACCCACTCCAGTATTCTTGGGCTTCCCTTGTGGCTCAGCTGGTAAAGAATCCGCCTGCAATGTGGGAGACCTGGGTTCAACCCCTGGGTTGGGAAGATCCCCTGGAGAAGGGAAAAGCTACCCACTCCAGTATTCTGGCCTACTCTTCTATAGGTACCTATAGGCATCAAATAAGAAATGGGTTTTATTACATTATTATACAATGTAATATATAATAATATAATAAATAACAATATTTATATTAATTGTATTTTCTGAAAATACAATTTATATTAATTGTATTTTCAGAAAGTCCTATAAATTTCTGTCCCCCTTTCTTACTCCAACAAAAAACTAGAGAAGATGGTAACTGAAAAAGTGTATTCATCCTATATTACGCATTTTGGAAGAAAGTTTTTGTGGACTTCACCTATGGACGTTATCAAGAGCCATAGAATCATGGAATATGCGGTACCAGTAGGGTCCTTACCAACTATTTAATAATTCAAGTCCTTTAGTGTGTAGAGGGGGAAACTGAGGCTCGGGGGAAGGACGTTGCCCAAGTCATTCAGTGGCTCTTCATAACTGAGCTGGTGTTAGCAGCTGGGCCCCCAACCCCCTGTCCTAACCTCACTTTATTTCATCAGTAGTGGTCATGCCACAGCCACTGGGCACAGCTCTCTCCGGAGGAGGCTGGAGGGAGCCTCTGTCAGACAAGTTAAGGCCATGTTAACACAAAAATTCAACTGTGTGAGCTGACGTCCAAAAATCCATTTAAGACTTGCTTCATGTCCCAGTATAAAGGGAAGATGAAAATTTCTTCTGAAACATACCTAGTATACATTCATCAGAGGCAGAAACTTGTTGTTCCCTCATAAATTATACCAAAGACTATTGTGGGTGAATTAGTTGGGTTTCATCTTTTTACATGTCAGCCCAGATGACCCATATCTGTGTAGGCATGTGAATATAAGGTTATAACAACATTTGAAAGGATCCTAAAAAAGTGTTTTTGCCACAGTTAAAGTGTGATCAAAACATATCATTTCAGAAGTCACAATATTTATCATTTTAATATTAATAGCACCATTTTGCATAAAGCACCATACAAGGAACAATTCTATTAGGACTATAAAGATTCCCAGGCTAGAAAAAAAAAAGGGGGTAAAATATTCAGAATATGTCAGAGAGAGAGAATCAGCAGTGTCACTAACACAGAATCCAATTTCTTTTCTTTACAGATATTTAAGGCAACCATGCATTCCCAGAGATAGGGACAGCAATCGACAAGGAATAGGAGCAATTTATTTATGAGTCATCTATCCTGCAAGTCAGTAAATGAAGCTTACCCAACAAGGAACTGTGTTTTATGGCTTATGGCCCTATAAATTAAGTTTAGTGAAATCCTTCCAGTGTGCTTAGAACAAAAGGCTCTGAATTAGGGGCTGGTCAAGGAGAACGCAACAGGGCATTTGCCACAGCCTGATAATGACATGCTTAAGCAGCATCTTTATATGCAGGACAAAATGGAAATAAAAGGACACATGGGACCAGTGAGTTGTGTTGGTGAGAAAACAGAGCATCAGTCTCAGTAGGAACAGGACATTTTTCAGGAAGTTCGCAGGGTAGGTTGTGGAAAGCTCAGCTGTATGGTGAGATGGCTAGAACCACAGGTTTTAGACCCAGACTGCCCCAGGAAGAGTCACAGACTTAACACATCTTGTCTATGTGAACATGGGTCAATATTTCAGCTCTCTGCCTCCGTTTCTTCTTCTATGCAGGAGGAATAATACAAATCCCTAGCTCATAGGGTTGTTGTGAGAGTTAAATGGGATAAAACCTGTGCAGAGTTTATGATGGTACTCAATGCACATTAGTTATAATGGTGACTATGATGACTCAGACCTCACCTCATTTTCTCCAGAGGCCAAAGGGTCAGACAACCTGACATGAAAGCCAGCACTACGTCAGTAATGAAATCTCTCTGTTTCTAGGTTTTCACCTGTAAAATTGGAATAATGCAATGGCATGGTACTTGGAGGCAGTCAGACCTAAATTCAAATTTTAGCCCTGCCAGTTATGAGCTGCACATCTTCATCTATAAAATGAGTAACACAGCTTTATTTGCAGTGCTCTTATAAGAATGGGTCATATACTATAGGTGAGATATAGTATACAGATACAGGGCCTGTATCTATCAGATACTCAATAAAAGCTTCTTCCCACTCTCATTCCATCTTTAGAAACCTCAAAAGGAAAAATCTTCCTCAACTCTCAATACACGTAATTTTTAAATAGTATTGCACATATAGGGGCTTCCCAAGTGGTGCTAGTGATAAAGAACCCACTTGCCAATGCAGGAGACATTAGAGACACAGGTTCCGTCCCTGGGTTGGGAAGATCTCCTGGAGGAGGGCATGGCAACCCACTCCAGTATTCTTGCCTGGAGAATCCCATGGACAGAAGAGCCTGGAAGGCTAAAATTCATGGAGTAGCGAAAAGGCAAACACAATTGAAGCAACTTGGCATGCATGCACATTGCACTTATAGATAAAAATCTCAGCCATCTCAAAATAATACTTAGGACAGTTCTCCATCTTCATGTACTTCATCTTCAGAACATGTCACAGGAAGAAATACTGAGCATGTATTTATGGCTTATTTCTAACCTTTATTCCAATAACAAATGGGCCCTCCCATTCCCTTCACAGAAGAGTTACTTTCTTCTGCAGTGACTCAAGCATTTAGTATTTTTTAGGTACAATCTCCAGGCTAAACCATTGCCAAATCCTAGAAGACATTGACAGTTTCTCCACAAGGGGGATACTTAAAAGATCCAGATTATTTCAGTGAACAAGAAGTCTCAAAATGTTGCTATTATATAAAATACATTCTTCAAGTGCTTAATAAAGTTTAGCTCCCATTTCCTTGCTCAGGAAATTCCCTTAGTGCAGCCTCATCCATAAATGACAGCAGAACAGGAGAAGAACTTCTGGATCCCAGTGCCTCTTGTGGATTAGGATACTATTTCAGTTTTTCAGTGAACGGGAATCAAGGTGACCAATCCCAGCAGAAAGTGATGGCCAAAGACAGCCCATGTCACAAATGGAATCAAGTAACACTTTCTACTCCAACAACATTCTGATTAGTCAAGTGGCAATACTTGGTCAAAATCCACATCTGTAAAACTAGAGATAGAAACCAAAGGCTAGAAATGACTGGGGAGCTTGTGATGGAATTCTCAGGACTCAACATGCAGGTAACATCAGTCAGTACCCTTTCTTAAAAACTCCAACTTCCCATCAGTTCAGTTCAGTCGCTCAGTCGTGTCCGACTCTTTGCAACCCCATGAATTGCAGCACGCCAGGCCTCCCTGTCCATCACCAACTCCCAAAGTTCACTCAAATTCACGTCCATCGAGTCAGTGATGCCATCCAGCCATCTCATCCTCTGGCGTCCCCTTCTCCTCTTGCCCCCAATCCCTCCCAGCATTGGGGTCTTTTCCAATGAGTTAACTCTTCATATGAGGTAGCCAAAGTACTGGAGTTTCAGTTTTAGCATCATTCCTTCCAAAGAAATCCCAGGGCTGATCTCCTTTAGAATGGACTGGTTGGATCTCCTTGGAGTCCAAGGGACTCTCAAGAGTCTTCTCCAACACCACAGTTCAAAAGCATCCATTCTTCAGCGCTCAGCTTTCTTCACAGTCCAACTCTCACATCCATACATGACTACTGGAAAAACCATAGCCTTGACTAGACGGACCTTTGTTGGCAAAGTAATGTCTCTGCTTTTGAATATGCTATCTAGGTTGGTCATAACTTTCCTTCCAAGGAGTAAGCGTCTTTTAATTTCATGGCTGCAATCACCATCTGCTTAAAGCTCAACATTCAGAAAACTAAGATCATGGCATCTGGGAAATAGATGGAAACAGTGGAAACTTCCCATCAGTAAAGCCTAAACACTTCAGCAGAGCAAGGATCTCTGCTCTTCATGGTTTGGCTTCACTTAACTTTTCTCATCATCTCTCTAAAACTATGAAGCTTCTCTCATAACTAGCCCTCCCAGGGCACTAGGTCAGCTTCCACTCTGCCTTGTTTTTCACCTACGCTGTTCCCACAAAGGTCTTTCCTCTTCTTTAACCACTGAGCTCCAACTCACTCCCCAAAAATCAGCTTCAAAATTACCCATTCTAAAACCTTCCCTAATCTCCTCAATCGAAATTGCTTGTCATATTCCCGTGTGAAATACTTCAATGACTTGATAAAGACCACTTAGGTTAAAGACCACAACTTAGGATAAAGACCACAACCCAACGTATCTTGCAAGACTCTCCATGGACTGGGCCAGCCTCATTTTGCACAGTGCGCTTCACTCTCTGGATTCCAGCCTCAGTGAACTTTCTTTTATATATTAATAGGCACCAGGCTATTTCCTGCCTGGGCCTATTTACATGCTGCTCCTGGTGGTCTGAGTTCCCTGTCTGTCCTTATCCTTTTCACCTAGTTAACTCCCATTTAAAAAACAAAAAGAAAAAAATCAGGTGTTATTTTCTTAGAGAGGCCTTCAGAGATCTCCCTGACAAGGTCAAATTTTCCTTGTCTCTGACGTTTCTTGCAAATGTTCCTTGTTTCTTATTCTTATAGCTCATATCTCAGTTGTAATTTTACATTTCTGCGTGTACATGTAATATCTGACTTAATGTCAATTTCCACACTAGCCATGAATTTTGTCTGTGTTTGCTTGTCAGTGGATCCCTAGTACCTAGTATAGTGCCTGACACATGTTAGGCATACCATCAATATTTGTTAGATGAATAAATCAAGAGACCTAAGAACACCAGCACTGGCTCACTCTTGTAGAGCATTATTGCTAGTACTAATTAGCACTAACTCTAGTACAGCTGTAGCAATGTAAGAACCATAATTCTCTATCATTTCTTTGTTATTGCTTATGTTATAATAAGATGCTCATTTGTCTGAGTCCACTGGACAGAAAGATTCTGAAATTCAGGGGTTGCCTGACATCCTTTTTTTATCTTCTATCACCTCCCAATATCTAGGTCCTCATATGGAGCATGGCACCAGCTAGAGTCTGATAAGTGCCTGCTGAAATGCAAGGAGCTTGAATTATCTGATGGTCACATTGCTTGCTCCCTTTGTATAATTGTGAGTCTTGTCAGCCGCCCCCCAGGTAACCCAAGATTTACAGAGGCATCCACAGCAGGTTTCAAGGACTCTGCATGCCAAAGAGGGGAGGAGGAATCACAGAGAAGCTACAGCTCCCAAGAGCTAGAGGACCAAGCCAAATCAAAGTCCAAGTTGGACGCATGAAATAGGGCAGTCAAAGCCGGTGCACTGGGACAACCCAGAGGGATGGGATGGGAAGGGAGATAGGAGGAGGGTTCAGGGTGGGGGACACATGTACACCTGTGGCTGATTCATGCCAATGTATGCCAAAAACCACTACAATATTGTAAAGTAATTAACCTCCAATCAAAATAAATTAATTTAAAAAAATGTCATGCTGATGAGGCAGTACAGCAAAGTGCCTAAGACCAGTCACAGGAGCCCAGGTGGTTCATAGAAGGTTCACAGGAGGGCCCAAGCCTTTGTCCATTCACCCCTGTAGAGTGAACTCTGCTGGCCAGAGAGTTTAACCTGAATGTGATTTATAGAATTCACAGAAACCAACACGCATTCTGTGGTTTAGAACTTTCTTCCATATAAAAATGAACATATGCACACAAAATGTTATTTCTAATTTCAGGGAATTTCTGGACTCTTAAAGTGTAGCCACTGTCACTGCATCATTCCTAACAGTCTATGGAGTACAGGTTAAGAATTCTTGATATAAAGTATAAAGAAAACGAAATCCCAAGATAGTAAAAGTTATTTGGAATATGCAAGAGTCAATTCTTATGGGCCTTCCCAGGTGACTCAGCGGTAAAGAATTGGCCTGCTAATGTAGGAGACTCAGGTTCAATCCCTGTGTTGGAAAGATCCCCTGGAGAAGGAAAGGGCACTTCAGTGTTCTTGGGAAAATCCTATCAATAGAGGAGTCTGGTGGGCTACAGTACACACAGTAGCATAGAGTCAGACATGACTTAGCCACTAAAGAACAACAACAGTACATGAAAAGGAGTCAAGTTACCAAAGCAAACCTCCTGAGCCACCCCCTTAGAGAGCATTGGGTCCCATCAACACCTCCTTGGAAG
This sequence comes from Bos javanicus, assembly GCF_032452875.1. NCBI lineage: Eukaryota > Metazoa > Chordata > Mammalia > Artiodactyla > Bovidae > Bos > Bos javanicus. The sequence continues at coordinate 47,980,107 of NC_083877.1, read as the reverse complement.
GATTTCACCCCAGACCCTCTGCTGGCTCACCCAGGCCCTCCCACTGAATTTTTTGCAACTTTCAAATCCATGGCTTTACTCTGTAGATGGAGGGCTAGAGCCAAACCCTAAGCCTCCCCTCTCTTTCATCCTGTATTTTGCTGCAAGATTTTTAAATATTTTCTTAAAAGCAAGTATTAATTCAAAAGCATCCTCCATTATATGACTATCACAGACTCCTGACATTTCATTTCAAATATACACTAGTCCTCGCACATCCCAAAGTGCCACAAACAGGAAAGGGCAGCTTCTGACCCTGTCGACATCAACATGATCATCTTCATCACCAAGTGTACTAGCTGAGTGAATTTTGTACCCAAACAAAGTCCCTTCTTTTATAAATATCTCACATATATGCCCAGTGTTTTCATATCCAGCACCTTTTAGCACTCATGAAAATCCTGTAAAGTCATTTGTCATTATCTTCACTTTACTGATGAGGAAATCATGGCTAAGTAACTTGCCCAAGGAGACAAAGGTGAATGTGAGGATTCTGAACTCAAATCCAGGCAAGGCCTTCTGACTCCAAACTCCCCTGCTCTTTTATTTCACCTGATTTTTAAAGCTTTTAAATGTCATTATGTGAAAAAGGTATTTTGTGATACGTATGTTTAGGAGAAACCAGTGACTTGACTGCAGAAATTCTCAGAGATGTCATATACCAGTAGGTGCCCTGAGTCGTCGTGAAGCCTACTGGCCCCAGAGCCATTTTTGAGCATCCCAGGGAACAAGAGGTCCTCAGAATGCGTAGCAAGGGACCACTTTCCTCTGCCCTCTCCAAACATTCTTCCTCTCCAGGCTATTTCCTCTCCTTGCATTTGGAATCCCACCTGGAAGGCCATCTGAAAGAGAAGCACCAGGACCAGACTAGACCAGAGTGGACTTGGCATGGAAGCTTAAGGCTGGTATTGTTCTGAAGTCCTGTGCTCTCTGCTTGATCTCACTAAGCTCCTCTGGATGGGACAGGGGGCAGGCATTAGCTTCATTATCCTGAGTGAAGAGTGAGTGAAATCACTCAGTCGTGTCCGACTCTTTGCGACCCCATGGACTGTAGCCTACCAGGCTCCTCTGTCCATGGGATTTTCCAGGCAAGAGTACTGGAATGGATTGCCATTTCCTTTCCCAGGGATCTTCCCGATCCAGGGATCGAACCCAGGTCTCCCGCATTGTAGACAGACACTTTACCGTCTGGGCCACCAGGGAAGCCAAGGATAAAAGCCAAGGATAGGCATTCACTGGGAGCACCATTTCCCTGGGGGCTTTAAGCGATAGACAAGGGCATGAAGACATGCCTTCCAAATCTCACAGGGAAAGTATGCACCTCACTTGGTTGTCACAACAGACAGGGTATTAGTTGCTGCCTGGAGATACACAGACCACAGAAACTGCAGTGCTACCCAGCAAGAAACATGTTGGCCATTCAACGAAGACAATAGAGTACTTTTTTACAGAAAGTAGCAGCACCAAAAGGACACTGATGCTGATGAGATTTTTTTTAAATAAACAAAAAAGCTGCTCTCTTAGACTCACCCATGCTGACAAAAATAAAGATTTAACAGAGGACTGTAGGTCCTGAGCCAAAGGTAGGGCACACTGTCTGAATAGGGATTTATGCCTTTTTTTCCCCTAGTTGCCTGAGGCAATCTAGAAGAAGTTGTCTATACGCCAAAATATCGGCATTTTTAGTATTTGGTTTTTGTGGAGGAAAAAGAGACATAATATTTAAAATTAGGGCTGCCCCAGAAAACCTGGGCCACGTGAGCATCTTCATTAAGCTAAATCACTTCAAATCAGGTGGGTATACACCTGGATTGCTCAATGAACTAGTTGATTAAATCTCACAGACTGTGGAGTTGTGAATGTGGGTGTGGAGGTGGGGTGCAGGGACCACAGCCAGGGATGAATTTAAATGGAGCAGCTGGGGCAGAGGTAGGTGAAACCGTATAAGGAGGGAACCATCCCCAGGGGCCCAGAGTCTAGCTTGAAGGTTAGTGGTCAAGGCAGACCCAGCAGATAGAACCCAAGGGAGCAGTGAAGGGTCATGAAACAGAGAGGGAGACAGCCAGGACCTAGTAATAGCCACGCGCTGGGAGTCAAGTTGGGGGAGGGTCTGCAAGCAGGCCAAGCCACACACAGCCACCAGGGAGCACCAGCAGTGAGGAGACTCAAAGAGTGACCTCAGCCCAAACACAGCTCCAGGGGAGCCACATTAGAAGAGCTGAAGTGGGGAGAAATGGCTTGGCAGAGAAAACCAATTCCCAAGTGGAAAGAGAGATAGGCTTGAGCCTGAAAGTAAACTTCTGGAACATTCAGTGGGTCTCTGGCAAATATTTTCCCCCTAGAACTGACCAGCATGAAATCCTGGGAAGAGACTGACTTTGAAGCCTGGTTTTGTCACTTACTAGCTGTGTGACCTTGGAAAAGTCAATATCAGGGTAACCACACAATTCCACTTGCTAGAGATAGTCCTGGTTTTTGTCAGTTGATTCACTTTAAAGGAAAAATTGTATTCTTAATAAGAGTTTTTGAGTAGAATTATTTTCTAAAAATACAATAAAGCAAGTTTCTCAGATAATAAATAGGTTAAAATATACATATGTGTGTAATAGGAAGTACTCTTTGCCCTTCCCCTTCGTTTTACTCTTAGAAGTGTCCCAGATTGGATGACTTCATATCCAAGTCTCTGTTTGCCTATCTGGAAATAAGAAAATGGATTCTTTTGTAAGTTTTCCTTTATGGATCATGTATATAAAGAACCCAGCAGAATACTTACAATTCTCTTTTTCATGTTAATTCCCTTCTTTGGCTTTCTTAGCAAACTGTGTCTGAGGGAATAAGACGATCTGGCCTCAGGGAGGAGAAGGGGGTAGAGGAAAATAGTGCTAAGCCCCCTCCCTAAGCCACGTGTCCCCCAGGCCCACTGGCTGCCCTCACTTTCAGCTTCCATTTGAGTTTAAGGAGATAAAACAGCTCCTGGGGGCACAGATGGAAGAACAGCCAGCCCTTCTAACAAGTTCACCTAATCCTGAGGCTGGGTTCACTTAATCCGACACTCCTTTGGCCCCCATCCTTCCAGACACCATACACCAGACAGCCTTACTTCAGACTGGTTCCCGCACTCTGAAGCCTGCCTGACCCCAGAGATGGCTCTATCCCCTCATTTGACAGATTGATTCTTTTTTTCAGAGCAAGAACAATAGGCACTGGCCGTGCTAGTCCTGGGGGATATCAGAAAGGGGGCAGTGGAGCTCCCTGTTCTCCAGAAGTCTTTCCCTGGGAACTCTGGAGCTGTTTTCTGCCCACATCTCAGCCTCTGCACCACCACCCACCTGATATTAGAAAGAAGAGAGTGACAGCAACACAAGGATGGCACTTGTGCCCTAGAGACTCCCATGGTCCTGTTCTGCCCATCAGCTCAGACTCTTCATGGTCAGGTGGGTGACAGCATGGTGACCATAGATTGGGGAGAAGACCCCAGGGTATGGCTGAAGGTCCAGGACACAGTCTCAGGGGGCAGGGGAGTTTTATTTGCATCATTTCTTCACTACAGTGTAGAAACAATTCAAGTTAGCATCTTTCAGCATCCCAGATGACTAGGGGAAGAGAACCCCATTAGAGGTTCCTCAAAGTGAAAAAAAGTGAAAATATCAGTTGCTTAGTTCTGTCCAGCTCTTTGAGACCCCATGGACTATAGCCCACCAGGCCCCTCTGTCCACAGAATTCTCCAGACAAGAATACTGGAGTGGGTAGCCATTCCTTTTCCAGAGAATCTACCCGACTCAGTGATCGAATCCACGTCTCCTGAATTCCAGGCAGCTTCTTTACCCAAGAGCCACCAGGGAATGTCCTGAGACATACGTTATTTGGTAAATGAGAAACAAAATCTCTCTGTAGACTAGACTGATGAGACTATCAAAAATCTCTCATAACTTATTCTGAAAATGTAGCTCTATGAAGCCTCATAAAGGGGCTTCCCAGGTGGCTTGGTGGTAAAGAACCAATCTGCCAATGCAAGAGATATAAGAGATACAGGTTCAGTCCCTGGGTTGGGAAGATCCCCCAGAGGAGGATGCAACAACCCACTCCAGTATTCTTGCCTAGAGAATCCTAAGGAGCCTGGTGGGCTATAGTCATTAGGGTCGCAAAGAGTCAGACAGGACTGAAGCGACTTAGCACACATGCATCCAAGCCTCACAAAGTGATTATTTAGAAAACAGGAGAGGGGTACAGGTGGTCCCTTCAGTTTAGTCGCTCAGTCGTGTCTGACTCTTTGCGGCCCCATGAACTGCAGCATGCCAGGCCTCCCTGTCCGTCACCAACTCTCGGAGTCCACCCAAACCCATGTCCATCGAGTTGGTGATGCCATCCAGCCATCTCATCCTCTGTCGTCCCCTTCTCCTCCTGTCCCCAGTCCCTTCCAGCATCAGGGTGTTTTCCAATGAGTCAACTCTTCGCATGAGGTGACCAAAGTACTGGAGTTTCAGCTTCAGCATCAGTCCTTCCAATGAACACCCAGGACTGGTCTCCTTTAGGGGCAGGAATTTCCTTTCACAGACAGGCAGTGACTTTTGCCCCTATCCAGAGGATTATCTTTGAGGATGGGAGTAAACCTTGGCGAAGACACCCCATCTCAGCTTCTGCTGGAGCGGGCAGAGCCCTGAAGAGAAAGCTCCAAGTTGGGGGTAGACTAAGGGTGGGGAGCTTGTCCTTATTTATGCTGAGATTTCAGCATCATGGATTGGCCTGTGAAGGTTTCAGAGCCTTATCCAAGAACAAAAGAGAGGCCATCTGCACTCAAACTTGAACACTTTTCACTTTGAAATCTCCACATTCGCCTCTTCTTCCCAAGTTCCCACTTCCCTGGCTACAGTCTGCTCCACTGAATTTCCAAGCTGGCCTAAGCTGGTAAGGGAGCATTTTAGAGGTCTCCTCTCCATTGGAAGGAGGGATCTGGGGTTATTCTGCTGCCTAGACTCAGTCTCCATACATGAGCCTCTGAAGCCACACTTCCCTACTCCAGATGGACTGGCCCAGTCTACACACAGCTGAGCTACTCCTCCTGTGAACCCCTGGCCCATTCTCCTGCAACTCTGATGTTTGGCCTTGTCTTGGCCTGCCTTCTTGTGCAGGGTGAATCCTACTCTTTGTTTCTCCAACCATAGCCTGAGGTCCTATTCCAAATGAGCAGAGTCCTGTTCTGTGGGATTTTCCAGGCAAGAACACTGGAATGGGGTGCCCTTTCCTTCTCCAGGGGATCTTCCTGACCCAGGTTTGAACCCACACCTCCTGCATTGCAGACAGATTCTTTACCTGCTGAGCCATCAGGGAAACCCTGGATCACCATCATCTAGCCTCAAATCCCACCACCACCAGGACATTCTGTGGCCCTCTGATAATTGCAGCCCAAATGGAGTCCAAGAATGCCACGCCCTTTGGACACCAAGACTTGAACTCCAGGACCCCCTGGAGGCCAGCCCTACCCCGGGGATGTCCCCCTGGTTTTGGTCCATACTTCATGGCCCCCACCACCCAGTCCCTGACCATCTCTCCTGCTTCACCTCTTCCTGTTCCCCACCAGTCTCCACACTCCAGGAATGCGGAAGGGCTGCAGGAATGTCAGAATGAGCGTGCCTGGCTATCTTGTTCTCCACCTCCCTCCTTTTCTCTACCCCACTCAGTTGGGTGTCAGCTCCTACAAGAAGCCTCAACACCTTTTCTCTCAGTCACCCTCCCCACTATAGAACTGGCCTCCTCCTTCTTTCTGCTAGTGCCCACCCGGCCATACAGACGATCACAATCCCCAAAACTCTTCATGGCACCCTTAGGATCATGCCTGTCTCTTCTAGTCAGGCTGTGAGTGCCCAGAAGATAGGCACTGGTCAGCATCATCTCTCTTTGTGTCGCCCAGAACTTTCTCAGTGCTCAATACAGAGAGTCTTCCTGCTTTTCTCTACCTCTTTACTGCTTCTGTGTGGGTAATCTAGAGTCAGGAAAGTAATCTAGAAGCACGTCCAGAATAGGGATTTGAGCTAAGGCCAGGGAGCAGTCAAGGACCAGTTAAAGTTAAATAGTAAGCAAGAGAATCAGAGAGCATGCAGGGCTGGGTAGCTAGCCAAGGCCCTGAATATCAATTCTGGGTAGACAACTCCCTCGGGAGTCTGTCGCTTGCTCCCAATTAGGGTAGAAGCCTGCACACCTGTCCACTGAGCTAGAAGGAGCGTGGAGGCAGAGCTCATGGGCAGATGCAATGGTCTCTCCTTCTATCAGCTTAATATTGTCTGATCCATGGAGTGTGCTTACGTGTCTCCATGGTCATGGCAATAGTTTGGGACTCCTGACCGGGAGGACAGTCCAAAAGTTTCTGCACTCATCTCGCCATGGGAGCTTCAGAAAGGCCCCACTCCTGGTCAGTCCAAACAGGTGTGGTGGAGAATACTGATATTTTATGTACAGTAGAGGTCAGGACCCCTAAGGATGATGCCCTCCTGAAGCCTATTCCCCCATCGCCTGGGTTCTACTTTGCAGTTCTAACACAACTCTTATGTGTAGCTGAAAGATGAAAGGCCACAAATGGAAAACAGCACCTAATTCAATATATAAGTGTATCAAATCAACATATTATACACCTTAAACTTACACAATGTCAATTATAGTTACATAAACTTGGGGAAAAAAGAAAATACTGCCAACAGGGGGTGAGATGTTTGGACGGCATCACTGACTCAATGGACGTGAGTTTGAGCAAACTCTGAGAGTTGGTGATGGACAGGGAGGCCTGGCGTGCTGCAGTCCATGGGGTCGCAAGGAGTCGGACAGGACTGAGCAACTGAACTGAACTGAGGTCAGGGAGGTTCTCTGCTATGGGAATCTATCCTATTGGCTGCCAGAAAAAATACACTGAAGGAGAGCTCCCTTCAAAGCTCCTAAATTCTCACATTTTTCCTTTTTTTTTTGCAAAGGAGAGACGCTGTATTATTCCATGACAGAGATAGCCTCAGAAAAGGGTTACATTCACACCTAAGAAAGCGAATGGCTAAGAATCCTATTTGTGTGTGACATTGTTTATGGAGAAAGAAGGTAAAGAGTTACTCATTTTTGTCATGCTTCCTGTCCTCTGTGAAAGCAGATTTCCTGCCACTCCTGGGGCCTCTGAAGAGCTGGGTTTTGTGTGCTTAAGCCTGGTGAGGTCTTCTTAGGGGCCTTTCTGTCTAGCGTCTTGAACACAGCCCCTGAGAAGTCTGCGGCCCACTCCTTCTAGAGAAACAATGTCACAGCTTCCTACTGACCACCCAACCCGTTGAACTGCCCCAGGCCTGCTTATCCACCAAAGCCATTCACAGCCCTGCCTGAGAGCTTAGAGAATTGCTCCACAATAATACGCTTCGCTGTCCCCAGCTTCTTCTCTGTTCGGCAGCCCCACCGCCACGCTGAAGGCATCAGCGGGTCATTTCAGACTACACTAAAGAGAGGAAAAGTACCAAGTTCAAGCAAGCATTATGATCATGATTATTGCTGCTTCTACAGGAAAATGTTCCCCGCGTGAGGGTCAGCGCATATTCAGCGTCTCTGCGGTGCGTCTTCCCTCCATCAAAAGGCCGCTTCTCTGATTCTGAGAAGAAAAGGACCAAGAAGGAGGAGCTGGATTTAAATGGGGAGGAAATTAATAAAGTGATTTTTCTGAGGAGTACAAACCTTATTCCTTATTATTTCCCATCTGCCATCCTTTCCATGGGCTCCCCCACTGCATGAACTCCAGGACCTTGTGTGAGCCATTTAAACTTTCTCTCCTTGGACGTTTTATCTATCAAAGAAGGGTTTGAATATTTGCTCTAACTCCCTAATGAGGGCAGATGCAACCAGAGGTCAGTGGAACTGCTCTTGAAGGCATAAAGAAACATAAGGCTTCATCACCCTCTTTATGGGCCCCAGCTTTACACAAACCCCTTTTCTGCTCAAATGGAAATAATTCTGTTTTGATGTAACAATCTGCCAGATTGCTGGGGCTCAAGGGAGGAAAGGCTCACTGTGTCTGCCATCCCCGAGCTCTCTACTTACAAACAAGTAATTGCCATAGAGAGATGTGAATAGCAGGGAGTGCAGAGGAGGGCGTGGCTAATCCTGCCAGGGAATGAAGGGCAGAATTTATCGAGAAGGTGAGAGCCGAGCTGTCTCTTGAAGATGGAAAAGAAATTTTTATTTAGGTTGAAATATTCACTAAGGAATTAAAAGGCCACTAAAGGAATGTTTAAGATGGAAGGGATCGGTGGGGTTGTGAAAGAACTAGAAAATTGAGGTCAAGGTTTTAAACCAGCAGTCTGTCACTGCAAGAGTGATAGCAGAATGCCAAGAACATGGATTTATAAATTATCAGCTGAGGCTACCAGTGACTACTGTCTCTTCCTGTACAGGGTGCTGTGCTCACCTATCAGGGACTGAATTCTCAATTTCATGTTTTATAGCACTTAACACACCAAAGGGCAGATGGTAGTGTCATTTGCTCCTTAAATGTGCCTTCTCTCCATCCAAGCCAAAAGTATTTACAAAGGATGTATATTTAGCCCAAAACAAATCATCACATTTGTCAAACAAATCCAACTTTATTAGGGCTGATGTTGCAAATAATTTCCTCATTATGTAAATGAATAAAATCTGCTTTTAATTAATCTCTAGGCTTTGCTTGCACTATAAGAATAAAATATGTTTTTATCTTATTAGGGGGTTGCTATTTTTAACCAGTATCATGGAGGGGAACATAGATAATAGTCAGAAATGGCAGGATAGATTTATCTAACAAAGTCAATGGTTCAGTGACAATTCTAGGAACTCCACACCATCGAACAAAACTCCCAACTCATGATGTGCAATGACCTTGAAATAGGTAGAATTAATGGAAGGATGAGTCAGACTCAGTTCAACTAATTAAGGCTGTTATGCTCTGTTTGGGGGATAAATCTTCTACCCATAAAGAACGCTGAGCACCAAAAACCTGATGCTTTTGAATTGTGGTGCCGGAGAAGATTTTTGAGTGTCCCTTGGACTGCAAGGAGATCAAACCAGTAAATCCTAAAGGAAACCAACCCTGAATATTCATTGGAAGGACTGATGCTGAAGCTCCAATATTTTGGCCACCTGATGCAAAGAGATGACTCATTGGAAAAGACGCTGATGCTGGGAAAGGTTGAAAACAGAAGAAGAAAGGGGTGGCAGAGAATGGAACAGATAGCATCACTGACACAATGGACATGAATTTGAGCAAACTCTGGGAGACAGTGGAGAACAGAGAAGCCTGGCATGCTATAGCCCATGGGGTCACAAAGAGTCAGACATGACTTAGCAACTGAACAACTTTTACCCTGAACAAGACTCTAGCTTTTCCTTTTATATATACAGAGAACAAGAGATAAGAGGGAAGAGGGGATGGAGAATTATGTACTCTATATATATAGTGTACATATATATGTGTGTATATCTATTAAATGGTTCTTTTGTATATATACAAAATATACATGCTGCTGCATTGCTTCAGTCGTGTCCAACTCTGTGCAACCCCATAGACGGCAGCCCACCAGGCTCCCCGTCCCTGGGATTCTCCAGGCAAGAACACTGGAGTGGGTTGCCATTTCCTTCTCCAATGCATGAAAGTGAAAAGTGAAAATTGAAAGTGAAGTTGCTCAGTCGTGTCCGACTCTTAGCGACTTCTTAGACTGCAGCCCACCAGGCTCCTCCATCCATGGGATTTTCCAGGCAAGAGTACTAGAGTGGGGTGCCATTGCCTTCTCCGAAAATATACATAGTTAACATTTAATGATGGACAGGGAAGCCTGGCGTGCTACAGTCCATGGGGTGGCAAAAAGTCAGACATGACTGAGCAACTGAACTGAACTGAACATTTGATAGTTAACATTTCCTTTGCTCCTCATTCCTTTCTGCATCTCAGATGGTCCTTCTGTATTCATTTTTCTTCTATCAAGAGTACATCATTTAGAAAATCCCTAAGTAAGTATCTATTGGTACTAAAATCTTTCTCAGTTTTGGTTTGCTCTCCTGATTTTTAAAAGTTACTCTTTTGCCTTCATTCCCTCCTTTCACAATTCTAGATTGAGAATTACTTCTTTTTTTTCTAGAAATTACATGATACTATATTTAATACAAAAACACTGCAGATCTGTGACAGGAAATTTCCATAACACAAATGAGAAAGGGAAAAAAAAAAAAAAGAGCAAGAGCGGGAGGAAAAAAAAAAAAAAAGAAACCTGACCCCAGGCTTCTGGCTCCAGTGAACACGTGTTCCCATGTTTCGGCATCTACACCCCAGACTCTCTCCACCATCCACTGAATCTTCCCCTCAGAAGGAGCTGGGAAACCTCAGACTGCATCTAAGAAAGACTTTCTTTTCAAGACACTGATGGTACATCCCTTCATCCACTGCCTGACAACACCACTGACTTGCTCAGTCTAGTCCACAGTTCTTTGCAGACAATCTGTATTTTCATACTGGCTGTTCTTAGGATCTGCTGTTTGTGTTTGGCCCACAGTTTTACAATGATGTGTTTAGGTGTGTATTTCTTCTGTCTATCCTGCCTGGAGCTCATCAGAGATTCTGGATCAAAGGATTTGTGTCTTTCTTAGAAACCGTTCACCCATTATATCTTCCAGAGCTCTGCATAGACCTCCCTCTAGTCTCTAAGTTTCTTAGTGTCTGTTATTTTCAAGTTTTTTGTCTTTCTGTGGCAAATTCTGTATATTTTTCATAAGTTCCAGTTCACCGATTTTCTCTTTACTGTGTCTAATCTGGTCTTGGGTGAGGAAGACAGGGCCACTGGGGTTTTTATTCTTTTTGTAAGATATAACTCCATTCACAGCAAAAACATACATCTTACATGCACAGCCTGATGACCTTTGACCGGTATACACACTTGTGTACCCACCACCCATACCCAGACACAGACCATTCTCAGCACCCATCTTGCTCCTTCATGCTCCTTCTCAATCAATACCCTCCCAGTGAGTCAGCCACTATTCTGACCACAATTAGCTTTGTCTGGTTTTGAACTTCCTCTACATGAAATCACATGTAAGACACGCAGGTTCGATCCCTGGGTTGGGAAGATCTCCTGGGGAAGGGCATGGCAATCCACTCCAGTATGCTTGCCAGGAGAATCCCATGGACAGAGGAGTCTGGCAGACTACAGTCCATAGGGTTGCACAGAGTCAGACACGACTGAAGCAACTTAGCATGCATGAATACATGAAATCATATAGCATGTGGACTCTGAATCTGGCTTCTTTTGTTTCACTGTAAGACCATAAAGTTTATCCATGCTGTTGCGTTAGCAGTAGTCTGTTACTTTCACTGCACTGTAATATTTCATTGTATGAATATACTGTGGTTTATTTGTCCCTTCTCCTATTGATGGATTTCTACGTTTTTAAGTTTAGAGCTACTATTTCACTACATGTATTGCATTTTATTTTTCAATTATAATTTTTTAAAAATTTCCAGACATTCCATTTAGAACTTTTTCAAGGCTCTCATGTCAGGTCACTTTTGACAGTCTTTCGCTCCTCACTCATAATTTCTTTTTCCTCTTCTGTTTCTTTAACATATGCAGCATGTTAAATATGTGAGGCCATGGCTGGTACTGGCTGTCTTTGTTGACTGTCACTCATGATACTCTGTTGCCTTATGCTTCGTGATTTCTGCTTAGGAGTTCACCTTCTTTGGGACCCAGGCTCCAGGAATTCTTTATAGCAGGGACTAAATGTGAATTCCTCCAGAGATTTGTGTTCCTGCCTGCTAGGTCAGTTTTAAATTAAAATTCTCAGCTTGTGGTTATTCGGACCATGCAAATACTGTAAATTTGGGCTCCAAATTCACATAAAAACTGGTGCATTGCCATGTTCTCTATCCAACAATAGCCAGTCTGAATCAGTCAAGGTTCTGCCTTGCTGCCTGCCTCCATGAAATAGATATTTTTCTAATTCACCTTTTCTCTGAGAATGTCACTTTTTATTGGTCCCAGCTTCAGTTAGGAGTGGTCTCCCTCTGATACAGGCCTTCTTGTCCACCTCCCTAACATTAGCACAGCTACTAGCAAGCCAGAGACCCAGGTCACCTGGAATTTATTGGTGATTGGCGATAAAATAGGCAGCAACATCAGCCCTCACTTAATTCTTTGGATATCTGCTCCTACTTCATTCTTAACCTTAGAGAAGTTCCCTACCCTCCTATATGCTCATCTTTTCCTTTAAAAACTAAAATATATTCATTTTGTTCAGCATATTTAGATAGGTTAAATATTTTGCCAAGCAGATTTAGGTAGTTTTACAAACCATCTAGCCCACCCTCTCTCCAGATACCATGGTCCATTCAGTTCTGTTTCAACAAGACAGGTGGAATGTATTTCAATGTTCATCTACCAAAACATCCCTTAAGCATCACCTCTCTAATCTCCTGCACTTTGCCCCACAAATACCAATCCCTCTCTTGCAGGGACTTCTTCTTGGTATCTTTATCTTAGGATATTCTTTTGCCCTAGTGAAAGAGGCCTGCCTTTTTCACTAAACATCACCAGATTCTAGGTTCCCCGGGGGTCAAAGCCATGTGTAATAGCAGCCAGGCCCTGGCATAGAAAGGGCTCCACAAGTACTAATTGGGATGAGCTAAGCTGAGGGTCCAATGTCCACCAAAGGTCCCTGCAGAACTGAATCCTGGCATCCTCAAACCCTCAGTGAAAAGTATTTGTGAAAACTATCATTGTCAACCCTATAAGAAAACCACATGCACCAAAGAGGCCTCTCCACACAAAGCCAATGGAAACACATCTGAAATCACAGGAGGCCAAATCCAGAACTCAATTACACACAGCAGCAGCAGTGGTCAGCAGTCTGAGGCCTGATGAGAATAATCATCTCATTCCCTTGGAATCTTGTTCTCTGAGCCTCAAGTTTCAAGTTTTGAAAGTATTAGCACAGTGTTTCTTAAGGTATTTACAATGAGACAAAGAATTTTCCTTATTTGGGTGGATTTTACTATTATACCATCTTTCTTGTTAAAATTAACAGGAGGGAAAAAAAGCACTTAAAAATTATTTTCACCAGACTCTTTATTGTAGCTGCCCAGGATGACCAGCTTTGAGTAATAGATTGTAACATTATGTGCACCCAACTTGATACCAGATACCTCTGGTGGCTCAGACGGTAAAGAATCTGCCTACAATGCCAGAGACTTGGGTTCAATCCCTGGGTCAGGAAGAACCCCTAGATAAGAGAATGGCTACCCACTCCAGTATTCTTGCCTGGAGAATTCCATAGACAGAGGAGCCTGGTGGGCTACAGTCTGGGGTGCAGAGAGTGGGACACAAGTGAGCAGCTAACACTTGCAATAAGGTAACTTGCAGATACCTTACAGCATTTTCTTTCTTCATGAAAGTTGAACAAAAATTAAATGACAAAAACCATTGGTATGGTAACTAGATTGAATGTTCTAGCCTAAAGCTTATTACCCCAGAGAGTTTATGTGATAATATCAGCATGATCTGATCCCAAGGATAAGCAAGACCAACTTAGTGGCCCTTACAAATGATAGAGATTAGAGAGAGCCTTTGCCAAGTTATTTTAAGGGCTACATAAATTCTAATGGATGTAACAGCTATTTCTCCAGGCCATGCCAGCCTGGGGACACAGTAAAGGTAGAAGATAAAAATAAACCAGTCATTCCACAGCTCAGCCCTCACCAGCTACTAGAATGCTCTCTGACAAGCGCCTCCTTCAGATTCAAGGGCTATGTATAGTGGATGTGAAGGGGGCAGATTTGGAGTGAGTGGTCCCTTATGTGTCATGTCACCTTCTGGTACCATCTGGTACCACAATCACACCGAGAGGATGTCATAACTGCTCCTAAGTAAGCTGGATACCTAGTCTCCCTTGACAGGAGATGCTCTTCTCAAGAGTCTTTCCAAGACATGTGGCTGGACTTGAAAAGCATGGATGGTACATGGTTGCATTAAAGCACTCAGAATTTTTCACCTGCCCACAGTCACTCTGGACTTGGCCATGTGATTTGTGTTGGCCCCTGAGACAAACAGCAAACAAGAAAAATGCAAAGACTTCAAAAAGAGCTCTCACATTAGAGTTTTCCTCTTTCTTATAGTTCTTGGAACACTTCTACCCCCATAAGAACAAGCCTAGGCTAGAATCCTAGAAAATAGGAGAATGAAGGAGAAGTGAGTCCTCTCAGCTGAATAACGTATCAGGCCAACTAGCCCCAGAAGATCCAGCTGCTGAATCAAACTTAAGAGTGAGTCCAGCCAAGGCCAAAAGAAAAGAATCACCTAGCTAAGCCTGGCCCAGTTTGCCAACCCACAGAACCATGGGCTAAATAAATAATTGTTGTTTTAAGTCACTAAATACTGGACTAGTTTGTTATGCACCAAAAGCTATTTGTATGCCTTATACAAAGAGGTAGAAAAATAAATATTTGTATGGAATGGCTTATAAAAAATATACATAAAGTAAAACCAGAGACTTTAATCAAGACATTATAGGCTCTTGAAGAAGTATAAAAGCCAAGGATTCATTTCCTTCATATCATTTGAAGAGGTTGTTACAAAGCCCACTTATTCCGAATATCTCTGTCATCAGTGAACCATGGTATCAACCTCCTACATACATCAAATCTTGATGAAAGTTCCAAGCAGTGTCAAGGGAAACAGAGAAACAGCAGTTAAGAGCTCTGGAATCAGACATTCAAATCAGCACTGGAAAGTTTGGTTTTATCTGTAAAGATTAAATAATACACATGCACTGTTTGTTGTAATGCCTGACACTCACATGTGCTCAAAAGTAGTAGCTTGTCTTATTAGCCATAAGGTTGGGAGTTCATAAAAAATAATTAGCTACCATTTATTGAATCCATACCATGTGAAAGACACTATGCTAAACACCCATGTACATTACCCCATTAATCATCATGATATCACTGTGAGGTGGTTATGTTCCCATTTTAGATGTGAGGCTAATGAGGCACAGAGAGATGCAGTAACATGCCTGGTGCCATATAGCTGAGAAGAGGGAATACTGACTCAACCCTCTTAAACAACATGCCATGCCACCTACCATCCAATCATTGCCTAGTGGTTACAGGGAAATTACATAGGATTTTCACAATGTGGCCTCACATTGCATTTTCACCATTTTAACAGGCTTCCAAGATCGTGTCTGTACTGGGTACTCTTCCTGGAATGTTTTCCCAATTCATAGTCCTCTCCCACCACCTATTAAAGGAAAATCCTTATCGTTTTGGGCCCAGTTCAAAAACTACCTCCTGTTGAGATGTTTTTAGATTTCCCTAGTGGATAAGGTGGAGAAGGCAATGGCACCCCACTCCAGTACTCTTGCCTGGAAAATCCCATGGACGGAGGAGTCTGGTAGGCTGCAGTCCATGGGATTGTGAAGAGTCAGACATGACTGAGCGACTTCACTTTCACTTTTCACTTTCATGCATTGGAGAAGGAAATGGCAACCCACTCCAGTGTTCTTGCCTGGAGAATCCCAGGGACAGGGGAGCCTGGTGGGCTACCGTCTATGGGGTCGCAGATTCAGACATGATTGAAGTGACTTAGCAGCAGCAGTGGATAAGGATGTGAGCTCTGGAGTCAGACCACATCTGAGGGAACCTAGCTTCTGCCACCTACTAATTATGTGAACTTAAGTAAGATACACCTCTCTAAATCCCGGCTTCCTTTTCTGGAAAATAAGGGAAATGATGCCTATTTCTCAAAGATAGACAGACAGACATAATCAAGCACAGTGCCTAATTTAGAGTTAGCGCACAATGCTACCTAGCATCGTTTTCATCAAATGGATTCCCATAACATTTTTATTTTAGCATATTTGCATGCAGTGTAGTTAATTATCTGCCTCTCTTGTTCTCCCTTACTAGATATTGCAGCCTTTGAGGTCAGACAGCACATTTCTTGGTCCTCCATCAAGGGTATCAAGTTAGGGGGTGGGTAAGGTTCCCCCCCTCATTCTTATCTAGCCACACACTAAGCACTTGCCACATGTCTGTAGAAATTGATTTAATCCAACTATCAGTCCTTATTTTAGGTATTTAATCTCCCTGATGGAGCTTCGGTTTGCTCAGCCATAATTTGAGTTTTAGTATGTTGGACTACACCAATTATTTTCAAGTACTGTTGTTCAGTGTTTACAATGACACTCTTTTCTCAAATGAATTTACACATGGATACTAAAACATGAAATGGATTCTGTGCAGAGATGCTGTAGTTAAACATGGCTATGAAGTGCAGCTCTTATCTATCAGCCTGCCCACACTTGCTTAGGCACCTGTAGGAAGCCTAGACCATAGAAGACATGATCCCCCATAGTCCAGACTTTGTGGGGCCAGCTCCCCAGATGCTCCATCCCTACAGATGGATCCAACTCCAAGCATTAATCTGTTAAGGATGAGGAAAGACATTTCTGAATGGAAAAATAAGCGTCCAAATCACCAGAAAGTGCTTCGGGGAACAAGGATGAGTAATGCTCACTTGACAGCCCTAACAGAGAATGAGCCTGGTGTTGGAACCATGGGGTCTTGAATTAAATCCTCTTGAATTGTCTTCCCAATTATGGGACATGGGAGATAGTTGGGCTCTGTGAGCTGAACATGGGCCAAAGTTTTGCAGCTGTCAACCAGAGTTTTAGGTACTGGTAGGAAGTGACAAGTCACAGGGATACGGGAGTATTTGAATATTTCAAAAAGCCAAAGGATAATGTTAGGTTGAGACACCGAACTCCTTTGCAACTGGCAGGAATGACATCAGTGGAAGAACTCAAGCTCACTGGAACCCTTAATTAGCAGGTGTACATGTCTTTAATGAATAAATTATTGCTTCATAAAGCAAAGTTTTTTCATATGAATGTCTTTTAAAAACATAGCATCCACTGAGAAAATCAAAGTAGAAAATGTTTAGAAATGGCTCACTATGTGCCAAGCGACTTATAATCAAGCCTGTGAAGCAAGCATTACTATCTTTGTGAACAAGGAAACCAAGCCAGGGAGTCTAGGTTTATTCCTTATTAGCCCACAGTAGGCAAATAATGTCACAAGACTTAAATTTGTGCCTCCTTTGTTCCTGTGTTTCAAAACACCTGACTCGCCACTGGATCACATCTCTGTTGATGAGAAGATTGCAGTCTGATTCCCCCTGCTCTAAGAGTGACCACTGAAGGAACTATTTGGTAATATCTCTTTCACCCTGGCTCTCACAAAGCATAGAAATCACCTGGGGTGTGTTAAAATGCACATGACTCTGGAGATTCTGATTCAGTTGGGACTGGTGTGGGTCTGGGAGTCTGTTTTAACTAGAATAGGAGATGATTTTGGCATAAGTGGGCTTCAGTCTCTACTTTGAAAACATTATCTCTAGGACATAATCAATGTTATCAACAGAGAGGATGTTCAGAGAGCTTTAGGCTTAACTTCTATTTTACTATCTGAAAAGTTTCAAAACCCTTAGAGGCTTCCAGATTAAGAATTTGCTCCTTAAAGTTAATAAGGACAGAATGTGGCTGGTATAGAGGGCAATCCTAAATTTGTTCCGGTTCCCCATCATCCCGGCCGGGAAGATGTCACTAATCTTCGGGGCTAGCTGTTCCAAGACAGAGCTTGAATAAGGAAGAGAAAGAAAGGGCACCCCGTCTTTCCTCTTTGAAACATAAAAGTAAAGACGGCAAGGAGAATGCTGATGGTGACAGATGTAAGAAGTCTATTATATATTGCAGAGATCCAGATTAGGAAAAGCTTTCTAAATCCAATTTTTCTGCTTAAAGCAGAAAGCAAATAAGGCCATCTTGGGGTGCTAGCAGTCTCACAGGGTTCAATGATGGGAAGTCTGGAGGCTGTTTGAAACCTGCCCACAGTGCCACGTGGATGGAACTCTGACAGTATAATCAGGACCCTCATCTTTCTTACTTAAAAGGAATCTGATCAGGGTGAAGAGGGTGGGAAATTGTTTTGTTGAAACAAGTTCCAGGGTAAAGTGACTGGCGACTGAGGATCTGGATGGATGGAGAGCACCCTGGCAGGAGACGACAGTAGTGACCCTGTGTTTGAAGTCATAGCATGTAACACCTACACCCCACCTTTTCTATTCTCTCTCCCAAATGTAACATTAAAATGAGTGTCAGCTGGCAAGGTGCTGTTGTGATTATGTGGAGAACTCAAACAAATGCCTTTTACAAGTTCCCACTTCCCAAGTAATCAAACTAATCAATTTATCTGCCTGGCTGATCACTGAGTGAGTGAGTGAAGTCGCTCAGTCATGTCCGACTCTTTGTGACCCCATGGACTATAGCCCCCAGGCTCCTCTGTCCATGGGATTCTCCAGGCAAGAATATTGGAGTGGGTTGCCATTTTTCTTCTCAGTACTCCACTGAGTACTTTTTCCAAATTTGAAAATAAAATCAGGAGGATTCTGGGAATATGGGTAAGTAGTGAAAATACCAGGAAATCTCTCTCCCAAATACTCAAATTACCCACTAAACCTTATGAAAGGAAACTTTGGTGTAACCACATGAGAAGCAAGAAACAACGGTATGTGGGTACTGGTGAGAATTTATGAAATAATGGGTTAAGAATTGGCCCATCATACATAGCTTTGAGTCTCATGTATCTATTTTCTCCAACTTCAATGAACATTTGGGTCTCTGTATAAAAAGCCTTTTGATGAAAGTGAAAGAGGAGAGTGAAAAAGTTGGCTTAAAGCTCAACATTCAGAAAACAAAGATCATGGCATCTGGTCCCATCACTTCATGGGAAATAGATGGGGAAACAGTGGAAACAGTGTCAGACTTTATTTTTGGGGGCTCCAAAATCACTGCAGATGGTGACTGCAGCCATGAAATTAAAAGACGCTTACTTCTTGGAAAGAAAGTTATGACCAACCTAGATAGCATATTGAAAAGCAGAGACATTACTTTGCCAACAAAGGTTCGTCTAGTCAAGGCTATGGTTTTTCTTGTGGTCATGTATGGATGTGAGAGTTGGACTGTGAAGAAGGCTGAGCACCGAAGAATTGATGCTTTTGAACTGTGGTGTTGGAGAAGACTCTTGAGAGTCCCTTGGACTGCAAGGAGATCCAACCAGTCCATTCTGAAGGAGATCAGAACTGGGATTTCTTTGGAAGGAATGATGCTAAAGCTGAAACTTCAGTACTTTGGCCACCTCATGGAAAGAGTTGACTGATTGGAAAAGACTCTGATGCTGGGAGGGATTGGGGGCAGGAGGAGAAGGGGATGACAGAGGATGAGATGGCTGGGTGGCATCACTGACTCGATGGACATGAGTCTGAGTGAACTCCGGGAGTTGGTGACGGACACGGAGGCCTGGCGTGCTGCAATTCATGGGGTTGCAAAGAGTCGGACACAACTGAGCAACTGAATTGAACTGATCCAAGCATCTGTACCTTTTTCTATGCTAAAAGTTTGACTGTTCTTTGATGGAATCTGTATTTGTCTCAATCCAAAAGACCACTCAGTCTCATCTGAAGTTTCCTTCTGCTTCTGTGGACCAAGGGTCTTAGAAGATCAAGAGTTGCTGGCTGACACTTTCCTTCTCCTCTGGATTCAGAATTACTTTAACAAGGGATATTTTCTCCTCTCCTCAATCTGAATGCTTTGAGGTGCCAAGAATTCTGCCGTTCAATATGGTGGCCACAGCTACATGTGCCTATTCAAACTCAAACTGAAATTAAATGAAATTTAAAATTCAAGTCCTCAGTCACATTAACTCAGGTGCTCAGTCACATTAACCACTCTTCAAGTGCTTAATAGCTACATGTGACAAACGGCTACTCTAGTGGACAGAGTACACACAGTACCATGAGGATATAGTATCATCCCAGAAATTTCTACTGGACAACACTGATTTGGAGGACTGGAAGAACTTGGAGGTGGGCACACAATTCTTTCTATAAGACAGGAACTGCACAGTTCCTAAGGGACGGAAGGCACAGTCTTCGGGCAGAACACAAACGAATTCATGACAGTTCTCACTTCCTGACTCTTCACCACTACCCAGTTGACATCTCTCACGAATAAAGTTATAGAAAAAGAATACAATCAAGTGAAGTCTGTTGAAACATCCAACACAGAGCTAACTCCTGCACCATTAGAGTAAAATTCTTTCCCTGAAATGGATTTGCTCCAAAACCACACCAATGTTAGGAAAAACAATTGCTTCATGTTTTCAGTAAGATACCACTGGACATGGCTTTTACTGAATCGAAAAGACTACTCCAAAATAAAATTGCAGTAGCCAAATAGTAACCGCCTTTTGATTAATGAAGCAGAGAACAAATCTGAGAAACCCTCCAAAAATTCTGAAGAAGTGAATGAAGAGATGAAATAGTTTGCTCTGTAGCAAAGCCCACAAGGGAAAATGGAATCACAGTTCATTTCACACACACAGATACACACACGCAGCTTATACACCATACTTCTTGATGAAAACCACACCAGCTGTCAATTCTGATTGATCTCAAAATATGAGGCTTTCACCTATTAAAAACTTTCACCCATAAAATCAGAAGATTAAAAGATTATGGGCTAAGTGAAGAGACCAACAACTTGAAAGAGGAGAACCAAGCTGAAAAATTTGAGGCCAATAGCTTCCACTGAAACAGAAGAAATTTGGGAAATCATATATTATGCTTCTTGAATACATACATTTATATATTCAATAAAACAAGAGCAAATGGAGCAACTGAAAAATACAGAGGAATTACTGTACAATGTTTTGAATTACCCTATTTTTAAAAAAGAAATTGAATGAAGGCAGTGAAGAACAACAAAGGCACTTAAAAAACAAAGAGAAAATAATTTAAAAGACCGGCTCATGACATTTTTGTATAATGGAAAGCAAAAAATGTAAATGTCAAGACAACACATAAGAAGCAAGGAAGATGGATGCAATAGATCTGATTCTTTTATGTCATAAGGACAGAAAACTAGCAATAATCAGCTTTCTGATTAAAGAAGGAAATGTAAACACATACCTTTAGCAATACTAGAACCACACAAAGATTATAGTACAGAAACAGATGAAAAATAAAGTTAAGCAAATCTCCCAAAATACAGAGAAAAAGGACAAAGAGAAAATACAAGGGAAATGGAAAAAAATTAGAGGACCAAATAAGGAGGATAGGGACCAGGCGTGTGTGTGTGTGTGTGTGTGTGTGTGCGCGCGCGCGTGTGTGTGTGTGTGTGTGTGTGTGTGTGAGAAATGGGAAGGGTAAGTAATAAGACACCTTTCAAAATGGGGGTGCTACAGATGACACCAACAACTAAAACTCAAGATGCGATAAAATAAGCATGTTACTGAAAAGGGGGGAGATTAAAAATAAGATTGAAGGTGTATGCCTCTGGAGAACAGAAAATTGCAGGAAGGGGGACTGGCTGGTAGAGGGAGGGATGTTCCTCATAGCAAGTCCTGTGGGATCACTTGACTTTTTTAATAATGTGCATGTAAAACTTGGGGAAATGAAAGCTAAATTGTAAGTAGAAGCCATAAGTTTTTAAAAGAAAAGAAAAACGTTTTCCCAAGGAAGACTGGATTCTTCAAATTGAAAAGAACTGACTACTGAAAGCAAGCTTATTGTTGAAAGAACTGACCTAGGTATAACCAGGGGGAATATAAATTCCAAGGATAAACAGGAAATCTTTTGTTTTCTAGATTGCAAGAAAATGATAATCTAAATGGAGATCAGATTAGTAATTTCATAATAATTGTACAGTTTCTTAATAATCTGTGTATGTGTGTAGCTTTTGTCTTTCAACACTAGAATTACTAAATAAAACCAGTATCTGGGTATTTTTAAAAACTATGGACAAAATCTATGACATGAATTGAGGGAGAAAGATCAATAGGTTTATTTTTTTTAATGAAAGGAACTATTAGCAACAGATTTATAGGTTATAAGAATGAGAGAATACTGTTATATTTGGTAACATCAATGACATTGATAACTTTCTGAAAAAAAAAATCACTGAAATTGATGTCAGATAAAACCCAAATAGCACAAGAAATAAAGAAAGAAAGTGAAATCGTTCAGTCTTGTCGACTCTTTGCGACCCCATGGACTGTAGCCTACCAGGCTCCTCCGTCCATGGGATTTTCCAGGCAAGAGTATTGCAGTGGGTTGCTATTTCAATCTCCAGGGTATCTTCCCAACCCAGGGATTGAACCGACGTCTTCCGCATTGCAGGCAGACGCTTTACTGTCTGAGCCACTAGGGAAGTCACCAAAAAAATAGAATAATAAATAAAGATAAAAAGTTTTTAATAACTATCTCATTAAATATTTCTGGCATGAGTTTCTCTTATAGGTGATTTTTTAAAAAAACTTTAAAAAATTTGATGAATATAAAATAATATTAAAAGCTACACAATTCCATAATCAATCTGATTTCGGTGTTGACCAGCTGGTGATGTCCATGTGTAGAGTCTTCTCTTATGTTGTTGAAAGAGGGTGTTTGCTATGACCAGTGTATTTTCTTGGCAAAACTCTATTAGTCTTTGCCCTGCTTCATTCCGTATTCCAAGGCCAAATTTGCCTGTTACTCCAGGTATTTCTTGACTTTCTACTTTTGCATTCCAGTCCCCTATAATGAAAAGGACATCTTTTTTGGGTGTCAGTTCTAAAAGGTCTTGTAGGTCTTCATAGAACCGTTCAACTTCAGCTTCTTCAGCGTTACTGGTTGGGGCACAGTAACCAGCATTACTGGTTGGGCACAGTTGGATTACTGTGATATTGAATGGTTTGCCTTGGAAACGAACAGAGATCATTCTGTCATTTTTGAGATTGCATCCAAGTACTGCATTTCAGACTCTTTTCTTGACCATGATGGCTACTCCATTTCTTCTGAGGGATTCCTGCCTGCAGTAGTAGATATAATGGTCATTTGAGTTAAATCCACCAATTCCAGTCCATTTCGCTAATTCCTAGAATGTCTACATTCACTCTTGCCATCTCTTGTTTGACCACTTCCAATTTGCCTTGATTCATGGACCTGACATTCCAGGTTCCTATGCAATACTGCTCTTTACAGCATCACACCTTGCTTCTATCACCAGTCACATCCACAGCTGGGTATTCTTTTTGCTTTGGCTCCATCCCTTCATTCTTTCTGGAGTTATTTCTCCACTGATCTCCAGTGGCATATTGGGCACCTACTGACCTGGGGAGTTCCTCTTTCAGTATCCTATCATTTTGCCTTTTCATACTGTTCATGGGGTTCTCAAGGCAAGAATACTGAAGTGGTTTGCCATTCCCTTCTCCAGTGGACCACATTCTGTCAGCACCGAAATTAGATTGATTATGTTCTTTGCAGCCAAAGATGGAGAAGCTCTATACAGTCAACAAAAACAAGACCGGGAGCTGACTGTGGCTCAGATCATGAACTCCTTATTACCAAATTCAGACATAAATTGAAGAAAGTAGGGAAAATCACTAGACCATTCAGGTATGACCTAAATCAAATCCCTTATGATTATACAGTGGAAGTGAGAAATAGATTTAAGGGCCTAGATCTCATAGATAGAGTGCCTGATGAACTATGGAATGAGGTTTGTGATATTGTACAGGAGACAGGGATCAAGACCATCCCCATGAAAAAGAAATGCAGAAAAGCAAAATGGCTGTCTGGGGAGGCCTTACAAATATCTGTGAAAAGAAGAGAAGCAAAAAGCAAAGGAGAAAAGGAAAAATATAAGCATCTGAATGCAGAGTTCCAAAGAATAGCAAGAAGAGATAAGAAAGCCTTCCTCAGTGATCAATGCAAAGAAATAGAGGAAAACAACAGAATGGGAAAGACTAGAGATCTCTTCAAGAAAATTAGAGATACCAAGGGAACATTTCATGCAAAGATGGGCTCAATAAAGGACAGAAATGGTATGGACCTAACAGAAGCAGAAGATATTAAGAAGAGGTGGCAAGAATACACAGAAGACTGTACAAAGAAGATCTTCACAACCCAGATAATCACGATGGTGTGATCACTCACCTAGAGCCAGACATCCTGAAATGTGAAGTCAAGTGGGCCTTAGAAAGCATCACTACGAACAAAGCTAGTGGAGGTGATGGAATTCCAGTGGAGCTATTTCAAATCCTGAAAGATGATGCTGTGAAAGTGCTGCACTCAATATGCCAGCAAATTTGGAAAACTCAGCAGTGGCCACAGGACTGGCAAAGGTCAGTTTTCATTCCAATCCCAAAGACAGACAATGCCAAAGAATGCTCAAACTACCACACAATTGCACTCATCTCACATGCTAGTAAAGTAATGCTCAAAATTCTCCAAGCCAGGCTTCAGCAATACGTGAACCGTGGACTTCCTGATGTTCAAGCTGGTTTTAGAAAAGGCAGAGGAACCAGAGATCAAATTGCCAACATCCACTGGATCATGGAAAAAGCAAGAGAGTTCCAGAAAAACATCTATTTCTGCTTTCTTGACTATGCCAAAGCCTTTGACTGTGTGGATCACAATAAACTGTGGAAAATTCTGAAAGAGATGGGAATCCCAGACCACCTGATCTGCCTCTTGAGAAATCTGTATGCAGGTCAGGAAGCAACAGTTAGAACTGGACATGGAACAACAGACTGGTTCCAAATAGGAAAAGGAGTACGTCAATGCCACATATTGTCACCCTGCTTATTTCACTTATATGCAGAGTACATCATGAGAAACGCTGGGCCAGAAGAAGCACAAGCTGAAATCAAGATTGCCGGGAAAAATATCAATAACCTCAGATATGCAGATGACACCACCCTTATGGCAGAAAGTGAAGAGGAACTAAAAAGCCTCTTGATGAAAGTGAAAGTGGAGAGTGAAAAAGTGGGCTTAAAGCTCAACATTCAGAAAACGAAAATCATGGCATCTGGTCCCACCACTTCATGAGAAATAGATGGGGAAACAGTGGAAACAGTGTCAGACTTTATTTTTGGGGGCTCCAAAATCACTGCAGATGGTGATTGCAGCCATGAAATTAAAAGATGCTTACTCCTTGGAAAGAAAGTTATGACCAACCTAGATAGCATATTCAAAAGCAGAAACATTACTTTGCCAACAAAGGTCCATCTAGTCAAGGCTATGGTTTTTCCTGTGGTCATGTATGGATGTGAGAGTTGGACTCTGAAGAAGGCTGAGCGCTGAAGAATTGATGCTTTTGAACTGTGGTGTTGGAGAAGACTCTTGAGAGTCCCTTGGACTGCAAGGAGATCCAACCAGTCCATTCTGAAGGAGATCAGCCCTGGGATTTCTTTGGAAGGAATGATGCTAAAGCTGAAACTTCAGTACTTTGGCCACCTCATGCGAAGAGCTGACTCACTGGAAAAGACTCTGATGCTGAGAGGGATTGGGGGCAGGAGGAGAAGGGGACACCAGAGGATGAGATGGCTGGATAGCATCACTGACTCGATGGACTTGAGTCTGAGTGAACTCTGGGACTTGGTGATGGACAGGGAGACCTGGAGTGCTGCGATTCATGGGGTCACAAAGAGTCAGTCACGACGGAGTGACTCAACTGAACTGACACAATTCCATACTGTTTATACTGTTCATGGGGTTCTCAAGGCAAGAATACTGAAGTGGTTTGTGATTCCCTTCTCAAGTGGACCATGTTTTGTCAGAACTCTCCACCATGACACATCTGTCTTGGGTGGCCCTACACAGCATGGCTCATAGTTTCATTGAGTTAGACAAGGCTTTGGCATAGTCAGTAAAGCAGAAGTAGATGTTTTTCTGTAACTCTCTCACTTTTTCAATGACCCAACGGATGTTGACAATTTGATCTCTGGATCTTCTGCCTTTTCTAAAGGCAGCTTGAATATCTGGAAGTTCATGGTTCACGTACTACTGAAGCCTGGCTTGGAGAATTTTGAGCATTACTTTGCTAGCGTGTGAGATGAGTGCAATTGTGCAGTAGACTGAGCATTCTTTGGCATTGCCTTTCTTTCAGATTGGAATGAAAACTAACTTGTTCCAGTCCCGTGGCCACTGCTGAGTTTTCCAAATTTGCTGGCATATTGAGTACAGCACTTTCACAGCATCATCTTTTAGTATTTGAAATGGAATCTTAAAGAGATGGAAATACCAGACCACCTGTCCTGCCTCCTGAGAAATCCGTATGCAGGTCAAGAAGCAAGAGTTAGAACTGGACATGGAACAATAGACTGGTTCCAAATCGGGAAAGGAGTACATCAAGGCTGTATATTGTCATCCTGCTTATTTAACTTATATGCAGAGTACATCATGAGAAATGCTGGACTGGGTAAAGCACAAGCTGGAATCAAGATTGCTGGAAGAAACATCAATAACCTCAGATATGCAGATAACACCAGCCTAATGGCAGAAAGTGAAGAGGAACTAAAGAGCCTCTTGATGAAAGTGAAAGAGGAGAGTGAAACAGCTGGTTTAAAACTCAACATTCAACAAACTAAGATCATGGCAACTGGTCACATCACTTCATGGCAAATAGATGGGGAAACAATGGAAATAGTGACAGACTTTATTTTCTGGGGCTCCAAAATCACTGCAGATGGTGACTGCAGCCATGAAATTAAAAGACACTTGCTCCTTGGAAGAAAAGTTATGACCAACCTAGATAGCTTATTAAAAAGCAGAGACATTACTTTGCCAGCAAAGGTCCATCTAGTCAAAGCTATAGTTTTCCCAGTGGTCATGTATGGATGTGAGAGTTAGACTTTAGAGAAAGCGGAGCACTGAAGAATAGATGCTTTTGAACTGTGGTGTTGGAGAAGACTCTTGAGAGTCCCTTGGACTGCAAGGAGATCCAACCAGTCCATTCTGAAGGAGATCAGAACTGGGATTTCTTTGGAAGGAATGATGCTAAAGCTGAAACTCCAGTACTTTGGTCACCTCATGCGAAGAGTTGACTCATTGGAAAAGACTCTGATGCTGGGAGGGATTGGGGGCAGGAGGAGAAGGGGATGACAGAGGATGAGATGGCTGGATGGCATCACTGACTTGATGGACGTGAGTCTCAGTGAATTCCGGGAGTTGGTGATGGACAGGGAGGCCTGGGGTTCTGCGATTCATGGGGTTGCAAAGAGTCGGACACGACTGAGCAATTGATCCGATCTGATCTGAATAATGCAAATAGAAGCAGTCTCATTCAACACATAAACTTTTGGGTTTTGGTTTTTTTTAAGTTTGCAAATTTGATTTCTTTTTCCTTTTTAGTTGTTTTATTTGGCTGCACCTCACAACATGTGGGAATTCCCCAACCAGAGAGTAAACCTGTGCCCCCTGTTGTGGAAGCACAGAGTCCTAACCACTGGACCACCAGAGGAGCCACTATAAACATTTGCTTTAAACCAGTGAACACTACTCTTAAAGCAGATACCACTACAGACAACACTAGTAAAATCAGGCACAAAACAAACATAGCCACAGTGAGGTTCTGACCACTAATAATATAGAAATAGGAAAAGAGTATACATATTAGAAAAGAAATAGGAAAATTAGTACTATTTTAAGAAATTCATTGAAAGAGTGTTTGAATCAATTTTTAAGAATCAATAAAACTGCTAGACAAAAAGATATAGAACATTTCATGAGGGGGGGAAAAACCCATTCCCAATAGAACAAAAAATATAAAATATGAAGATGGAATCTTAATGGGAAGTGTGTGTGACCTAGATTGGGAGAGGTGGGGGTAGGAGCCTAGAGTATTTTACTGAGAGATATAAAGTAAAACTCGACCAATGGGAAGACTCAGCATGTTCTTCTATGAAAAGCCTAAATATTTTAAGGATGTCAGTTCCTTTCAATTAAAGTGTTGCTTTAAAGCAATTTCAATAAAAACCCCAATAGGGTTTTTCTTTTTCTTAAACTGGATAAAATTACTGCAACATTAATTTGGAAGAATAACCAAGCAAAATATTTTTAAGGTATATTAAAAAGTAACATGGAGGTGAAAGAAGCCTTCCAAATCCAGAACATACAGTAAAACATCAATAATTAAAACAGTCTGGCACTGATGCAAAAATAAATGGCTTGAACTGAGCACAGAATAGGCAGCAACTAGAGTTAAATATAAGATTATCAATCAACAGAGAAGGAGGACCTCTCAACAACATGTTGACCTTCACTGTGGTTGCAGTTATAGCTTCAGAAAAACAGTACACCTGGGGTATGAAGAACAGAGAAGCTTTCTTATTTTGACTTCACTAAGTGGGGAAAGGTCAGTTTTCATTCCAATACCAAAGAAAGGCAATGCCAAAGAATGCACAAACTACCGCACAATTGCATTCATCTCACACACTAGTAAAGTAATGCTCAAAATTCTCCAAGCCAGGCTTCAGCAATACGTGAACCGTGAACTTCCAGATGTTCAAGCTGGTTTTAGAAAAGGCAGGGGAACCAGAGATCAAATTGCCAACATCCATGGGATCATTGAAAAAGCAAGAGTTCCAGAAAAACATCTATTTCTGCTTTATTGACTATGCCAAAGCCTTTGACTGTGTGGATCACAATAAACTCTGGAAAATTCTTCAAGAGATGGGAATACCAGACCACCTGACCTGCCTCTTGAGAAACCTGTATGCAGGTCAGGAAGCAACAGTTAGAATTAGACATGAAACAATAGACTTTTGTTGTTGTTTTCCAAATAGGAAAAGGAGTACGTCAAGGTTGTATATTGTCAAACCCTGTTTATTTAACTTCTAGGCAGAGTACATCGTGAGACACATTGGGCTGGATGAAGCACAAGCTGGAATCAAGGCTGCCGGGAGAAATATCAATAACCTCAGATATGCAGATGACACCACCCTTATGCTAGAAAGCGAAGAACTAAAGAACCTCTTGATGAAAGTGAAAGAGGAGAGTGAAAAAGTTGGCTTAAAGCTCAACATTCAGAAAACTAAGATCATGACATCTTGTCCCATCACTTCATGGCAAATAGATGGGGAAACAGTAGAAACAGTGGCTGATTTTATTTTGGGGGGCTCCAAAATCACTGCAGATGGTGACTGCAGCCATGAAATTAAAAGACGCTTACTCCTTGGAAGGAAAGTTATAACCAACCTAGATAGCATATTCAAAAGCAGAGACATTACTTTGCCAACAAAGGTCTGTCTAGTCAAGGCTATGGGTTTTCCAGTAGTCATGTATGGATGTGAGAGTTGGACCATAAAGAAAGGTAGGCACCAAAGAATTGATGCTTTTGAACTGTGGTGTTGGAGAAGACTCTTGAGAGTCCCTTGGACTGCAAGGAGTTCCAACCAGTCCATCCTAAAGGAGATCAGTCCTGGGTGTTCATTGGAAGGACTCATGTTGAAGCTGAAACTCCAATACTTTGGCCACCTGATGTGAAGAGCTGACACATTTGAAAAGACCCCAATGCTGGGAAGGATTGAGGGCAGGAGGAGAAGGGGACAACAGAGGATGAGATGGCTGGATGACATCACCGACTCAATGGACATGAGTTTGTGTAAACTCCGAGAGTTGGTGATGGACAGGGAGGCCTGGCATGCTGCAGTTCATGGGGTCGCAGAGTCAGACACAACTGAGCAACTGAACTGAACTGAAGTGGGAATTTTCACAAAGTTGGCTAAGTGCACCTCCAATGTCCTTCCTCAGCATGGAGTTATCTACCTTCATTTCCCCCTAGAATAACTCTACTTCTTTAACCTCTGCTCCTTACCAAGGCTGGGCTTTATCTTCCTAATCCTTTACATCTTTTCTACTCGCTATTCCACTCTACCCCTTCTGACTAAATTTTGCCAATAAAATAATGTTGTAATAACTGGTTAATTATTCATATTTTTGGGTCATATTATGGGGCAAGATAAATTATGGATGAATTAGTTGCCTATAAAAATTTACAAAAATTGAAAGGACAAAACTGAATGTTATGAGACCCCTTAATATGATATGACATACTAAGTTATAAAAGGATGGATTAATTGCAAGTAATCAATCAACCAAATGACTTCCTAAAAATCAAAATATTATATATCTAAGACAGTGTAATAGAAAGGTGACTAAAAGAAAGGCAAATAACAGACAAACATTGAATAAAGCATAGGATTAAGGAACCAGAGATCAAACTGCCAACATCCGCTGGATCATGGAAAAAGCAAGAGAGTTCCAGAAAAACATCTATTTCTGCTTTATTGACTATGCCAAAGCCTTTGACTGTGTGGATCACAATAAACTGTGGAAAATTCTGAAAGAGATGGGAATACCAGACCACCTGACCTGCCTCTTGAGAAATCTGTATGCAGGTCAGGAAGGAACAGTTAGAACTGGACATGGAACAACAGACTGGTTCCAAATAGGAAAAGGAGTACATCAAGGCTGTATATTGTTACCCTGCTTATTTAACTTATATGCAGAGTACATCATGAGAAATGCTGGGCTGGAAGAAGCACAAGCTGGAATCAAGATTGTTGGGAGAAATATCAATAACCTCAGATATGCAGATGACACCACCCTTATGGCAGAAAGTGAAGAGGAACTAAAAAGCCTCTTGATGAAAGTGAAAGTGGAGAGTGAAAAAGTGGGCTTAAAGCTCAACATTCAGAAAACGAAGATCATGGTCCCATCACTTCATGGGAAATAGATGGGAAAACAGTGGAAACAGTGTCAGACCTTATTTTTCTGGGCTCCAAAATCACTACAGATGGTGACTGCAGCCATGAAATTAAAAGACGCTTACTTCTTGGAAAGAAAGTTATGACCAACCTAGATAGCATATTCAAAAGCAGAGACATTACTTTGCCAACAAAGGTTCGTCTAGTCAAGGCTATGGTTTTTCCTGTGGTCATGTATGGATGTGAGAGTTGGACTGTGAAGAAGGCTGAGCACCGAAGAATTGATGCTTTTAAACTGTGGTGTTGGAGAAGACTCTTGAGAGTCCCTTGGACTGCAAGGAGATCCAACCAGTCCATTCTGAAGGAGATCAGCCCTGGGATTTCTTTGGAAGGAATGATGCTAAAGCTGAAACTCCAGTACTTTGGCCACCTCATGCAAAGAGTTGACTCATTGGAAAAGACTTTGATGCTGGGAGGGATTGGGGGCAAGAGGAGAAGGGGACGACAGAGAATGAGATGGCTGAATGGCATCACTGACTCGTTGGACGTGAGTCTCAGTGAACTCCGGAAGTTGGTGATGGACAGGGAGGCCTGGCGTGATGCGATTCATGGGGTCACAGAGAGTTGGACACAACTGAGCGACTGATCTGATCTGATCTGAAAGAAAGAGATTAAAACCAGTTATTTACCTATGAAGGTAACAATTTTTCAAACGACAACACCAATTATAGGCAAGGCTCCAGGGAAGTTTATATTATGTTGCTAGTGGCAGTAAATTTATTACAATGTATTTGTAAAGTAATTTGGCACTTTTGATCAAAAACCGTCAAAATGTTTTTGACCTAGTAATTCCATTTCTGGGAATCTAGCCTAAGAAAATAATGTGAAGTCTAGAAAAATACTGATGCATGAAGATGTCCAACTCAGCATTATAATTGCAGAAACATAAAACTACATACAAAGTAAAAAATAGCATAATAAATAATGACAAATCCAGTGGAATTAAATATTAAATACCATTCAAAGTCATGATTATGAAGATTAAGTGGCAACATGGAAAATATGAGTAATTATAACTGATTATAACTCTGAAAAAACTTAACCTATGACTAAGTACTATAAAGATATAAGTACAAATATTAATATATAAAGTTGGGCTTCCCAGGTGGCACTAGTGGTAAAATAATACTATACTGAATACCAACTATGCCAGGCACTTTACATACATACTCTTTAATCTTCATATCAACTCTAGGAAATGGAGAAACAAGTAACAAAATAATAAACTACTAAGAACTCTAGCGTCTTCCCTGAAGCACAAATGTGTCACCTTTCATGCAATTGCTCCAAGTGCCATCAGCTCTCAATGTTTTCTAGAAACTGGCCTCAGCCGAAGGAAAAAAGGCCATTCAAGGTCATACTCCATTCCCAGAGCAACCTATACCTAATATCTGGTCATTGAAAAGATATAAATGCCCAGCTCCCTCACTGCAGCTAGGAACAATGCTGAATGGCTGTTCTAGGATCCAAGCTCTTGCATGGTCATCTGAGGCCTCTGCTGAGACTGCACTGTAACTTCAACTCTCTCTTTACCCCAGCTTGCCCGCTACTCATCCCCACAAGAATTGTTACTCAGAAAATTCTCTGACAAAAAGTCCCTACACACTGACCTCCATCTCAGAGCCTGCTTTCAGGGGATCTCAACCTAGAATAGCTAATGCCAGGATGTTTCAAGACAGCAGCATTAAGACGGGGGCCACATCATGGGTAACCCTGCCAGTGGTAGGTGAAGCCCGGTTTGCACCTAGCACAAGTCTGTAGTGCAACTGTGAAAACGCTTACAAGTGGTGAACAAAGATGGTATACTAGCTGAAGGAATGCAGTAGGTCAGGTATTTAGGAGACAGAGGGCAAACGGGAATTTTAAGGACAACAGAATTGGACAGCTGTTGCTAGGGACACCTAAGGCTTTAGAGAAAGATAACAAAATGCTGAAGGTGATAAGTCATTAATTCTAAGCAAAGTGTGAAAACCACAGGGCTTTCATGAGGGGTAAAAAAAGGAAAACTGAGGATCAGGATAAAGGCCAGGACTTACTCACAAGAGGGCAATGCTCCGGAGAAGGTTCAGTTCTCAACATAAGCAAGTCTATGGCAAAGTCAGCAGGAGCCAGAAGTATATGATGCAATCAGTGGGGTTGATGCATTCACATACTCTGATCCCTGGACTCCCCCAAACCCTCTGGCTGCAGAAGTGTTCAGCTCCTCCTCACCTGCCAATGTTGCAGAGACCTCCCCTCATAAGACAATACATTTACCACCCCCTTACCAGGGTCCACCTCCACTTTCTTTCCCTCATGTCCAACAAATGAGATCAAATCAAAATATAACCCAACACTAGAGATCGTAGCAAGAAACATGAAATGATAGTATATGCAGATCAAATTGACAACAAATCAAGAACATACAAGGGATGGTCTTCTGGTTCTCTCTGCTTCTACAAACCCAGAGATTCCTACTGCCATTTCTTGGCACTTTCTCACCCATACTTTGACTTGTCTCCAGCTGTGGCCCTCCCTGTACAATTTACTGCCCATTTAGTTTAAAGGCACCTCCACATCACCCTGGAAAATCAAGTATTTTCATCAGAATCTTGTGCCCATACAGAAGAGTACAGAGCCAGACTGAAAAAAGACAAACCATGGCACTGAAACTTAGCTCTCTGGCTCATGGCCTCCAACACAATGGTCTGTAGAGCTGGTCAGGAATGATAAGCTTTATTGGCAAGCCACAATTATGGGACCAAATGGCCCAATTTAAGTAGTGCCTGCCTTTGAAAATTTATTTTCTTAAGACCAACCCAAGATTGCATTGAAATCACTAACGGTTGAATTTAAGATAATTTATCATCCATATGTTAACAGTAAGGGCAATATTTGTCTAGATACCTCAATATCAATGTAGTTGGCCATAACTATTTCAAAGGTTCTCTTATTCATTTTTTTCACTGCTATATGATCCAAACCCAGATAACCCTCTAATATCAGAGACTGCATGAAAATATAAAATGAAAAAAATAAAAACCTCACGAAGTGTCTAAGGTTGGATCAGAAGTATAGCAAGCAATGCTACCACTTTAATGTCAGAGTAACCTACATTGTAAGAGGGATGGATATTAAATAATTAGTCCTTTTATATTTTCCAATCTGGCAGCTACCCTATAAGAATTCATTTTTCTAATTTTAATTTTTTTTTTCTTTAGGTGGCTCTACTGGTAAAGAACCTGCCTGCCAACTCAGGAGACCTAAGAGACTCAGATTCAATCCCTGGGACAAGAAGATCCCCTGGAAGAGAAAATGGCAACCCACTCCAGTATTCTTGCCAGGAGAATCCCATGGAGAGAGGAGCCTGGCAGGCTAACAGTCCATGAGGTCACACAGAGTCAGACATGACAAGTGACTTAGCTTGCAATGTATGGGCCCATTCACAACGACTTTGGTGTTTGTGGCTTTGATAGTCACTTTAGACAATGTAGTTATAAGAGGAAAGGTAGTCAAAATTCAGAATGTTTCAATATGCAGTTTGTGCCTAATAGGGCCAATATTTCAATCAAACTTTGCTGTCATGCTGAAATCACTGCCATCTCAAGTCCTCTAGAGCTAGAGATCTGAGGTCCGCTTTCTGTTCTGCACTAAGGTGGCTAAGGAATTGGTGCTGAATAATAATGGCAGCAAAACAAAATGTGATATATTTTATGCAATAAAGGAATAACTTATTCTTGGCCTCTAGAAAATAGAAATTATGACACACCTTAATTTCAAAATATTGTTAATTTTAATTTTAAATTGTTAGGAGGCTTGGTGCTGTCTATTTGCCAATAAAACCTTTACTGTATTTCTGAAAAATGTTGAAAGTTGTCAGTGTAAGAGTGATCATCTAATAGCTCTGCCAATAATTGATTTATTTTTCTTCCAGTTGCACAAAATAATGAAAAAGGAATATATAATGACCTCAGTTCAGTTCAGTTCAGTCACTCAGTCGTGTCCGATTCTTTGTGATCCAATGAAACACAGCACACCAGGCCTCCCTGTCCATTACCAACTCCCAGAGTTCACCCAAACTCACATCCACTGAGTCGGTGATGCCATCCAGCCATCTCATCCTCTGTTGTCCCTTTCTCCTCCTGCCCCCAATCCCTCCCAACATTGGGGTCTTTTCCAATGAGTCAACTCTTCACATGAGGTAGCCAAAGTATTGGAGTTTCAGCTTCAACATCAGTCCTTCCAAGGGACACCCAGGACTGATCTCCTTTAGGATGGACTGGTTGGATCTCCCTGCAGTCCAAGAGACTCTCAAGAGTCTTCTCCAACACCACAGTTCAAAAGCATCAATTCTTCGGTGCTCAGCTTTCTTCACAGTCCAACTCTCACATCCATACATGACTACTGGAAAGACCATAGCCTTGACTAGACGAACCTTTGTTGGCAAAGTAATGTCTCTGCTTTTGAATATGCTATCTAGGTTGGTCATAACTTTCCTTCCAAGGAGTAAGAGTCTTTTAATTTAATGACCTATACATACCTAAAACATTGCCTTGAAATAACAATACTATGGGAATAATAAATCAGTTGAAGATTTTAACACACTTCTCTCAGAAATTGATACATGATGTAGACACTGAACTAAACTATAAAAATGTTTAATAACATGATTACTAAACATGTACATCAAATGGAGAAAAGAAATTCATTTTGAAAAAGAATAGAACTTTCATAAAAATTACCTCTGTCCTGTCTTCAAAGGAAGCTTTCATAAATTCCAAAGAATTAATATTCTATAGTCTGTTTCTGTGACTGTAATACAGATGTCAGCTACAAAATAATATATTTACAAAGACTCTCATATGTCTGAAAATGATATAACTCACACTTACAGGTTAAAGGTACAATTATATGGTAAATTATGAGATATAGTCCTTGCTCTTATAGTATATATTATGTATTCCTACAAAAGTTCTATTAAATGGTAGTATTAATGATATAGAATTCTATTATTTTCTGTTGACCAATCATGATATGATTATTGTATTAAGCAAAAATCACAATAGTAGATGTTTATCAGTTTTCACAGTCAATTGCCAGACCCCAAAACAAAAGATAATTACAATTGCAAGCCATAATGGAAACATAATATAGTTTGTTTCACTTTTTCTATTTCATATTCAGTGCTCCCATTTAATTTAGTTTATGGTTTCCAATTTCTTCATCTCTATTTTTTTGGGTGCTCTTTCTCAAGGCTTTACCAAGCATAGTAGAAAAGCTTTTGTATACATATTATATATATAGAGAGAGAGTAGGTATATTTATTTTAGAAAATTTATGAACTTTTGTCTAGTGAAAATGTTTATGACATTTTGACTCTACCTGTTTAACTTAGTATGACTAGAAAGCTAAATTTCTAATTTATATTCACTCAAAATTTTGATATAGTTCCATATGTTTTAGCATCTAGTATTACTGCTATGAGTCTAGAAAGTTTATTATATTAATTATTTTTAAAAAGTGAATAATGCTTGAAGCTTCTAATCCAATTCTGAGAATATAAAGAAATATTATGTTGTTAAAAAAAAACAGGAAATTAACATGTGATACAGTATTATTAATTAAAGCACATATTTTGTTCAAATCTCACAAAATTTTATGCTAGTGTCCATTATTTGCTTTCATACCTTATTCAAGACTCAACATTGCGTATAATTGCATTGAACAGCTTCAGCTGCATGCAACAAATTCTAGCAAATTCTCTTTTCATTTCTATTCTAGTGCAAATATTTTCTAACTTTCCTTGTTATGGCTTCTTAGATATATCCTTCATTTAAAAGAAAACATTTAATGTCCAAATGCTTGGGGTTTTTTTAAGTATCTTTGATATTAATTTCTCATTTTGATATTAATTTCTCATTTAAATGCTTTCTTCTCTAAAAACACTCTGTGATTTTTTTAATCTTCTAACTTCATTGAGGCTTTCAATGGCTAAGTCAAAGATCTCTCTTGGTAAATGTCACACTGCACTTGAAAATATGTGGGTTATTTTAAAATATCTTTTGGCATTGATTTCTAACATAATTCCACAGTGATAAGAGAACAGACTCTGTATGATTTCAATACCTTTAGACCATGATATTTTTGCACCTAGTTTTATGTCCCTAGATATGTTCCAATGTCTCCTAGTTTATAGTCTATGGGAATGTGAATAGAATTTGTATCCTACTGTTGTATGAAAATTATATAAATCTTAATTATGTTGAATTGGTTCATAATGCTTTCAGTTCTACTATATTCTTCTACTTCTCTGTACGATTATTGTATTAATTTCTGAGAGCTTGATAGTGAAACTCCAACTAATAATCTTAATTTATCTACTTAAAACAAACAATTGTAATATATAGTGGAACTATATGTAATATTGTTATGTATTTTCTAAGTCTTCTTAAATGCATTATCATATTTTCATAATTTAAAAATATGAAAGATGAAGATAAAAATAAATAAATATGAGTTTTCTTTAATTTGGGGCTTCAGAATTTTATATATGTTCATTAGAGTATCCCTGTAGTTTTGTGCAGGGATTCAAACCATCTGCATCTTTGCTAATCTTTTGGTCTGTTTGATCTGTTAACAAAAGGAAGAGGTAAGTCAAAATTCCCCACTATGATGAGGGATTTATCCATTTATTCTGATAGTTTTAACAAGCTTTGCTTTATATATTTTAGGGCTATTTTATTAATTGCATGCATGTTCAGAATTGTTATATCTTCTTGATGAATGAATCAAAACTTTTATCATTATATACTGACCTTTTCAAATCCTAAGGTTTATGATGAAAACCCACTTTTTCTGCTACTAAAATAATCATGTCAATTTTCTTTTGGTTAATACTTACCTGATATATCTTTTCCCAATCTTTTATTTAAAATTTTATATTCCATTATGATTTAGCCTCTTGCCAAAAAAAAAAAAAAACCCATGAAACTAGATTTTTTAATCTCATCTGGTAATCTCTGTTTTTTAATTTGAGGATTTAAACTTCTATTCATAATGAATATATAAGAGAATTTGTTGCTACAACTCTAGTTTCTAATTTCAATTTACTGAACATTTTCTATTCTCTTTACTCTCTCCTTCTGCCCTCTTTTAAAATATCAATACCTACTGTGCCTCCCCCCCACCGCCGCCGCCAATAACACAAAAAAATACCCTGCTCTCCTATTCTTTGGTTTCTCTACCCACCTACATACTCCATTCCAACTTTCCTCTTGATACTCTGTAGAATTTTAATTCTATGCTATTAAGCATATACTTTTTCTTTTCCGGTCTCTTAACTTTAACTTTAGAGACAAAGATAACCAACCTTTGCTAAATTATTTAATCATCCTCCCTTTACAGATTTCTTCCAGCATTTACTGGATTTGTTTCTCCATCAATTTGAACACTTCCTTTAAAAGTATTTTCAGTGTGGCTCTTTGTAGTCTTATGTATCTGCAAATACTTTTGATATGTGTTTGTATTTCCATGCTAATATGGCTGTATATAAAATTTTAGGCATAAAATACTATGGGTTCTTTCAAACTGTGGTGCTGAAGAAGGCTCTTGAGGGTCCCTTGGGCTACAAGGAGATCAAACCAGTCAATCTTAAAGTAAATCAACACTGAATACTTATTGGAAAGACTAATGCTGAAGTTGAAGCTCCAGTACTTGGGCCACTTGATGCAAAGAGCCCATTCATTGGAAAAGATTCTGATGCCAGGGGAGATTGAAGGCAGGAGAAAGGGAAGACAGAGGATGAGATGGTTGGATGGTATCACTGATTCAATGGACATGGACTTGGGCAAACTCTGAGAAGTGATGAGGGGCTGGGAAGCCTGGTGTGCTGCAGTCCATTGGTTTGCAAAGAGCTGGACATGACTTGGTGACTCAACAACAACTATAGGTCCTTACATGAGAAAGGACAGGAAGATGTGACATGTAGAGACGCAGCATGGAGGGTTATGTGAAGACAGAGGCAGAGACTGGACACATGCAGCCCCAAACCAAGGAACAGTAAGGAATATCAATGACCAAAAACTAAGAAAAGGCATGGAAAAAAATTCTTTCCCAGAGCCTCCAAGAGTGAGGCTGAGACACTGATTTCAACCTTCTGACCTCCACAACTGTGAGGGAATAAATTTCTGTTGATTTAGACCACCCATTTTGTGGCTGTTTATTACAGCAGCCCAAAAGAACAAACATAGGTGGGTTGGCATATGTTAATTGTTTCTTCCCGTGAGACTAGGTCACATTTTCCTGGCTCTTAATAGACTGAATAATTTTGTATTATATTCTAGTTGTAAAGACTTGTATTCTATGTCTTCAAAGAGTGTTGACATTTTTATTTCAGTAGACCATTCACTTGGTCAGGCTCACGACCACACACTGTCACACCTGGGTTGGGGAGAGTTCCAACCTCAGTTTAGTCTTTTAAGCCCTAGCTGCACGATGCTTCCAGTTTGTCCCAGACATTCATAACTGAGGGATTAGCCAGAGACTTGGGCTGAGTTGAAACAGAATTTGGAGTTGCTCTTCTCTAACTCCTTCCTTTCAGGGATTTCTCCCCTCGTACCCTGGCATCCCTGGTTGACCTAGGTTCTTTCCCCTACTTCCTCTGTTCAAAAATTCAGGGGGCTCTGTGTCAGTTTCAGCTGCCACTGAGCCATGGAACTTACTCTATGGGAGTTATTTGCTTCAAGGTTCAAGTCACCCCCAAAATCTGCCTACTTCATTTCAGTCTCCAAATCCCTCAAGGAGTTGTTTTTTTTGGTATTTTTGTCTAGAATTGATAGCTTTTAAGAAAGGATTAGTGTGCTAGATCCTCCCTTCTCCAAGTCATAAACCAGCATCTTTAGATAGGTGATCCCAATGTAAAGGTAAATCTATTCAAATAAAAGCTTAACCTAGGGCTGATTTCTTGAGGGCGGAGGCCAGTAACCCATGTGAACTAGTTAACTAAGCACGAACTGGAAACCAAGTTAGGATATGGGCTCATGTTAATTTGCCTCTGATTCCAGAGCTTAAGCTCTTATACACTCTCAAAATTAATTGAGATCAAAAGTAACTTGAGGGACTTCCCCGGTGGTCCAGTGGTTAAGACTCCAGACTTCCACTGCAGACATCATGGGTTTAATACCTAGTTGGGGAACTAAGATTCCACATTTCATGAAGCATGGCCAAAAATACAAAAAAAAACAATTTGTAAGTAACTTGCATTTTAGAACATAGTAATTTTACAAACATTCTATTCTTCTGAGAGTCTAGGACTCAAGATTTGGTCTCTCCTACTCCCACGTAAACCCAGCTTTCAGTTTAATTCAGTTGCTCAGTTGTATCCGACTCTTTGCGACCCCATTGACTGCAGTACACCAGGCTTCCCTGTCCATCACCAACTCCCAGAGCTTACTCAAACTCACGTCCATCGAGTCAGTGATGCCATTCAACCATCTCATCCTCTGTCGTTCCCTTCTCCTCCTGCCTTCAATCTTTCTCAGCATCAGGGTCTTTTCTAGTAAGTCAGTTCTTTGCATCAGGTGGACAAAGTATTGGAGTTTCAGCTTCAGCTTCAGTCTTGCCAATGAATATTCAGGACTGATTTCCTTTAGGATTGACCAGTTTGATCTCCTTGCAGTCCAAGGCATTCTCAAGAGTCTTCTCCAATACCACCATTCAAAAGCATCAATTCTTTGGCATTCAGCTTTCTCTATTGTTCAATTCTCACGTCCATACACGACTACTGGAAAAATCATAGCTTTGACTAGATGGACCTTTGTTGGCAAAGTAATGTCTCTGCTTTTTAATATGCTGTCTAGGTTGGTCATAGCTTTTCTCCCAAGGAGCAAACATCTTTTAATTTCATGGCTGCAATCACTATCTGCAGTGATTTTGGAGCCCCAAAAATTAAGTCTCTCACTGTTTCCATTATTTCCCCATCTATTAGTCACAAAGTGATGGGATTGGATGCCATGATCTTAGTTTTCTGAATGTTAAGTTTTAAACCAACTTTTTCACTCCTCTTTCACTTTCATCAAGAGGCTCTTTAGTTATTCTTCACTTTCTGCCATAAGGGTGGTGTCATCTGCATATCGGAGGTTATAGATATTTCTCCCGGCAATCTTGGTTCCAGCTTGTGCTTCATCCAGCCTGGCATTTCACATGATGTACTCTGCATGTAAGTTAAATAAGCAGGGTGACAATATACAGCCTTGACGTACTCAACTTTGTTTGATAGTAATTTTCCAAAATAATTTATATTTATTATTTTATATTCAGAGATTCATCAAACCATTTATTAAAACAAAAATGGCCAGTTTATAACTGTTATAAGAAGATATTCCTCTCTGAGTGATCAGAAGTCTCTGTTTACAACTAGGCCAGCCAGAGCATTATGGGTAAATTGGTGTTTGATCCTGTTAAACCAGTTAATGCTACATTTATCAAATGGCTGGTAGTAATTAATAGCCTCTATGTGGAATCTCATTTTTTAAAATAGCAGAATCTTTCTCAGATCCCCTAGAGGGACTTCATCAGCCATTATTTCCTTTGTCACTTAAAAAGGAAAATAGTGAGCTCTGGCAAATTCCAATTTGAATCTATTCATCTCAGTCCCTGCCTTGTATTAGAATTGAAAACGCAA
Source organism: Bos javanicus (assembly GCF_032452875.1). Lineage (NCBI taxonomy): Eukaryota > Metazoa > Chordata > Mammalia > Artiodactyla > Bovidae > Bos > Bos javanicus. Next base: position 47,938,726 of record NC_083877.1, on the reverse strand, counting down.
TTTCCAGCCCTTCTTCAAAATTGGAATTGTTATTATTCAGTTTTCCATATGTGAGAAGCTGTCACCTCTGTCAGCTTCAGCGCATCTCCACTGGTGACTCCAAAACCAGAGTCACAGATCTGAACACATGCTGTGCAACTGAAGTTAAAAAGTCATTTCTCTCCCAATAGACCAAGAGCCGTACTGATAAGAGCCAAGTCCCCGGTTTGAATATCTGTTCCCATCATCTCCTAACAACACATTAATGCATCTAATGTCCTCCACACATGCCAGACATCTCTATTCCTTGGATGTTTCCTGACAGGGGATCCAGGATCTATTATTACCTACTGCCAGAAGGGTGCCATTAAGGGCAAGGTTATATTTGACTCTCAGTCCTGCTCCATGGAAACTAGCCTCTGGCTGACTCAGTCTTGCTCAGACACAGTCTCTCCCTAACTGTGACCAAGACCCAGTTCTTTCTTCTGGAGAACAAAGTCCATTTTTCAATAGTTCCTATCACTCCAGAAGCTGGCCAACTAGAAAAAAGAGAAAGAAGGTTTGGCCCCAGAAACAGTGTGAGATCCAGGAGGTAACTTCAGGGGTGGGCAAGGGAGTTGTTAAAGGTATCCTACTCAAAGGGCATCAGCTAACAACCATCCTGATCACAGTGGACCAAAACAAAATGCTGTCTGCGAGTATTTCCAATTTCTAAGAGTAAAACACCATATATCTCAGGAGTGAAGATGACTTTTAAAGGTTATGGGCCTGCAATGGGTTTTCTGCAAAGGAGGGGAGAGATTGAAGAACCAAGAACTGAACTAATCTGCATGATAAAGCAGGTCCTTGAGGGAGAAGCTATTGCACTATAAATTGAGGTTAGGGTTCCCTGGGATATCGGGAATAAGGAGTACCAGAGGGAGGCAGAATATAAGTAAGAGAGAAAATGGAAAGGAGGGTTCTTATCTGAATGAATGAAAGAGTGGGCACTTTCTGGATGGAGGCAAGGCTTAATGGCAGGTCGAGGAGGAGCTTTCAGTGATGGTGCATGGCCAGTGATGGATTTCAGGGACAGGGGTATCGGGTTGAGTTCTCTGTTGTCATGCCCCTACATAACTCCAGTCCTCAGTCAAGTGTGTTAGATGCAAGAGTCTTGTTATGCAGTGGGGAAGCCTGGGTCCATACTTGGGACAGAGTGAGGGGGAAGACAGTCTTGCTTTCACTCTCCATCTCCTGCAGCTAGCATGAAGTGACAATGGAGCATGCAGAGAGAATGGGGTCTGAGAGCACCAGAGGCAAAATGAATGGAGTCTATGGTGGATCAGCAAGTGCCTGTGAGTTGTAAAATGACAAAGAACAGAAAACAAATTATGTTTTCCTTCTATATGCCATTAGCTCCAGCTTACACCTTCCCAGGATTGTGTCTGAGACACAGGCAGATCATGATGACTAGGTTATACTAAATCCAGGTTGTGAGCAAGGATGTGTAGTGGGAAGGCATACATGGGCTATAAAATGTCTGAAATCAAGGAAGGGGCACTCAGACACATCTCACCTAATTGCTCATCAGGTGGTGCAATATTTTTATTGGATCAGCTGTTGGTAAATTTACTCTCGCCCTGGATTCATATTAAAGGCACCCCATTCATAATAAGCAATGCTTTGGACACTCACATCACCTTGATTTGTAGGCAGAACAGTTTCTTACTCAGAAAAGACATCTAACCAAGGCTGAACATTTCATTCTTCTACACTGTAAGGTCCCTAACCACCAAATTCATTGAGCGCTAACAATACACAGGCACCTCTGCAACACCAGAGTTATTGATATTCGATCCCAAAGAAGCCCCTCAAAGCAATCAGTGTAGATAAGCAGCCTTTTGTTTCTCATCAAAGACTAGCTGAACCTAACAGACAGACATAGCAGGGCCAGGTGTTCTAGGAAACTGCTTATATTATCAGAGATTATGTATTTCCACTTGGTTAGAAATGAGAAGAGAATTAATGTTTACTGAAGTCCTGCTTTGGGCCAGGAAAAGTCAGACATTTTGACAAACATGTGATCAACCCAACCCTACAATTCCTCTGCAAAAGTTATGAGGAAACAGGGTCTTACCCCAACCTGGGATCTTATTAGCCCAGGTCTAACTCTATAGCCCAAGACTTCCTATACTGACATCCTGCCCCAGAGGTACACACTTCACAAAGTTCCAGCTAAGTGACTGCTCATAGAATGCCATGGAATATTCTGGTGGTTCCAAACTGAAGGTTACAATCTATTTGTACATCATGACTTCAATGTAGTCAGTCTTGACCAACATTGTAAATGTTGAACTTGTTCCAGGGAGCATCTTGTTTATTTTTCACTACAGTCCTTTAAATTAAGGAGCACTGTTCTGCCCATTTGTAGACGAACTAAAGGAAGCTTAGAAACAGTGAGAGCACTTATCCAGGACCCCTGGCTAGGAAGGAGCTGAGTCAAGTGCAGGCACATCTGTGGGCTATGTCATCTTCCACACACTTAGTCCTGCCTTTAATTTAACTCACTGGGGTTTGTATATTCCTCAGATTGTTTAGCATAGATATTCTTATTTCCTTTCACAAATAAGGAAATTAAGCATAGAAGAAATTGTCAAAAAGAGAGATTTCAGAGTTTGAAGAGATGCCAGAGCTCAATCGTTCGCTTATTTGACTTTCAGTAGATAAAGAAACAGGCCCAGAAAGATGCAGCGACTCTCTCTATGCCATACAACTTATTAGCCACACAGCCAGGATGTAAGCCCACGTCTCCTAAGCCCCTACCTCCGCCCTTTGGGTGTTCTTCTGATTCTTCTTCTGATTCTCCAAATTGGGGAAATAGTCATTTCTAGGTGAATAATTTCCCTGAGCCACAGGGTATTAGTTTGGCAAGAGCTGCCATAATAAAATACCACACGTTGGGCTTGAACAACAGACTCTTATTTTCTCACAGATCTGGAAGCTAGAAGTCTGAGATCAAGGTGTCAGCAGGTTTGGTTTCTCCTGAGGCTCTCTCCTGGGCTTTCAGGTGGTGCCTTCTTGCTGTGTCTTCACGTGGCCTTTTCTCTGTGTGTGCAAAACCCTGAGGTCCCTCTTCCTACAAAGACACCAAACCTATTGGATTAGGGCCCCACCCTTATGATTTCATTTAACTTTAATTACCTCTTTGAAGGCCTTTTCTCTAAATATAGACCCACTGAGTATTAGGGCTTACCCATAATAATTTAGGAGGGACTCAGTTCGGTCCATAACAGTTTCCTGATCTCTACAATGAGGACACTATCATGGCCCTCACCCACCACCCTTCCAAGACTGTTGGAGGATTAAGAGTGTTAACAGATCATCTGACAGAGTGCCAAGCTTAGGGCAGAGGCCCGATCAACAATTGTTTGCTTCCATCCTGCCCTCCAAGTGGGGGAGACAGCAGTGGATGGAGGATGGAATAAAGTGCTAATGCAGCATCGCTCGGAAGAAGAGTCTTGCTGGTGTCAGGGGAATAACTAGTTCTTGAGAGTTAAGAAAGCAACTTACTGTTCGTTATGCTTCCAATTGCCACAGTTGGCATATTATATTAAAGACACTTAGAGTCAGAGAGAAGAAAGCTGCTTTGCAGGCACAAAGAACGTTATGGAAGCAGAGATTTTAGCATGTTTCATGCTGATTGACAGAACATCTTCTCTCTAAGTGAGAGGCTGTCGGGCACCATATTGTTAAGAGCTTATCAAATTTGTACACAGGATATTCTTTATTATATCATTCCACCAGGTCCTTGCAATATTCGTGTAAAATCAAATGGAGAGTCATGCTAAATGCCGGACACTACCAGATCTCCACTGTCAGGTGATGAGGAATCTCATTTTTTTTAAAGACCAATGACCAAATGACCTGCCTGCTCCTGCACACACACACACACACACACACACGACACAAGACCCTTTCTCAGGATCTAATGCTTGTCTTGTTGCCCTCAACCTCCATTTAAAAAAGTAGAAATACAAAGCAATGATGGATACCAGTGACTGTGGACACATTAAATATTTGCTCATGGGTAACCCAAGCAGTTCACTGGACAGGCAGGTGCAGGGAGCCCAGAAGCCAGGGTTCTAGCAAGAGTCCAGCCACCAACTGTGTGTGCACTTAACCTCTCAGTTCTCAGTTTCCTCACCTACAAAATGAGGTAGTTCACTGAAGGATCTTTATGGCCCATGCAACCTGGACCATCCAAATAACACTACGAAGGTCACTTTCCCCATACCCAGACCCCTCTCTGCTCCGTCTCCATTCATCTCAGCTCTTCCGCCCATTCCCTAAGGTTCTAGAATACGCCTTCACCTCTGACCTCACTCCTCAGCATCAGACCCACGTTTCCCAGGGACCTTAAGGAATTCCATCATCACTAAAACTCAGGATGTTCAACAATGGACTTAGGTCTGTTTCCCCAAGCTTGCTACTCAGCTGGGCTTCTCCATTTCATCAGCAGCACTCACTATGGAAGAGAAGACCACAGACTCTGGAATCAGAGAGTTCTAAGTTTGAAATCTGCTTCCAGAATGTTTAGGTACTTCTTCACTCCCCAAGGACTTATTGAGGGTTTATCCTGTGCCAAGATGTTTTGATGATACACAGACGTAAAGACCTGTTCAACTTTTGAGAAGCTCTGTGTCCAGCTACCAGAGAAGGCAATGGCACCCCCACTCCAGTACTCTTGCCTAGAAAATCCCATGGATGAAGGAGCCTGGTAGGCTGCAGTCCATGGGGTTGCTAGAGTCGGACACAACTGAGCGACTTCACTTTCAGTTTTCTCTTTCATGCACTGGAGAAGGAAATGGCAACCTACTCCAGTGTTCTTGCCTGGAGAATCCCAGGGATAGTGGAGCCTGGTGGGCTGCCATCTATGGGGTCACACAGAGTCAGACATGACTGAAGCGACTTAGCAGCAGCAGCAGCAGTAGTGTCCAGCTACGGGACACAGAGAAGAAGACCCAACCACGTGGAGGCAGAACGTCTCATATTTTAGAGAGGATAACAGTTCCTAGGACTGCTGTAAGCTAACCTTTGTAAGCAAACGCCTGTGTTCCACTTCTGCCCATTCTCTTCTTTACAGCTCACACCGATTTCTCCCTCTGTTCCCATGGATATAAGGCTTGACTGCTCTCTGCCATTATGATGCAGGTCCTGGTCTGACCTCCTTGGACAAAGGTGTCTTAGCTCACTGGAGCTGTCACAGTTCTTAACACACAAAAGGCATCCAGTCAAGGATCACCATCGCTGTGCTGTAAGGATGACAAATGTCAGACTAGAGATCTTCTGAGCTCCCTGAGGACAGGAGATTTGTCTTTTTCCTCTAGCTTCCATGCAAAGCACAGAGCTTGGTCCACAGTAGGTTCTCAATAAATACTAAGTGTCATCTTAACATGTAGGAGGCCCCCGATGCTCATGGTTCTTTGTTTAAACACAAGAACCCTTATCTCCCTCTTGTATATGTCAAGGAAAATTAACAGCATGATTTGGATGAACAACAAGGAAGCCAGCACAATTCCCCCTGACTTCCTTATTACAATTAGTAATAGACTCATTTCCTCCCTTCTCCCTCCCTGATCTTTTCATTGTTCAGTTAAGAATGAAATGTGCTGATGAAAACTCACCAAAGGTGCGGAAGCCCACTGCAAAGGCAAAGAGGGAAAAGAAAAAAAAAGATTTTTAGCAAAGAAGGAAGCACAATAGTAGGATAATAAACCAAGGCACTAGGAACATCTCTGTCAGGTGGCCACAAACGGCTTTCTATTTCTGTCCTTGTCAAGCGCATCGTTGGATGAGACCACACACAAATACTTTCTCTCTGACAAGAGACACTTTTGTGCAGTGGGTCCTTCATTAGTTCTGCTCTACCAGATGATCTCATGTTCCTCTGGGCAGTTTTATTAGCACTCTGGATCCTCAGAACCTTTAAACCAAGTCACCATCACACTGATCATTATTAGTATTGCTCAAAGTACATGTTCTGAAAAGTCATATTAAAAATGCCCTGATCCATTTCCAACTAAAGAGTTTTTAGCCCAAGGAACTTGGCACATCTGTTTTAGAGATCAGTCGTCTATGAAAGGCTTTTCTCTTCTCTACATTCTGTAGGCAGAGAGCAATAACCCAGCAGGCTTTCCTTTATCTTTGGAAAAAGGAGTCAAAATTCCATTTAGAAAGCAATCCTTAAAATAACTAGGAGAAACATCTGGTTTCAGTGAGTGGTCCAGGTCAGCATGGCAGTCACCAATTAGCTAACCAATTAGAAAACAGATGGATTTTCAAATCCATCAACCAAGAATGGTTCGCTGAGTACCTGTATCAAGTGCCAGAGCTGTGCTCGGTGCCCTTGCCCCCAGGTTGATGACTGCCTTGCTGGGAATGTGGCAGTGGCAGGGGGGAAGCTGGAACAATACAAGACCAGGTGGTCATGGTGAAGGAGGCAGTGTGTGAGCTGGACATGGCAGGCTAAGTAGGAGCTGGATGGAGGGAGGCAGAAAGAAAGGCCTTACTGGGATGTGTATACAGGGCCTGGAGTACCCTCTTTGTTTATCTGCCTGACTCTCCACCAAGTGGCAGTGGGGGAAGGTCTAGAGCCAACAGGTAGAGGCAGATTAACCATGACACAAGTGAAGGTTAAGGTCATATGATTGTATAAATCTTGCAAAAGGTAACTTAACTTCAGTGAGTTTACTACTGTCTCTTACCAACCCAATTTACCCTTACTTATCTTTCCCCTTAAGTGTCAGAGGCCATTTTAGTGATCTTGAACATTGGGGTGGATGCAGCTTTTGGGAAGTTGAATTGAGGAACCATTTTGAGTTTAGTGAATATATTTATGCAGAATATGATAACTTTCAAGTACAATTAAATTATTGCCAGCCATTCTAGATTCCAGGAACATTCCTTAAAAAAATCAATTCAAAGAACACCGAAGGTTAGTCAATGAACAATAACAAAAAAAGGGAAATGCCCTGAAATCTTACAGTTTTCATAGGAAAAGAGCATGATTGTTTTCCCAAACTTGACAGAAATGCTAAGAATTTACATGAAATTACCACGTTGTGAAGATGGATGAAATCATTCCAAGTCATGAATAATAAAAACCAATTTCAATCAACTATGATAAAAGAGTGAATTATCTATTTTCACTGTAGATAATATTCCAAAACACTGTCATGGGAAAAAGTGATCAGACTGTGACACCAAAAATGTACAAATAAAGAGATTTATCAGTTACTTAACTGATTAAAGCAGTGAATGATTTTTCCAGTCCGGGACACCTGTGGAATATGTTGGCTATTCAATATTTTTAATTTGGTATGATTTCTTTGCTCATTCCAAATAATTTTATGCTGAATTTTGTATTCTTTTTCCTAAAGAAGATCCCATAAGATCAAGAGTAACTCATGAAACGCACTTATTAAAAAGCACATAGAGGGGTACAGTGAGGGCCTCAAGGAGGGATCTTCTAAGTCAGCCTGAAGTGCTGAAAAGGAGGACATGGAGAAGAAAAGGATTGCAATGGGTACTTGTCCCAGAAGATGACAGAATGGAATGGCAGGTAGAAGAGGTCAGACTGCCCACAGACAACAGACCTGGGCCATCTTAGGTGGCTGGGTTCTGTTTCACCCACCACAAGATATGCTTAAGTAATGAGTCCCTTTGAGCCCTGCAACTTCTATACATGTTTTTGTGACTGTGTGCTCAGTGACTCAGTCTGCAACCCATGGACTGTAGCTTGCCAGGCTCCTCTGTCCATGGGATTTTCCACTCAAGAATACTGGGGTGGGTTGCCATTTCCTCCTCCAGGAGATCTTTCCAACCCAGGGATCAAACCTGCATCTCCTGCATTGGCAGGCATACTTTCCCGCTGAGCCACCTGAGAAGTAGCTATCCAAGTTTTCATGTCTTGCCATTTTCTCTAGTTCTTTATCAGAGAACAGGTTTCCACTTGTCAAAAATCAAAAAATTAATGTGTTCACTACCTGTATTAGTAAACACCACATAACCAATACATTGGGTTCTAATATTTGCTCTATTATTAACTATTATTTTATTATTGGAGTAAGACCATTTTTTCTCAACCTGTCATCAGTGACAACCTCCATCACAGATCTTCCCTGCCTCCTCAAATGACATCCTGCTCACTTCCTGTCTGTGCCCTTCTGAGGAAGGATGAAGGGACTGTCTCCTGGGCCCACCCTCTACAGTCATAACTAACCCTCTTGGAACACATTGCTATTGGTTCATATATCTTTCTCCATAGCATATACAAAAAGGAAATTAAACAAAGAGATAATGCATGATTATATACTGGCAAGATTTCCCTTTGCAGAAAAACCTTAGTGCCTCTTGAAATGAAAAAGAATGTCTAGTGTTTACCTGCCATGCTCTGTATACTGTGTTAATCACCTTATAGGCTTTATAACATTTTTTTCTCAAGTCAAACCTATGTAATAGATATCATTATCCCAGAGAGGTTAATCACCTTTCTGAAACCACTGGAAGTGATTGTATCTGGCTGGCTTAAAAGACTGCTCATTTCAGTCTTTCCTCTCTAACCCTGCCTCTCTCATCTTCCCATTTGGGTTTCTCTACCTACAAGTGGTTGAACAGAAAATAGTGTCACTTTGGGTAAAAAAAAAAAAAAAAAAAAAAACCACTTTTCAGTGAGTGTTTCCTAAAAGGCAGAGCTATCACTAATATGGTTATTTTTCTTTCTTATTGGCCTACTCTTAGTTAAGTCAAGTCTTTGAGTTGATATTCAGTTGCAAATATGGAGGAAAACCTAATTTTAAATCAGCACTGGACCAAGAACAAGACTACCTTTTCAAGGTTTACCCAACACTCAGTGTTGACAAGCCATCCTTCAAAGAGAGTGGGGATGGCAGGTTGAGAGATTCTAAACCAGGCACCACAAAGACTCTATTGAAAAAGAAGAACAGAATCCCCTGCCTCCTGCGGCCAACACCATTCACTCCAGGGACTGGATGTCAGCTCAAGCCAAAGCAGATCTCATTCATCCTGGTCCAACCCCAGGGAGTCAGGGCGCTCTATTCAAGGCAGGATTTTCAAAGTTTCCCCATTCCCTTCTTGCCATCTCCCTCCAACCAGGTGGCCAGCTGATGCTGATTGATCCCAACAATGTTTCTTCTCATGTCTGAATTTCACAAGCATGTGAGAAGTCTCAGGTGTGGGTTTTTCCCCCCCTGGCTTCTAATAAACCAGGTCCTCACACTTGAAATAAAGCCCACTTCAAGAGCTCGTCCTAGCTAGCCATGCAGCCTCACAGCAGGAGATTCCACTCTTCGGGGGCTTTCAGAACTTCAGAATCTAAAATCAGACACTTGGAATGACAGTACATGATGTGACCCCAGAGGAAATTTGCTTTCCTTTTCATGGGACATCTGTCGCTTTAGAATTCTCCGAGGGACACGCCTGGTGGAATGAACCTTCAGGGGGATGAGAACAAGAAAGATGGGGCCAAGAGATTTCATTATTACTGGCAAGGGGTGCAGGTAGGGGTCCTGCCTGGGAGGCCCCTTGCTGCCCTAGGTACCACATTTCTGGAGATTAACAGCTGGAGCAGACCTGGAGTGATGGAAAGCCAGGATGATGAAGGGGAAGCAGGCTCTGCAGTGTTAGGAAAGGTTTCAAACAATACAGCTTCCTCTGCCTGAAAAGACCAGGGCTCGGAAACAATCTAATCAAAGTCTCCGAAGATAATGATGAAGGGAAGTGAGAAGTTGTACATGGCCTTGTTCAGCTAACCCTACACCTGAGGACTAGGGAGCAGTCTCCAAATTGGAAGAAAGCCATGAGGGAACACTTAAAAGGAAATATAACTTTACACAGCAGGTAGGAAATCTGGGGGACTTACTAGCCCTGGAGGTGGTAGAAGCCATTTATAAACAGACTCAAAGCACATTGAGATGAATTTGTGGAATAGGAGATCCATTGTGGGTCACTGAGGAGAAGTCCAAATGTGTGACTAGAGTTTGCCATAATCTTTTGAAACTGACTTAATGTGCAGATATCAAATTTCTTGTTCCATGTTACATGAGATAGATGACGTTCACAAACACAACACCCTCTCTCCTGGGTATCTCCAAATTTTGGCCTCTGGCATAGACAAAACATGAGCTCTACCTACAACTTAATCATTTTCTCAAGCAAGGATATAAGAATGCTTGTGAATTGTTTCTAAAGGGAAAGATCCCTGGATACCTGGACCTAGGCCCCTGACAGGGGTGAGGCTGTGAAGATGAGTCAGCCAAAGCAAGTCAAACACCAGGTCTACAGATGATTTCAGACTGACTCAGTCATGACAAGTTTCTGAAACACTGCTAGGCATGGATCTGCGGTCTGTGACCATGAGCAAGTAAGTCAAACTCAGGTCAGTATGAGCAAGAGTTTCCTAATCTATAAAATGGGCACTACAAATAGTACTTTGAAGTGTTTTTCTAAGGTTATGTAATAACTATTAGGACTATTAGGATAGTCTTTCATATACTGTAGAAATAAGGTAAAGGGTGGCTATTGTTTAGTCATTGTCAGTATAGCTGGGCTGGGACATAGAACTAAGATCTTGCCTTAGGCAGTCATGCTGCCTTGAATTTGATTCCATAGAAACTGACTAGTTTATCACTGATACCTCTGGTGGCTGTCTTGTCATATAAGGATACCTATGTCAAAATTGAATTTGGAACTTGAGTGAGGGGGTAGTTAGGTCTTTCTAAAAAACTGAAAACTTAACAGGTTGCTATGGGTTTACTGGGCTTCTCTTGTGGCTCAGCTGGTAAAGAATCCACCTGCAATGCGGGAGACCTGGGTTCAATCCCTGGGTTGGGAAGCTCCCCTGGAGAAGGGAAAGGCTATCCACTCCAGTATTCTGGTCTAGAGAATGCCATGGACTATGTAGTCCATGGGGTCGCAAAGAGTCGGACATAACTGAGTGACTTTCACTTTCATGGGTTTAATAGTGTTCCCTCAGGGACTTCCTTCACGGTCCAGTGATTAAGACTCCACACTCCCAATACAGGGGGCCTCAGTTTGATCCCTAGTCAGGGAACTAGATCCTGCATGCCTCAACTAAGAATCTGCAGGCCACAACTAAAGAGCCCACACACTGCAAAAAAGATCAGAGATCCCAACTGTTGCAACTAAGACCTGATGCAGCAAAAAAAAAAAAAAAAGTGTCCCTTCAAAATTCACCTGTTAAAGTCTTAAACCCCAGTACCTCAGAATATGACCTTATTTAGAAACAGGGTCATGATTAAAACTCTTCAAAAAATGGGCATAGAAGGAACCTACCTCAACAGAGTAAAGGCCATATATGATATGCCTAAAGCAAACATTATTCTCAGTGGTGAAAAACTGAAAGCATTCCCCCTAAGATCAGGAACAAGACAAGGGTGTCCACTTTCACCACTGTTATTCAACATAGTTTTGGCAGTCCTAGCTACAGCAATCAGAGAAGAAAAAGAAATAAAATGAATCCAGATTGGAAAAGAAGAAGTAATGCTATCACTGTTTGCAGATGACATGATACTGTATATAGAAAATCCTAAAGATAGTATGAGGAAATTACTAGAGCTAATCAGTGAATTTAGCAAAGTTGGAGAATACAAAATCAATACATAGAAATCACTTGTGTTTCTATATACTAACAATGAAAAATCAGAAAGAGAAATTAAGGAATCAATCCCATTCACCATTGCCACAAAAAGAATTAATTATCTAGGAATAAACTTACCTAAGGAGACAAATTGCCAACATCCGTTGGATTATGGAAAAAGCAAGATAGTTCCAGAAAAACATCTACTTCTACTTTCTTGACCATGCCAAAGCCTTTGACTGTGTGGATCACAACAAACTATGGAGAATTCTCAAAGAGTTGGGAATACCAGACAACCTGACCTGCCTCCTGAGACATCTGTATCCAGGTCAAGAAGCAACAGTTAGAACTGGACATGGAACAACAGACTGGTTCCAAATCGAGAAAGGAGTACATCGAGGCTATATATTTTCACCCTGCTTATTCAACTTATATGCAGAGAACATCATGAGAAATGCTGGACTGGATGAAGCACAAGCTGGAATCAAGATTGCCAGGAGAAATATTGATAACCTCAGATATACAGATGACACCACACTTATGGCAGAAAGTGAAGAGGAACTAAAGAGCCTCTTGATGAAAGTGAAAGGGGAGAGTGAAGAAGCTGGCTTAAAGCTCAACATTCAGAAAACTAAGATCATGGCATCTGGTCCCATCACTTCATGGCAAATAGATGGGGAAACAATGGAAACAGTGATAGACCTTATTTTGGGGGGCTCCAAAGTCACTGTAGATGGTGACTGCAGCTACAAAATTAAAAGACACTTGTTCCTTGGAAGAAAAGCTATGACCAACCTAGATAGCTTATTCAAAAGCAGAGACGTTACTTTGCCAACAAAGGCAAAGTATGGTCTAGTCAAAGCTATGGTTTTTCCAGTAGTCATGTATGGATGTGAGAGTTGGACCATAAAGAAAGCTAGGCACCAAAGAATTGATGCTTTTGAACTGTGGTGTTGGAGAAGACTCTTGAGAGTCCCTTGGACTGCAAGAAGATCCAACCAGTCCATCCTAAAGGAAATCAGTTCTGAATATTCATTGGAAGGACTGATGCTGAAGCTGAAACTCCAATACTTTGGCCACCTGATGCCAAGAAGTGATTCACTGGAAAGGGCCCTGATACTGGAAAAGATTGAAGGCAGGAAGAGAAGGGGACAACAGAGGATGAGATGGTTGGATGTCCATCACTCAATGGTCATGAGTTTGAGTAAACTCCAGGAGTTGGTGATGGACAGGGAGGCCTGGTGTGCTGCAGTCCATGGGGTTCCAAAGAGTCAGACATGACTGAGTGACTGAATTATAAAAATAAGGAGACAAAAGAACTGTACACAGAAAATTATAAGATACTGATCAAAGAAATCAAAGATGACATAAACAGATGGAGAGATAATCCATGTTTCTGGGTAGGAAGAATCAATATTGTGACAATTACTATACTAACAAATGCAGTCTACAGATTCAGTGCAATCCCTATCAAATTATCAATGGCAGTTTTCACAGAATTAGAACAAAAATTTTCACAATTCATACGGAAACACAAAAGACCCCAAATAGCCAAAGCAATCTTGAGAAAGAAGAATGGAGCTGGAGGAATCAATCTTTCTGACTGCAGATTATACTACAAAGCTACAATCATCAAGACAGTATGTTACTGGCACAAAAAAACAGAAATATAGACCAATGGAACACTATAGAGAGCTCATAAATAAGCCCATGCACCTATGGGTACCTTATTTTTGACAAAGGAGACAAGAATATACATGGGGCAAGGACAGCCACTTCAATAAGTGGCACTGGGAAAACTGGACAGCTACATGTAAAAGAATGAAATTAGAACACTCACTAACATCATACACAAAGATGAACTCAAAATAGATTAAAGACCTAAATGTAAGACCGGAAACTATAACACTCTTAGAGGAAAACATAGGCAGAACACTCGATAACATAAATCAAAGCAGGATGCTCCATGACCCACCTCCTAGAGTAATGGAAATAAAAACAAAAGTAAACAAGTGGGACCTGATTAAACTTAAAAGCTTTTGCACAGCAAAGGAAATGCTAAGCAAGGTGAAAAGACAACCCTCAGAATGGGAGAAAATAATCACAAATGAAACAACTGACAAAGGATTAATTTCCAAAATATACAAGCAGCTCATACAACTCAATGCCAGAAAAACAAACAACCTAATCAAAAAGTGGGGGAAAAAAACTAAATGGACATTTTTCCCAAGAAGACATAGAGATGGCTAACAAACACATGAAAAGGTGCTCAACACTGCTCATTATTAGAGAAATGCAAATGAAAACTACAATGAAATATCACCTCACACTAGTCAGAATGGCCTTCATCAAAATGTCTATTAACAATAAATGCTGGAGAGGGTGTGGAGAAAAGGGAATGCTCTTGCATCATTGGTGGAGATGTAAATTGATACAGCCACTTTGGAAGACAGTATGGAGATTCCTTAAAAACTAGGAATAAAACCACCACATGACCCAGCAATCCCACTCCTGGGCATATACCCTGAGGAAACCAGAGTTGAAAAAGAAACATGTATCCCATGGTTCATTACAGCACTATTTACAATAGCTAGAACATGGAAGCAACCTAGATGTCCATCAGCAGATGAATGGATAAAGAAGTTGTGGTACATATACACAATGGAATATTATTCAACCATAAAAAGGAATGCATTTGAGTCAATTCTGATGAGGTGGATGAACCTAGAGCCTATTATACAGAGTGAAGTGAGTCAGAAAGAGAAAGATAAATAACATATTCTAATGCATATAGACATAATCTAGAAAAATGGTACTGAAGAATTTATTCACAGGGCAGCAGTGGAGAAACAGACATACAGAATAGACTTATGGACATGGGGAGAGGGAAAGAGAGGGTGAGATGTATGGAAAGAGTAACATGGAAACTTATATTACCATATGCAAAATAGATAGCAAACAGGAATTTGCTGTATGGCTCTGTATGTATCTAGGAGGGTGTGATGGGGTGGCTGGCGGATGCGAGGGAGGTTCAAAAGGGAGAGTATATATGTATACCTATGGCTGATTCATGTTGAGGTTTGACAGAAAACAACAAAATTCTGTAAAGCAATTATCCTTCAATAAAAAATAAATTTAAAAAAAAACAGGGTCATTGCAGATATAATTAGAAAAGGGAATACTTGTGATGAAGTGTCTGAAAATTTGGCTGAATTGCATTCTTCTGTTTGTGGCAAATACAACTTGAAAATAATAAGCCTGGATATTTCATGGAGGAGATTTCCAAGTCAAGTGTTGAGAGTGTGGACTGATTCCTCCTTGCTGCTTATAGTAAAAGCTGAGACGAGAGAAAGAAATTGAACGAGGAGCTGCTAAGCAAAAAGAAACTGGAACTTGAAGATATGGAAAATTCTCATCCTATGATATTGCAAAAAAAACTGGCACCTACTGCATGTTCTGGATGGAGCACCAGGGGCGTGGCCAGATAACATTTTGCTACAGATAACAGTAAGGTCATTTGTGGATACAACAACCAGAAGGTACAGAGCCAGGACAAAAATGAAGGAAAGCTGTCAGACTCTGGGTATCTTACAGGCAGGAAATGGGTAAACAGAGCTGTTTGGCTGCAAATGGGTGATCCTTCAAATAAGGGGGAAATGCCCCTGAGAGAAAAACCACTTCTATTCCAGAGGCAAGGGCCACTGCTCAGAACTGAGTGGGTGAGGTTGCTGCCTGTATGGGCCCAGAGGACAGAGCATCTGGCCAAGAAGGATTATTTTAAGGCAAAAAATCCAGTGGAGTTTACACTGCTAGATTTCAGACCTGCTTGCCTTTTCCTTCTGACTTCTCCCTTTTGGAATGGATTATCTATCATGTGCCTGTCCCATCTTTGAATTTTGTCTGTAGTCTCAGGTTCACCAGTAAAGAGGAATTTTGCCTCAGGATAAAAATCATACCCTGAGTAACACCCATACCTGATTTATATGATGTTTGAATGAGATTTAGGACTTAAGAACTGGTGCTGGGATGGGTTGTCCTTTGGAGACATTGGACTGGGGTGACTGTATTTTGCATATAAGAAGGACATCAATTTGGAAAGACTAGGGAATTCCGTGGCAGTCCAATAGTTAGGACTCTGCACTTTCACTGCAGGGGCAAAGGTTCAATCCCCAGTCAGGGAACTAAGATCCCATAAGCCACACAGTGCAGTCCCCTCCAAATAAATGGGGGGACCAGCACCTCAGAATGTAACCTAGTTTGGAATTAGGGTGTTGCAAACAGTAATCAATTAAGATGAGGTCATACTCATCTCAACTGGCATAGAGTGGACTCTAACTCAACATGACTGGTGTCCTTATCAAAAGGGGAAATGTTGACACAGACATGCACACTGGGAGAATCCCATGTGAAAATTGGAGTCACGCTGTCAGAAGCCAAGGAACTAGCAGGAACTAGGAGAAAGGCCTGGAAAAGAGCTTTCTCTAGCACCTTCAGAGGGAGCATGGCCATACTGGCATCTTGACCTTGGACTTCTGGCCTCCAGAACTGGGAGACAAGAGATTTCTGTTAAGCCACTCAGTCTGCGGTAGTTTGTTACAGCAGCCATAGCAAACTAATACACAGGTTTAGTATGAACTAAACATCTAAACACAAATAACTAAAAACATTTTTTAAACGTTCCCATCAGATAGAAAATTAAACTCTTCACATATTAGTAATTGAATGCTGTCACATGGAGTGGTTGAGTATTTCTGAAATCATTAGTGATTTATTGAAGATGGACTGATTACCTTGCACAGTAGATTAAAATGAGAATTAACCCATTTTGAAAACCTCCAAATTTTCATACCAAATTCAGTGAATTTATGAGCAAAGACTAAAAGGACCTATGAATAAAACCCAAGAATTGGGGCTTCCTTGGTGGTCCAGTGGCTAAAAATCCACCTTGCAATGCAAGGGACACTGGTTCGATTCCTGGTCCAGGAAGATCCCACATGCCATGGAGCAAATAAACCCACGAACCACAACTGCCGAGTCCACACATCTAAAGCCTGTCCTCTGGAGCAAGAGAAGCCACTGCAATGAGAAGCCTGCATACCACAACGAAGACTAGCCCATGCTCACCACAACTAGAGAAAGCCGGCTAGCCGCAATGAAGACCTACCACAACCAAAATATAAATAAATAAATAAATAAATGTGGAAAAAAAAAAAAAGAGCTTAAGAGCTTTTGTAGAAAGTAGGTGTCAGGGAGGAATAAATTTTTCTTTGCCCTTCTAGGTTCTTCAGGCTGGTCTAAGAGTTAAACTGACATCAGAGAGATTAACAGGAGAGAGTCAAACAGTAATAACGTGTACATGGGAGAGACTCAAAAAAACTGAGCAACTTGTCATAATGGCTGAAACCCTCACCTTAAATACCATCTTCAGCTAAAGACACAAGAGGATGTTGAGGATGGGGAGAACAGTTATGGGAGGCGAATTATGGGAGGTAACCAGGAAAAGCATAGTAAACAAAGGTGAGGTTAATACATGGATTTAGGTCATTGCCTTCTCCACTGATAAGACTGTCTAAAGATTTGGTCATCCTCCTCTTCCTAGTATATCTTTGAAACACCCTCACAAATGGAGATTTCTGTTGTAAATGTAAATTTTTCTTAAAAGGGGAAACTCTTATTTGGTGTTCAGAGTTTTTCCCATGTCTGCTGTTTCTCAGAAAATAACCGGCTTAAAATTAAGATACTAAAGAGATATATTTGGGAGTGGGAAATTCTGTTCCCCTACATAGACATGGCAAAGGGTGTTTATATTTAGATGACATATAGACACCTACTCATATTTGTACATACACACAGATACACATACACACAGGTATATGTATGTACTCACACATTAAAGTTATACTGTCTTCTTGATGTGAAAGAAATCTATCATCGTAAGTATGTGTTGGGTGTTCACCCTCTTTGGCCTAGAGTTCTGCCCATCTCCCTAGCTGGCTGTGTTCTAAAGCTTAGCCAGCTCATGGGAACTGATCCAGGAGCACCTGTTATCACCAGTCCCAACCCTGGTGATTCTGACCGCCAAAACTCAACCTCTCAGAACATGCAGCCATTCAAAGTCAGACCCAGAGAAACAAGCCCAGGGGGAAAAAAAAATCTGCATTTTAGATCAAAACATTTTGAAGAGGAAAAAAAAAAAAAAAGGGAGGGGCACCTAAGAGTGAGAGAGATTGATTCTTTTCTCACAAATGAAGTCAAGATTATTCATTCCTGCCCTTTTTTAAGGACAATTAATAGGAATTTCTCAAACTCAGAATGTCGAAACCATTAGTAGCTGATCACTTGAAGTCAGAATGCAGCTGTTATGATTAATGGCTGAATTTTAAATATTTCAGACAGATCAAGAAATTCTTGCACACTCCCCTGCTTGTCATGTGGGCCTCCCCAGGATGCTGGAGACAGTATGATGGCATCTCAACAGGTTCTTCCCTCAATAGAATTCTGCATAATTCAAAAAAAAAAATAAAACCCTAATGAAAATTCAAGCCCTCCCATTCATCAGGCAGCATGAGGTAGAATGGTGTAGTAGAAACAGTACTGATGAATTTGGAAGGAAAAAAAATTTTTTTGTCTTTTTATGCAACCTTAGGTACATCACTCAAATACTCAGTTTTCTCATTTGAAAAATGAAAGTGAAGATGGTAAAGCCTTCCTTTGCTGATATATAGAAAATTCAAACGAAAAAAGAAAGAGCAAAATATTAAGTGCTATTCAAATAAAAAGTACTGGATCCTCCTTTGTACAAGACACATGGACATCAATGAAACTGAATGAGGGAGAGGAGGATATTAAGAATGAATAAGGCCTGATTCTACTATCAAGGAAATTTCAGGCCAGTAGGCATACAGAGTCACACTACAGATAATCATATTTCAGGTAGAAAAAGGAAATACCATAGAACTTGGGGGTTACCTCAGGCCTGGGAAATGGTAACAAATCAAAGAAGGCTTCAAGGAGGAAGTGATATTTGTGATAGAAGTTAGCTGAGACTTGGAGGTCCTGCTTCCTGAATTTTGCTGAGTTTGGGGAGCCAGCAGGGAAACCAATGCCACTGAGGGAACGTGAAACCTTCCAATTCCCTCGCTGAAGCAGGAACCCAGTGTTCTTGTTAAGCCGCCTGAAAGCATGGCAAAAATAGAACAGGTCAAGCATGTCTCCATATCAAACCATTTCCATCTCCCCAGCGTTACTAAAAATGAAAGGGCGATCATCTGGATGGGGATGATATGCCCTTGTTCATATCTATCAGATGCTTTAAAGCCCCCCAAATCCTTGCTACACCTGAGATGAAGGAAAAGGAGACTGCCATGGTAGATGACTCTTTAAAAAAAAAATGTCTAAAAAGAGAACAGTAAAATATAAAGAAATAGTTAAGAAGATGGAAACCATGGGGGATCATGCCTGGCCCTCCTCCCTGGGAACATGATGAGAGTAATCCAGGATCTCCATTCCAGTCCACCTTCTGCACCCCTGAGGTTCACCTCCTTAAAAGGTGGTTTTGATCACATTACCATTATGCTCAGTGGACGTGGCTCCCTGGTGCCTACAAAATTAAGCTCACATCTTTTAAATTAAAATCCTCCATGACAGGATCCCAACTGATTTTTCCAACATTTTCTTCTGTCTTTAACTTCATTATCTCTTCCCTTTGTTCCAGCCAAACCGGATGACACACTCTCCCTGAATCTGGTCTGAACTTTCCTGCCCTCTTCATGTTCAGGCTTTTATTCTCCTGCCCTTAAAGCCTCTATCCCAACATCCACCTTTCAAAATTGAAGCTATTGTTCCAGGACCAATTCAAATCTCATCGCCATCCAATTAAACAATAATTTCCCTGAGCCCCTGCCATGAGCTCCTTCCAAATGCTCACTGGAGATGTAAAGATGAATAGCACCTGTCTGGCACTCTACTTACTACTTCAGGAAGAAAAGACAGACACTTAAACAAGTATCTATTAAAATGCCCTATGCTAGTATGCATAATGCATTGTGCAGACCCTGGACCTTAACCCATAGGCATGGGAGTCTTTTAAGGGTCATTTTAGGATCAATGTCTGATATTATATGTTTGATGTTACCTGATAACTCTGACAGTGGTATGGAGGGCAGCCTGAAGGCAAAGGTAGCAGTTGAGAAGCTATTCTTACAGTCCACAGATGACAGAATGGGTAGTTGCACCATGATAGAGGTGGTGTTCATAAAAAAGAAGTGATGAATCAACAAGGACCTACTGTATATCACAGGGAACTCTGCTTCATGTTATGTGGCAGCGTGGATGGAAGGGGAATTGAGGGGAGAATGGACACATGTAAGTCCCTTTGCTTTTCACCTGAAACTATCACAATATTGTTAATTGGCTATACTCCAATAAAAAACTGGAGAAGGCAATGGCACCCCACTCCAGTACTCTTGCCTGGAAAGTCCCATGGACGGGGGAGCCTGGTGGGCTACAGTCCATGGGGTTGCTAAGAGTTGGACACAACTGAGTGACTTCACTTTCATTTTTCATTTTCATGCATTGGAGAAGGAAATGGCAACCCACTCCAGTGTTCTTGCCTGGAGAATCCCAGGGACAGGCGAGCCTGGTGGGCTACCGTCTACGGGGTCGCATAGTCGGACATGACTGGAGCAACTTAGCAGCAGCAGCAATAGAAAACTGTGGGAAAGATGCTTTGCAAGATTGAAGGCAGAAAGAGAAGAGGGCGACAGTGGATGAGATGGTTGGATAGCATCACTGATTCAATGGACATGCACTCAGGCAAACTCCAGGAGACAGTGAGGGACATGGAAGCCTGGCACGCTGCAGTCCATGGGGTTGCAAAGAGTCAGACACAACTTGGCAACTGAACAACAACAGCAAACAATAGGAAATAAAAAAAATTTTTTAACAAGAAACAATACCTGCAAGGCTTCATCTGTTAGGACTCTCCTAATCTACCTGTATCTATCTTTGGGTAGATATTATTTCTTTCTGCTACTGAACCACTACTTGTATTTTTCTATGTATTGGCATTTTTGACTCATATTACAGTCAATTTTATATTTTATCCCCCCACTATTAAACCAAAAATTCCTGAGTTTGAATTTTGGTAAGTGCTGAAGAAATGAGTGAAGGGACTTGTACAAAGTTGACTTAGAAATGTTTGATTGCCAGAAATAGAATCCTACACAATTTAACTCAAAGAAAGGGAGGTTTATTATCAGGATGCAAAGACAGCTCATGGAAACTGGGGCCAGGAAACAGAATCAGGCCCCAGGAAGGAACTTCCAGGTTAGGGACAATTGTGAGCCAACTCTCTGGGTATGGATCTCTCAGTTCAGATTCTTAAAAGTGAAAATCTGTCTACCCTAGGTACAGACAACTGTGGCCAGGGAGGGGTTGGGGTTACATGATACAAGCATAGCAAAGAAGATCATTTCTTACCTGAATAAAACATCTTTATTAGAGATAATTATTTCAAAACACTTCACAGTCATTGGTCTCAAGTATTCACAAATCACAGTTCTGTGAGATAGTAATGGGTCATTTTTCTCCCCTTAATCTCCCTTTTATAAGCAAGTAAAGCAGCTCAGAGAAGCTACACGATTCGCTCAGAAAGTATCACACAGGAAGTCATTTGTAGAACAAAATAGCTTAATCTAGAAATACACATTTTTCAAATTCAAGACTGATTTGATCAGATTATATGATGTTTCAAAACATTCCTAACTCATCTATTTATAGAACGGTATTTTCCAAGCACTTATAAGGACGATACCCTGAACCTGGGATTGGGAAGAATCTTTTAAAGTGAAATATTTTACTCATCCTGATCATAGAAGCAAAGTGATATCTTTCAATTTACCACTAAAGAAATGAGGCAAATGGGAAAGTGTTTTATTAAAGTACTGAAACTCCTCCCCAAAGTTTCTATAATTAGTTCAGGTACTTAGTGATATTCTAAAGTTATTTTATTTGGCAATAATATTTAAGATTAATATATTCTCTCTGGTATCTATAGTAACCGGTCTTGTGGCATAGTATGAAGATTGGGGATTTATTTATATTTAGGCTTCACCCAAGAGGAAGATTTTTGTATAATTTATTGTTACATTTAGAGAGCATAAAACCTTTAGGCCACAATGTGTAGTTAATATTCAGAATTAAGTCAGTTGATTATGCATCAACTGGTAGGTCAAATTCAGCTTTGTGTGCTATAATTTATAATACAGGGTTTTGCCTGGAGCAACATGGAAGCCCCGAAGCAGTGCTGTGAATTATTACAACTAAATCGGGCACTATCTGCCAAAATATACACGATTGCTTGTATTTCTATTGCACGAAGGCTATAAACATGATTTCTGAGAGCTCTGTGCTGCAAGGACATCTAAATAAAATATCAGTTTCATGACCAGTGTCAGCATTTAGAAACTTCTTTCCTTTATTTGCAGCTGCTACAAGTCTTGGTTTCTGTGGCAATTCACTTCTTAGCCACTTACTAAATGGCAGTTTACAGGTTTTATGACCGCACAGTGTAAGCATATTTCTCTCTTTTCATGGATGCTCAAACTACCCTGCAGTACACTTATGATCATTATTAAAACTGCATTTGGAAAGCATCCTTACATATGGCATTTAATAAGCCAAGATACTTTAATAAAAGATTCAGTACACACTTAAGCTGTATTATGAATTTCTTTTGTTGAACAAGTTGTGTTTTTGATCTCTGTTTACCCAGCCCCTTAGCTAAGATTTCTAAACTAAAATGTGAATGGCCTCTTCTTGGATTGTAGATTTCAACTGTCTTTTTTTTCTTAATTGGTGGAAAACTGCTTTACAGTTTTGTGTTGGTCTCTGTCATATAACAATGCAAATCAGTCAACTGTCTTAATTCCAAGGGAGACTCTGTTCTCTGAACAAAGGCCAGCAAATGTAGCCACCTCTTGGTGATGGATGAGTGGATTTCCTATTTTACAGATCTGTAAAAATTACAGAAAACAATTTTAATCTAAACTTTCCAAAGTAAGAGAAGGTTAGTAAACTCTAGAACATGCAATCTATATACATGACCATTTACATGATGATTACAAAGAGCGTACAATCAAATTTTTTATATTACTGAATTCTGACCTACTCTATCCAAGTGAAGGTCAAAGCCCAAAACTAACATTAGAAAAATGTTCAAGTTAACCAGGGGCAAAATTACATCACACATCCCAGGCACTTGGGAGGCAAGGTTGGTTCCAGCAATCCCTGTCTCTCTCTTCTTCTGCCAAGGGTACATGCTATTGGCATCAGTGGGGTAAATGGAGCCAAGGAAGTAAAAACAACTAGAAACAGATTTTGCCCTAATGAAAACTGGGTATTTTTTTATAGTCATAGTTGTCCAAAAGTTTTGAAAGGAAACAGTAAGGGCAAAGATCCTAGGGTGCGAATGAGCTTGGCAAATTGAAGGAACACCCAAAGTTCTATATTTATAAGGAAAAGACTCCTGACTCCAACTTTTGGTAAACTAGCAGTTTCAGTTTGGGTTACCAAATTTAGTAATCCTTAGTATTAATTTACACTGTAAGATTCTAATAAATAAAGCTCTGCTGCTGCTGCTAAGTCGCTTCAGTCGTGTCCGATTCTGTGCGAAATAAAGCTCAGATCTATACAAAAACAAAAGCAAAAAAAAAAAAGAAACTAACAAAATCTTTCTTATGGATACAGTGTTTGCCCATAAGAATCAAAGAAAAGGACTGGAATTTTAAGCCAAATCTTTGTCTGTCAAGAAACTGAACAAAATCAAGCTTTAAAAATCACCAGAAAATACCAGGGCGTCTCTCCTTCTTGTTTCCAGATAGTGCAGGATGAGTTATTCTTAGCTAGGAGCCCAGTTCACTGATGCTGCTGAGGGAGAATATCTGGAAATGCCCGTGGGAGCCCCAACCACTGATGTGACATCAGTTGTCTCATGCGATGCAGAAGAGGAGAGAACTGTCCAAGCAACTGTGGTACCTGGTTCGCTTGACTTTATGTATGATCACTGGAGTCTTCCCCACACTGAGATGCTATACACCTACACCTCCTGCCTAAAAGGACAGGGATGTGCCAACCTTCAGCCAGCATGCAACAGAACACCTTCTCCAAGGTGGCATGCTGCCTCCAAAATGGCGGTAAGCTACGTTGAAGCAGTGATTATATTGAACACACGTTTTATATCATTTTGGCTTGAGCAAGGAGCACACAGGTGTGGGAAGAGGCCACCCCTGGCAGCCACAGGGGCCCAGCCCTGTCCTAGAGGTGCAATCACCTCCTGTCACCTGTGATGGGACCACCAAGCACATATCTGAAGGTGAAATCTGGCTCATGCCATGAACTGCTTTACATGCCCGGCTAAAGAAAACAGGTGCGTGGCCCCCTCACATCAGGGAACTCACTGTTCAATGGGACATGTGACTCAGCAAGCTGCAGCAGGTGTGCAGCCTGGCAGGCAGGCCCCGAACAAGCTTCTGGAAGGATATGGGACAACAGCAGTGTGCTACCTGGCTGCTCTTTTGTGTTGCCTCCTAAGCCCACAAGGCTGAGAACATGCCAAAGCCCTTACTACTGCAACATCAGGGAGAATTGCAGGCAGCAGCCAAAAGGTTTGGGATTGCAGGCAGATGGTCTTTAGTGTAAATAATCACCAACCTGAGAGTCTCCATGCTTCAGGAAACCCCTAAGGTTCAGTTAGGCTCCATCTTTCCACCCTTCATATATTCAAATATTTGTGAAGCACCTGCTAGTCTCAATATTTTTAAAGCAGATTTTCAAATCTTATATGTACCACTTACCAGGTTTCCCACATGTATGAAAAAAACATCACTACATTCTTCTGCCTTGGCCCAGAGTTACAGTATTACCTAACACCAAACAATATGTTTGTTCCCACTTTAATAATTTTTAAATCAGAAGTATTACAATTATTATTGGCTTCCTTGGTGGCTCAGACAGTGAAGAATCCACCTGAAATGCAGGATACCTGGGTTGGGAAGATCCCCTGGAGGAGAGCATGGCTACCCACTCCAGTATTCTTGCCTGGAGAATCCCCATAGACAGAGGAGCCTGGCAGGCTACCATCCCTGGGTCACAAAGAATCGGACATGACTGAGCAGCTAAGCACAAGATTACAATTATTTATTTTTCTCTAAAAACCAGTAATATGATACATATTACATAGAATTCTTCTATGGTATCTTAAGCAAAAAGAAATAAATCTCAATTTTCACTGACCAAAATTAGCTTTTACAAACAAAAGATTCTAAGTAAGACATGGGTTTTAAATGGGAGAACGAGAACAAGCTACTGATGCACACAAGAATGTGGATGAGTCTTAAACACGTGACACTGAGTGAAAGAAACCGGACACAAAGGCTACATCCAGTATGATTCCACTTATACAGTATTCTTGGAAAGATAAAGATACAGAGACCAGATCAGTGAGTGGTTGCCAAAGACTGAGGGCAAAAGGACGGTTTGACTACAAAAGAAGATAAGAGATTTTGGAGGTGATAAAACTATTTTGTATCATGACTGTGTGATGGTTGCATAACTGGATATAGTTTGTCAAATCTCTTAGAACTATACACCAAAAAGGGTGGATTTTTCTAGGAAAATTAAAAAAAGGAAAATTCTTTTCAAATAATTAAAGAATTGTGTTGTGTGTGTGATGGTTGCATAGCTGGATATAGTTTATCAAATCTCTTAGAACTATACACCAAAAAGGGTGGATTTTTCTAGGAAAATTAAAAAAAGGAAAATTCTTTTCAAATAATTAAAGAATTATGTTGTGGGGAAATGCAAAAAGAAGTTGGATGAATGCTTAATTATTATTGCAATGCAGATGATAGACAAATTCTAAATAAAAGTGACCCACGTTGGTAGAAAATTCTGGGCACACAGAACTATAGGAAAGACCTAGAGTTTACTTTGCATGAGTGCATGCTAAGTCGCTTCAGTCATGTCCAACTCTTTGCAACCCTATGGACTATAGCCTGCCAGGCCCCTCTCTCAATGGGATTCTCCAGGCAAGAATACTGGAGTGGGTTGCCACTTCCTTCTCCAGGGGATCTTCCCAACCCCGGGATTGAACCCATGTCCCTCACATTGGCAGACAGATTCTTTGTCACTGAGCCACCAGGGAAGCCAGAGTTTACTTTAAATATCCTCAAATGCTAAGTCAATACTTACAGTCACAGAGCTGCTCAAGCATTTATGTAACCTCACATACATTCAGGGAAAAGGAGAGAGGGAAGTTAGGCTCCTTTACCTTTTCTGCAGGGGGGAAAAAAAGAGTCCCTAGCACAAAGAGTTACTCTCAATTTATAAGAAAGTAAACTCCACAAGGACAGGGAGTTTGAATTACATACTGGTGCATAGCTAGTACTCTAGAAAGTGTAGACACATATCAGAAGTACAGTGTTGAATACAGCGTTGAAGCTGATCTGCCTAGATTAACTCAAAGGATCATCCCCCATTTCCAAATACACAGATGCGTGAGATAAAATTTAACAAAAGAATGTTAAGTACGTAATGGGGCTCAAACCCAAGACAGGTGACAAAACTAAAAAGGAAGAAGGCGACAAAACAAAGCCACGGTTATGGACAAAAGCCCACTAAAATGGCCCATGGGACTCTTGTATTTGAACTTAAGTCCTAATAGCTGGGAGATGGATTTCCGATATGGGCAGGGAGTGGAGAGAAACCAAGGGCTTCATGACCTTGAAAAGCTAAAACTGATCCTGCCAGAACTCAAGGAGGGCTTCTTCAGATCTGGAACAGAGTCTGGAAGAGCTTCACCGACTGGTTTGGGAAGCAGAAAGGAAGCTTGACATCCACTGAACCAGGATAAAAAGAGTCGCGTGCAAGAAGCTGGGACCCCCATCTGTGCCATATAAATGTATGGAGTCTACAATCATGACTTGCATATTATGTGACCTCCAACCTTAAGTGAGAAGTTAACATGGACTGGGGACCAGGGAGCCCTGGCAAAGGCAACCACCAAGTTTACCACTTGAGACTCCCACAGAAAGCAAACCCCACATAAATTGACCCATAACCCAAGATTACAGATAATGTAAGCTAAAACAACACTATGTAAAGAGTCAGCCAATGCAACCATTGTGCCTATAAATAAAAAGGCAATTTAAAAGAGGTCTTAAAATAATTATGATTAGATGTTCAAAGCAGAAGCAAATTTGCTGTAAAGTTAATGAAGCTAATGCTTCTGGGCCTCTCACGGGCACAGCCCCTTTCCAAGGCCCTGGGAGGGACCTTAGGAATGTACTCACAGGGCCTCATGTTGTTATAAAATTTACAAAAGATATTTTAACCTTAATTAGTTGAGACCACTGTCTCTTTCCGTTCTGTCTCACTCACACTTCTATTTTTATCTGAAGATATGAGAATGGCAATGGACATCTTTGGGATTAGATTGGAGTTGAGATGTATTTTGAAAATGTATTGTTTGGAGTTATTCGGATATATTGATGAGGATAATAGTCATTTCTGTATAGTGACATGAAGGTATAGGACCAAAGATTGTATCCTACTGTAAACTTATCCTAGAGTACCCTGCACCACAAATATGTAGAAAAGATAAAACAACTGAGATCTTAGAGTCTCATATGTAGAAAATTCTTTCAATTCTTGAAGATAATATATGAAAGAAATTAGAGTTCTTCCCAAATTTGACAGTGATTCTTATATTGCCAAAAGCTATGTGTGAAGCTGAAACTAATTTTTATAAACCACAGATAATAAAAGTTAAATTCTAATTTAACACTAATCTCAAGTATACTAGAGAAAAGACTGAATTATCTCTCTGTTCTCCCTTTAAAAATACTATAAATGTGTTATAGGAAGAGGAAGTCAAGGATTGAGCTGTGTTGGGTACTTAATAAATAAAAGTATTTTACTTTTATGGGCTTTTTTGTGGTATCTGGTAGCTTTTTGAACTAACAATTTTTGTGGTTTCTTTTCTCATTCCAAACAAATATTACCTAGTATATTTAAGTTTGTATCTGTAATTGTTTACTTTTTTTTCTTAAAGACGGGCTGTCAAAAATGCTTCAGGTTCCACAAATCTTTGACCTCCCCCTGGTTCAGAAGCTAACAGAAAGAACAGAAGTTATATGCCAAATATAGGGCAGCATGAAAAAGAAAATATTTTAAAAAGAATCAAATAGAAAATCTAGAAATAAAAATATCAAGTCAGTGAAAAAAATTCAGTGAAAGAGGTGAACAGAAAACTAGACAGAACCACTGAGAGATTAACTGAAATATAAAAATAGATATAAGAACACTTCAAAATACAACACAGAAAGAAAATATGAAAAAGAGTTAAGACACATGAAAGTTACAGATTTCCAACATACACATTATGAGTTCCACATGGAAATAGAAAGAATGAAAACGAGTAAATATTCAAAGAGATAATACTCAAGAATTGTCTAGAAATGAAAACCAAAGTCCTCATATTGTTGAAATGTACAAAATCATGAGAAGAATAAATTAAAGCAAATGCACACATATACACACTGTAATAAAACAGTATATTATAAAAAAGAGACAACTTTAAAAGCCATCAGAGACAAAAAGATAAATTAACAAGCTTTAAATAAAATTAGGCTGACTGAGGACTTCAATCAGCAACAGCAGACGCTAGAAGACAATGGAACATGCTATCCAGTTAAACCACCATTCAAAAATGAATGCTAGGGACTTTCCTATAATTCTA
Source organism: Bos javanicus (assembly GCF_032452875.1). Lineage (NCBI taxonomy): Eukaryota > Metazoa > Chordata > Mammalia > Artiodactyla > Bovidae > Bos > Bos javanicus. Next base: position 47,910,293 of record NC_083877.1, on the reverse strand, counting down.
TAAAACGTATTTGGCTAGTACTCTTCAAAGTGTAAAGATCATGAAAGATAAAGAAAAGTGAGGAACTACCCCAAACTGGTGTAGACGAAGATTAACTAAATGCAGTGTGTGATCCTGGATTGAATCCTGGATTGGATCTAGATCCTAGAAAAGTATAACTTAGGACCAATTGAAAAAATGTAAATATGGTTTATAGAATAGCAACGAGTATTATACTAATGCTAATTTCCTAGTTTTGATCATTTTACTGTGATTATTTGAAGGTGAAGAAGAAGGATATGCTAAAATTAGCTGTACTACTTTTGCAACTTTCTGTAAGTCTGAAATTATTATAAAACTTAAGAAATAAAAATATACTTAAAAGATTCCATATCAACATTTTAGGAGTACCATTAAAGAATAAAAACAAAGAAAAGACAGGAAACTTAAGCATTCCTACTGAAAACATTAAGAGGGAGAAAAACAGAAGCAAAGAAATAGCTTGTGAATACAGAACAAAGTAAGATGGTAATGTATAGTAAAAAGATATTAGCAAAACGGGAAGCAGAATTTATAGCAAAATGCATGAAAATAAGAATGTAGTTTAGGATAATTAACACAAGCTGCTATGACTGACCAACTCCCAAAATCCCAATGGTATAATATGTAAAGTCTGACATCAGTGACAAGGCCTATGTCACCTGGAACATATGGTCTCCAAGATGATCTCCAGAACTCATCAGATGGCCCCAAGCTAACAGCAAGGCTGCAGAGCACAAACTACCCACGCCACAAAGAGCGGACACTATAATGCTAACAGGGAAAGCAGCATCAGCGAGATGTAACAATCATGAATTTCTGTGTGCCCAGCAGTTTCTTCTCACATAAAGCAAAAAGTGACAAGAGTTACACTGATACGCTGACAAATTGAAACCACGCGTGGGAATTCTTCACACATCAATTAGAGATTACTGTTAGCTGCTCAGTTGTGTCCAACTCTTTGCAACCATAGAGACTGTAGCTCACCAGGTTCCTCTTTCCATGTGATTTCTGAGGCAAGAATACTAGAGTGGGTAGCCATTCCCTTCTCCAGATGATCTTCCTGACCCAGGGATCAAACCCAGGTCTCCTGCATTGCAGGCAGATTCTTTACCATCTGAGCCACCAGGAAAGCCTAGTAAGAGATCAAATAAACCACAAATTAGCAGAAAGATAGAATTTGAGCAGCACTAATGCCAGTTTCAATCTAATAGTAATACAAAGAGCCCTGCCACCCATGTGGAGAATGCACATTCTTTTCACATACGTGGAACGTCATAAGTTGATTACCTACTGAATCATAAAGGTTGTTTCCAGAAGCCCCATGGAGTCTGTCATTAAGAATTCACAATATTACTTGAAAGTAATTATAAAAAAATAAAGCAGAAAAAGATAAAAGACATAAATTTAGAAAATGAAAGTCATACTGCTAGGTAACCAATGAGTTAAAGAAAAAAAATATAGACTTGGAGGTTATGAAATATTTGGAACTGAATAAAAGTGAAAGCAATATATATTAAAATTATGCTACCTGACGAAGGAGAGAATTATAGAAAATTTGTAGTCTTAAATTCATGAATTAAATATTGAAAATAAATGAGTTAAATATTCAATTTAGGGAGTTGGAAAAGAAAAACAGAGCCAACCCAGAGAAAGTAAAAGAGAATAAATTTAAAAGATATGAGCAAAATCTTATAGAAAAATATATTAATGGTCTATAAAACCAAAAGCTGATTTTTGAGTGACCAGTCAGGAAAAGAAAACCTCAAGCAAGTCTACCCAATGAAAAAGTAAAGAAAAAGTGATAAATTGTATCTGCAAAGAGTATCCTATGAAAGAATTGAATTATTATAAATTAAAAAAATTAGATGACATAGAAAATTATAGACAGATGATAAAGAGATATAGACATGGCTATATAAATAGATTTGTGTGTTTTTAGACACATACACACCCATACACACATTAAAACCCAAGAAAAACTAGAATAACAATAAACCAGTAACAATTAAATAAACTGAACTGCAACTCAGTAAGTGGCTTTGTACATGACAAAAGGTGAATTAAATCCCTGGATCATACTCCACACAAAAATAAACCCTGGATAATTAAATGCCTATAAGTAAAAAAAAAATCAAACTTTTAAAATCATTATAATGAAATACAGAATATATTTTGAAATAATAGTTAAAGCTAGCTATTTGGATCTGAACACAAGCCACGTAAAGACTTCCTAAAATCATTAAGAAAAAGACAAAATATGCCACTAGCAAAATGTCAAATATATGGTTAAGCAATTCATCAAAGGTGGAACACAGTGTCTCTAATGATAAGTTACATGCACATTTAAAACCGAAGACACAATCAGGTAACTTAAAACCAAATGTTGGAGAAAATATGGAAAAACAATAACTCTAATACAATTCTGCTGGCAGAAGTATAGACTGCTATAGTCGCTTTAGAGAGCAATTTAGCAATTACCTATCTAGTTCAACAATTCCATTCCTAATCTAATACCTTTCAGTATTACCATATCTACATTTTCCTTAAAAAGAAAACTAATCCAAATAGTTTACATGTTTTATCAAATCCTCAGAAATAAATTCTCACATATAATCCTTATTTTTCCAGTTTCAAGCAACTGGAGAAAAAAAATGAAAATTATGCTGTTCATTTTATATAACTTGATACCAAAACCAGAAATCCTCACACATTTTTACAAGGAGAACAGTACAAAATTACTCACTGCATTATCATCTGAAATAATCAATGTCCACAAAACAGAAACATCCATCAGTAAGGAAATGGACACATTACGTATGCTAAGTCACTTCAGTTGTGTCTGATTCTTTGTGACCCCATGGACTGTAGCCTGCCATGCTCCCCTGTCCATGGGATTTTCTAGGCAAGAATACTGGAGTAGGTTGCTACTTCCTTCCTCAGAGGATCTTCCTGACCCGGGGATCACACCCGTGCCACTTAGGTCTGCTGCATAGGCGGGCAGGTTCTTTGCCGCTAGTGCCACCTGGGAAGCCCCTGGACACATTATAGAATACTCATACAATGAACTACTATACAGCTGTTAAAACAAATGCACTGAGCTATCTGTATCAACATAGATTGCAATAACACAAAAATGAGTGAAAACAGAAAGTTGGGAACTCTGAGGTTGCTACACTGTGATTTGTAGCAAACAGAAGTAAATAGATAAATAGACATCACATGAAATTCCTGTGAGTGGAGAGGAAGGAAAGTGAATGGGAGTGAGAAGGGGTACAAGGAGACTTCAACTTGCCTGGAGAGAAAGAGAGCCAAAGATTGAAACAAAACCAAGTTCCTTCCAACTCCTTCTGTCCAGGCTAGTGCCACATACAGGGTCTATGCAGTTAAGAGACAGGTTTTTTTTTTTTAATATACATTTATTTATTTTAATTGGAGGTTAATTAATTTACAATATTGTATTGGTTTTGCCATACATCAACATGAATCCACCACAGGTATACACGTGTTCCCCATCCTGAACACCCCTCCCTCCACCCTCCCCGTACCATCCCTCTGGGTCATCCCAGTGCACCAGCTCCGAGCAACCAGTATCATGCATCGAACTTGGACTGGTGATTTGTTTCATATATGATATTATACATGTTTCAATGCCATTCTCCCAAATTATCCCACCCTCTCCCTCTCCCACAGAGTCCAAAAGACTGTTCTATACATCCGTGTCTCTTTTGCTGTCTCGCATACAGGGTTATCGTTACCATCTTTCTAAATTCCATATATATGCATTAGTATACTGTATTGGTGTTTTCCCTTCTGGCTTACTTCACTCTGTATAATAGGCTCCAGTTTCATCCACCTCATTAGAACTGATTCAAATGTATTCTTTTTAATGGCTGAGTAACACTCCATTGTACATATGTACTACAGCTTTCTTATCCATTCATCTGCTGATGGACATCTAGGTTGCTTCCATGTCTTGGCTATTATAAACAGTGCTGCGATGAACATTGCGGTACACGTGAAGAGACAGTTTTATTGCATCAAATTTGAACTGTGTGCACCTATTACATCTACATCCCATGGGCCACTTTGTTGCACCCAGAAATCTTTTAAAAGTTTCTCAACCTTCTCCCCTTATAAGTACCAAAAGACTACAGCTGGCTTCCCTGACTTTTGGTTGTCATAAGAAGTCTATTATTGTCTGAGATCCGGGGACACAAGCATCTCTGGTTTTCTCTTTCCTTTTCAGTCTCTGCTTGCTCCTTTGAAGACCTTACCACATTCAGAAGTTAGTGTGCCCTGCTTTTCTGTGCAGGCTCTTGAAAATTAGAGCAATATAGCATAGTAATCAGAGTACAGAATATGCAGTACAGCTGTTGGGACCCTATTCTGTCTGTGTGACCCTGGGTGAGGCACTTGACCTCTCTGTGCCTCAATTTCAGCCTCCCATAACATGGAATAAAAATAAGAAGTACCAGGAAGTTTATTGGGAGGTTTATGTAATAAGAGGTCACCCTTGTTGCATGTTTACTATGTGTCAGTCACTAGATTAAGTGCTTGACCTGTCTTAACTAAGCTAATCCTCTTAACCATCCTACAAGTTGGACATTTTTCTATGTTCATACAGTTGAGTACGGGGAAATATAAATAGGTTAAATTATTCATCTAAACTTACACAGTGAGCAGTTTGCCCCTACTTACTGTGGTTTTGACCCCTCTGCTACAGAACCTTCTGGTAAAAGAAGGATATAGATGTTCTTAGGTAGCACCTCATAGGGTGCTTAGACCCAGAAAACACTCAATACATGTTAGCTGCTATAATAGACATTCATACCCAAACTATTCAGCAAACACACACTTCTCAGAATTCACCAGGTTTTATCCACGAAGAGAACCACTCAGCATAAGACTCACTCCTGGGACCACACCTGTGAGGTTCCACCCTACTTCCAAAGGAAAGTGTCAGAGAGGGGAGAGAGCCGCTGCTACATTGACCACGTGGCTCTGTCTCTGCAAACCCACCCCTTAAGAAGTGTGGCTATGAGCACCACAGCCTGGCATGAGCATCTTTTTTAAGTTACTTCTGTGCTTTAGTTTTCTAAGCCTTAAAATAATGCAAACGGTTCATGAATAGGGAGGGACTCCTCCTAGGTCATTTCCCCCCAGCCAATTCAAATGGTACACTCTTCTTGAAGGAGTATTTATTGTGTGTTAAATAAGTAACTGGCTTACTTAGAGACAAACTGCTTCAACCTAAAGGAATGAGAATCTCTGAGATGAGTCAAACTTCTGAAAGGGTGTTTTCGGCTGAGATGCTGCTTTGGTGTCTATAGGACCTGAGGAACGAATTAACAAGAAATGCCTCCCTAGCCTAAACGGTCAAAGAATGTTTATGTCAATTAGGATTCCTATAATACAAAGGAATACTGTGACGCCAATAAAAATCACAGTTGTAAGAGTTTTTAATGATATGGGGAAAATCTTGTGATAGAATGTTCAGTGGAAAGGCAGGATATGTAACTGCATATAAATTGCAATCTCAGCTATATATAAGATAAGCACAGAAGAAAGACTGAAAAAATGCAGTAAATGTTAACAGTGTTTATCTCTAAATGGTGAGATCCCAGATAATTTGTAGATCTCTCTTTAGACTTCTTGGTGTGTTTGCAGTTTCTACAAAGCACCTCTTACTTTTGTGTGAAAGAAGGTTAACTTTTTAAAATTTTCTTGAAACATTCCTATCAAAACCAGCACCCCATCCACATTCATCCACCAAGGGCAGCCAAGAATGAACACACATGGAGTCAGAGAGCTCTTTCTGGGCTCGCACCTTTCCAGCCACCAGTCAGGGAAGCTTGAGGAAGGCACTGTAAGCCTTCAGTTGCTTTTGGACAAACATTGATAAAAGTCACAGCTCCACCTCACCTAGACACTGTCAGCACAACGTGATGGAAGAGCAGTGAAAGGGCTTTGCAAACTCAAGTATTAGTACTATGGCAATGGCACCCTACTCCCGTACTCTCGCCTGGAAAATCCCATGGACGGAGGAGCCTGGTAGGCTGCAGTCCATGGGGTTGCGAAGAGTCGGACATGACTGAGCGACTTCACTTTTCACTTTAACCTTCATCTAGTTTTGTTCGCTCTATCATAATGGCACGGGCACTGGGTACTGCCCTCTGCTCTCAGATGCACTCATGCACAGTACGTTTAGGTATAAGAGAACCCTAAGTACAACTGTCTCTTACTAACTCCTCTGCCAGGCCATTCTCTGCCACTTCCCCAGCACCCCATCACCTTTGCAGTGACCTGCTGCTGCCAAGGGACTCACAGCCTCACCTCCTTACCTAGAGGAGCTTAGTGCTTGAGCAGGAGAAGGATGACACTATCCTGGATGCTTCCTATGAAGTGGGTACCAGGAAAGGGCAGGTGCAGGAAAAATAAAACAAGCAAACAAACAAACAAAAAAACAGAAAAGGCAGCACCAGAATTCAGAAGGGAGAGGGCAACATTTCAGGAACTGCAGCATCTTATGGTTCCGGTTTCTCCACCAGCCAGAGAAACGTGGAGAAAGCTCTATCAGCATCTGGTTGACTTTCCACAATCAGTGAGTGTCCCGTTCCCTAACCAGAGACATCCTTAATGAACTCTGACCTTTCACAGCCCTTATAGGTTGCAAAATATGTTGACATAAGTTTTCTCTCTTGATCTTTGCAACACGTTTGTGAGAAAATACCATCATTTCCATCATAAAGACAGATGATAAAATAAGAGCTTGGATAATTAAAATGTATCATTCAAGGCCATACATTTAACTCTAAAGAATCCAGTTTGATCTTAGTTAATCAAACTGCATCTGGTGCCAGTTCTTCCAGTTTTTCGCAACTTACATCTTGTTAGATTTTTGTTGGCTGATACTATTCCACCATGTTGATTCATGGTGGCTCAGATGGTAAAGTGTCTGATTGCTCACAATGCAGGAGACCCAGGTTCTATCCCTGGGTCAGGAAGATCCCCTGGAGAAGAAAATGGCAATCCACTCCAGTACTCTAATTCCATGGACAGAGAAGCCTGGTGGACTACAGTCCATCAGGTGGCAAAGAGTCAGACACAACTGAGTGACTTCACTTTCACTTCTTTCTTTCACTCTTCCACCCATACTTTCCAGACCCTGATCCTGTTTCTATTTATGAATTTGTTTTTAAATTTTAAGAGTAGGAATTAGATAACTATTTTGGATCATTCATTCATTTACACATTTAAAAGCCTATGATGTATCAAACACTGTTTCTTGCAATAGGGAGTTAGAGGGAATAACAAGGATGAATTACATCCCTTATCTTTGTCACCCTCATTTTTGAAGGAAAAAATGCATGTGTCACATCTCTCTCACCTCCATCCCTTTATCATCTCCCTTCTGCACTGTTTCATAGGCTTCAAGCTGGTCTCTGACCTACAGCCCACCCTGCTCCTGTCTCTTAACACACCTCACAGCCATGCCTCTCTTCTGCCACAACCCCCACTTGTTATACATAGCTGCAAGAGAATAACATTTTAAGATGGGCTGCAGGGACCCTCTGGGCCTATTTCCTCCCTCTGCCCCAATCTCTTCCCATTTCCCCTGCACTGAGTTATGCTCTGGTGAAAAGCCACTCAGATCTCCAACCCACTGGACTTTGCTCATTCCCAGCTTTGCCCACACAGAACTTTCTGCTCAGTATGCCCCTTCTTTATTCTTGCCTTGCCCATTCCCATTCAGCCTTTATTTAAAAAAACAAAAACTCAGATGCTTCCTTTTCTTAGAATGCTTTTCTGATATCTTCCTTTCCTCTCAGAAGCCACGTCTCCTCACATGGAGTGAACCCCCTGGTCACGCTGCGTTGTCAATTTTCTATACCTGTCTCTTCTTCTAGACCCCAGAGAGCAGAGGGGATTATAGTGACATCTTAGCATCTAGCTCGCAGACAACCTGGAACATGGTAAAGGCTCAATAAATAGCTTTTAATTGAATTAACTGAATTGGGAAAACAAAGGGTGTTCCTAATCATATACTTACTCCCCACCTAATTAAAATCTATTGTTGTCTTCTCATATCTTTTAGTCTGGTGGAGGGAAGGGTGGAGGAAGGATCATGGGATTCCACATATTTTCTGTTTTAATGTGTTAATCTTAAAACCATTCATTATGTCATGTTTATTACATATTTGTTACAAGTTGAATGAATGTTTCTTGGGTTTTGTGTGCAAGGATTAAAAAAACAAGTTTGGAGCAGCGACAAGGGGCTCTGCCCTCCAGAGCATATAGTGGTGTTAGACATACTCTCTACCTGCAAGGAGACAAGCTGGTTCTATGGATAGGATCTGAACACTTGTGTGGGAGACTATTGATTACCCATGAGTTCAGGCATGGGGAAGAATCAACAGTAGAGGGGAGCAACCAGAGCAAAGAGGACAGATGAACTATCTGAAAGAGAAGAAACAGAGCCAAGAGCAAAAGCTCAGGTCTTGAGTCCTGGGCTCCCTGAAATCTGAACAAATGAGGAAGAGCAGCCATCTATAATGTGAAGTGCAGCAGGAAGGTCAAGGACAAAGACAACATTCACTTTGGATGATAAGACAGACCCCCTAAGGACAGTCTGGTTGGACTATAACTACTGAGAGACTGGGGCCATTTCTGCAGCACCTTTTACTGCTCAACAAGTGTTTTTCCATTATTGTGTTTTCATCGACTGATTGACAGCAAGGCTTAAACAGGCTCAGTGAGGTCCTTAAGCCAGATCCATTCCTCTTTCCCTCTCTCTCAATCAGAACAGGAGGAGGAGGAGGAGGAGTTTCCAAACTCTGGGCTCCAAAGTCAGCTAGCTCCCTGTGCTTTACTAAATACCTCCACATCAGTATTCCAACCCAAGAGTCCCTCCAAATACCCATGTAAACATTCATTTACATTTAGATTGTGCTTATTTGGATTCAGACTCTTTCCCTGAAAACTCTAGCAATCCAATTATCAAGAAAACCTTTTTGGGTGGAGTCCTTCTTCTCCCCCAGGAAACTCCTCTGTTGAGCAGGAAGCAGCTCTAGGTGCTCCTGTCTGGATGGATTTGTCAACATCCCAGTATGCTTGAGGACAAAAGTCAAAATACATGCTCTCTTCAGTAGGGGAAGATGAAGGCTAAGGAAGTATGGGATCCTTTCACTTTAAAGGGTAGAGGGAGAGCTTGTCAGGAAAACTTTAGGGAGCAAAAGCCTTGAAAAAATCACTTGGGATGGTAGAAAGATCTCTGCTCTGGAATTACAGAGAATTTCTTTCAATTCACAGTCCTGTGGCTTCTTAGCCTTTGGGCTTCAATTTATCTATACATCTCTGCACAACAGGGTCAAAGAGTTTCATTAACTGTCTTATTATGTACCTTAAAAGGATGCCTTGATATTTAATGGAGCAAGGTATATTAATATCCCTAGTACAAAGCAGACATTCAATAAATAATATGCCCTTCTTTGTGAAGAATGGGGATGGTGACTGCGGGAAAACACAGAGATTAATTTCTCCCTGGAAAGTGAGAACCTGTGGGTCAAAGCATAGAGGACTGGGCAGTGAGGGAATTCATGTGCAAGTTCCATGTCTTGAGAATCACTTGCTCCAGTGAAAATAGTGGTTCTTTCATCATATCTTGGATGAGGAGACTCAGGGCTGAATTTAAGGACAAGTGAAAGTGAGACAGGAAGGAAGGGGCATAAAAAGAATGATACAGCCATTAAGAGCAGGATACCACAAAAAAGTGGTTAGAACCAACTAGGTCCAAGATGGCAGAAGATTCGAGTTCCAGTAGACCCTGAACCTCATCACATGCTCATTGTAATACCTTAGTTAAATGACACACCCACAGGCACCATGACAAATTAGAGGTTAACCATAAAAGCTCAAAAAGTGAATGGTGCCCCAAATCTTGGAAATCCCCACCCCTTCTCCAAATAGAATGCTGCTCGCACTCATTAGCCTATGAAACTACCCAGCCCATAAAAACTAACCAGCCCCGCAGCTTAGGAGGCTATTAGTTTCTCAGACAACCCCAGGGACTGGGGCTGCCTCTTACACCTTCTAAGATGGCCCACACTCTGTCTATGGAGTATGTATTTCTCTAAATAAATAAACTTGCTTTCACTTTACGATGTTTCACTCCTGAATCCTTTCTTGATCAAAGCCAAGATCCCTCACTTGGCAGCCTGTCCCAGGGAATCACCCCAGATCTGGGACACAGCCATGCTTTCCTACACCATATTTTTTCTACAACAAAAGAAAAGGAAGTACTTCTTTACCCAGCAGGTTATCAACATGGGGATCAGGTCATGCCTAGGGATGCACAAAATCCATTCCCTTTAAGGTATCAGGGAGCTTTCCTCTGCCTACTTATTAGAAATCCAAGACAAGTCAGAAGAAGGAAAAGAAGGAAATAAAGAACAGAATCACAATAAAACAACTGCTGCACACACTCCATGTTCTGCATACACACGAGTTAGCGTACCCTCACCCAAGCAGGCTTCAGTGCTAGAATCCCAGATCACAGCTTTGGCACACGACAAAACTATTAGCCAATATCTGTGAAGGTCCCACATGGTCTAACGGGTGTTAAAAACCCAGATGCCTTCAGTGGCTTTCAGGCAATATTTCCATAGCATTTGGTGGTCCCATATACCTTCACAGTGCTCTTCTTTGTCAACCAGCCTTTACAGTCATCTCTGACGGACAGAAGACTCGATATTGTATATTTTGGAAATGGGATGGATGAAGAAATCAGGACACAGAGAAGAACCTGACCAAGAAGCATGAAAGCTGATCCTGTTACTGCTCACCTTTGATGGGGCTTTAAACTGGTGCAATCTTATTATCCCTATTTCCTCATTAGTAAAAGGAAGATGTCCATGTAGCTCACTACAAATGCATGGGGAAAGAGGGATAAGGGCCTGCACTGGTATAGCCCCAAAGCATATTCATACCCAGTTTTCTTTTAAGATCCCTTGTTGAAAGGAATATTGGGAAAATGGCAGTTTCTCCCCTTCACAGCTGAGGAATCCAAAATTCAGAGAATTTAAGTGGCTTTCTCAGGAGCAAGTCAGGAGTAGAACTGGCCCCAGTCCCGATGCCCATTCCACTCCAACCCACTGCCAATTTTTGCTATAAAAATTGATTGTAAATTATTCACAAAATATGGTGTTTCTTTTTATATATAATTTTATTGTTTCCCACTTTAACCAAAGTACTGCATATTCATCATAGAAGATTTAGAAAGAAAGAACAAATAAGTAAAAGGAAGAAAATCATGATCACCCATAACTCCATCGAAATGCAATGCTGCTTAAAGAAACAATAAAAAGACAACAGACTAAATCACCTAAGGTACAATTTTGGGGTTACTGCAAAGATGATGGAGATCAGGAGTTACATCAGACATAGGGCAGCAACCAGACATGGTGCTTTGGAGCAGAGCAGCTGTAATAAGGGGAGAAGGCAATGGCACCCCACTCCAGTACTCTTGCCTGGAAAATCCCATGGATGGAGGAGCCTGGTGGGCTACAGTTCATGGGGTCGCTAAGAGTCGGACACGACTCAGCAACTTCACTTTCACTTTCCACTTTCACGCATTGGAGAAGAAAATGGCAACCCACTCCAGTGTTCTTGCCTGGAGAATCCCATGGACGGAGAAGCCTGGTGGGCTGCCGTCTCTGGGGTCGCACAGAGTCGGACATGACTGGAGCGACTTAGCAGCAGCAGCAGCAGCTGTAATAAGGAGTCATACTACAGCAGTTAAAGGAAAAGTAGAAAGACTTCTAATTCTTTGTTTTAATCTGGCTGCGCCAGGTCTTAGTTGTGGTGTGCAGGATCTAGTTCCCTGATCCGGGATTGAACCTGGGCCCCTGCCCTGGGAGTATGGAGTCTTAGCCAATAGACTACCAGGGACCTCCTCATACTTTTACTTTTTAAGGTAAATGGTATGCTGTTGGAAATGATTGAGCAGAGAGGGAAACAGCTGATGTTCTGAGAAACAAGAGAAGCACTGGAGCAGTAGGCTCAGGAGGTAGTGCCCCAGGGGAGGAATGGAATTTATGAGCTTTTTGTCTTGATCCCCTGGAGAATAAATGAGCACAGCATAGAAGGCAGGAGATGTGGTAGAGAGCCTATGGAAGTTCTTGGCTGATTCCTTCTTTCTTTCATTTTTTTTTTTTTTTCAGTATAATAGGACACCAGGTCTGAAAGGGAGGAGGAGGAGGGGATCTGGAGGCTTAGTGGAGAAAGGTGGAAACAGCTGTCTCACAGCAGGAAAGAGGAGACAGCGCGGAGGGCTCTGTTGAGGTCCTCTATTCTGGCTTTGTGGTTTTGTCCAGCTGCAAAGGCACAGGGCTGTAGGAGACAAATGATTACATTTCATCAGGTTTGGGGTGAATCGAGGCAGAATGAAGAAGTAGGAGGTGGGTAAGGGAGGTGGGTATGCAAAGGAATTGAGATGGTAAGGAGAGAGAAGACTTCTGGGAAGTTAGAGACCTAATGTAGGTGGATCTATGACTAACAGATGAAGGGAGGTGGGAGCTGGGGTAGAAAAGGAAAGAAAGAGCTAAAAAGAGAGAAAGTCACCATCAAAGAGGTGGATGTTTGCAATTGTGACTGTTGAAGGCGCTGCAGTTACTAATAAGGACAAGGTCTGGGGTTTCACCTTGACAGTGAGTGACTAAATTAGGGTGGGGCAGAATCATCAGCAATGGGAGCTCAGGGATGGGGAGGCCAAAATACTGGAAACATCACATAGGTCTATAATAAAATTATCAAGAATCGAGATAATGCCTGAGAGTGTAACGGGAAATAGAGCTAAAGTTGCAGAGAAAACATGAATAGTGACGCAAAGATAAATGGATTCCCACTACACCAGACAGTAACACTGGAAACATCACTCGGTATTGGATCTTGAAATTCTGACGATCAAAAGAGCATCTATAGTAAGGTATTAGGTTAGTCGCTCAGTCATGTCTGACTCTTTGTGACCCCATGGACTGTAAACCACTAAGCTCCTCTGTCCATGGGATTCTCCAGGCAAGAATACTCGAGTGGGTTCCCATTCCCTTCTCCAAAGTAAGGTATTGCGTAACATGAAATGATTTAAGGATAGAGATTTCTTTTCAATACATAAGAAATCAAAGAAACAAGCAAAGGATATAAAAATCTTAAAATGCATACATTCCCAGCCTCTTCTACCTGGGGGATTCTATCATTTAAAGGTATACAGACATTTTGAACGATACATCATATATCTTTCTCTAGAGAGTGCTGAGTTTTGCCCCTGTGGACATTTTAATTACCAATGAATCACCTTGAACTAGAGGAAGCTTAGTTGTAGGCTTTGTTAGAGCAGGTATATTTCAGCACCTTAGTCCTAAAATGTGATCTTTACTGTACCATGTGGTCTTTCTGGGATTTCTAATGGTAAGCCCAAGGGGTTTACCCAGCTCCCCTCAATCTCGGCAGTTTTCAACTCCCAATGCAACTTCTCTCCAGAAGGCAAAATTTCTGCTAAGCACTTATAGTGAAGTGAAGTGAAGTGAAGTGAAAGTCACTCAGCCATGTTCGACTCTTCAAACCCCTGGACTCTACAGTCCGTGGAATGCTCTAGGTCAGAATACTGGAGTGGGTAGCCTATCCCTTCTCCGGGGAATCTTCCCAACCCAGGGATCGAACCCAAGTCTCCCTCACTGCAGGCAGATTCTTTACCAACTGAGCTAGTGAGCTACTCTTAATTTCCTCCTGGGCTCCTAAAATCTCATCCTATATTTGCTCAATTCAGTGGGGCAGTTCAGGAATGGAGGGAAGCTTATATGCAGCTTTGATGGCCATCACTTTCTGGTATATCCTGCCTCAGTTAGTTGCTCTGACAGCCTTGAGAGTAAGAGAGTGGCTTTCCCCTTGACCTCCTCCAGCACACAAAGCACAGACTGAGAAGTGCCCTCAGGAGAAAAGATTCAGGAAGCGAGCCTCACGCAATACTGCCCCTCTATTTCAAATGTCAAGTCCCTTTCAACTTCTGCCTGCTATCCATTGCTTTCTAGTGCCTTCAAACAAGTATTTCATAGAGTGTCCACAGTTTATAGCAGCAGGAATGGTTAGTCTGATAAAAGACAATTATTACTAGAACTGAAGCTCTCAGAATGAGCCTACTAAACACATATCACCTCTTACTTCTTCTCTACTCAAAATTATGCAAAGACCCCCAATCCACTCAGAGTAACAGTCAAAGCCTTATAATGGATCTACATGGTCTGGCCCCTGGTAGCAAGAAAGGTGCTTCTGGAGATTTCTTTCTTAAGCTGAGAAGATGAGGACAAAATGGGAGAGGTGCATTAGGAAATACCATGTGCAAAGGTGTAATAGCATGAGACTTGGGAATTCAGGGAACACAGCATAAGGCATGATGAGGACAGGTGAGAAAAGAGTCTAGAACAGCATTTCTCATCCCTTAGTCTGCATCTGCCTGAACCAAGCCACTCACTAAAATGCAGGTCCCTTGGACAGTCTGATGCACAGCAGCTTTGAGAACTCCAAGCACAGAGAGGTAAATTAGCTCACAAAGGGCTCTGTGCATGATAAAGAGTTCAGATTTTCATCTCCAAGAGATGGGAAATCATTAAGTACTTCTCAGTAAAGGCACCAAAGAAGAAACAAGTGTGTCTCCATAACCAGATGCATTTCAAAACCATCTTCTCCTTGTCTTTTAGCCTAGGCAAGGAGCTTTCCAATATTCCAGAAAAATACAACCTTCCTTTGCATCACAGTAGACATTAAAAACAGGACACGGCACACAGTAGGTTCTCCATGAATGCTAAATAAATAAAACATAATACAGTTTATATAGTTGTCACCTCCACTCTATATAATTCCACACTCAATCGCTCTCTCTCTCTTAAAGGTCTTATTTATATATTCTTAAAGTCCCTTTCCAAGCTCTAATCCCATTCAGAAAGCCTTTGGATTCAGCATGCCTTCGTTCACCAAATTTATAGGAAGGACAGTCTTGAGCCATCTGGTGCCTATTTAATTTTTAACCACCTCTCCCTTGAAATATTTCTTTCTTCATTCTTATTTTGTCCTAAAAACTTGGCTATGAGCTAAACTGCGCCATCTGTGACTTCCAGTAAATACAACTGTTGCTAATGAAATTACCCAGTTTCATCATTTTGATTTAAACGCCTTGCCTGCTTTTCCTCTGACCTTTTGTTGCTTGCCATCAAACTCAAGCTTTTGTGAATTTAGATACATACATCCATGTAGGTCAGTCTTGAGGAATAAATCTTCTCTGTGAAGCATGAGAACCTGGGCCAAGCCTGCTCAGCAGGTTGACACGGGAGGTGGGGGCCAGGGCTGCACAGAGAAATATGGATGGCACTTGTGCCCATCCGCTCAATGTGCGCAGGGCCCCGGGGCAGACCCCCGCCATGTGACCAAGTGGCTGCTCGGTCTGGCTCTCCGGCCTCCCATTTGTTAGGATGCTGATGATATTAATGAGTTGGGGTGTTGGAGCCCATTCCTTGGCCTTTGGTGTTGGTTCCCCCCTGCCCAGGATCGCTTGACCTGATTGAAGAAAAGTTCAGAGACTTCAAACTTTGCTCAAGTGGGAAGAAGCTTTGGAAGAAACCAGGTCCCTCACTACTAAGCACAGCTTTTCCATTTAGGTAGCAGGCTGGCCTTTGTCAACAGCCCCATTGAGGGAATGCAAGAGAACGAAAGAAGTTTCACCCAACAAGTTATCCGTCATCATGTCGTCATTATCAGTACTGTTGCTTATTATATTAGATAATTTAAGATTTGGAGGGTATTAGCAGTAACACAGAAGCTGACACTGAGATGTCACTGCGTATCAGACACCACCCTCAGCACCATACCTAATCAGTTCATTCACTCCTCACAACAATGCTACGTCTGAGGCTTAAACAGGTTAAGTAATTTGCTCCTGCTCATCACCTTGAAGCGTAATCACTTTGCATTTACTGGTGCTGTCTGTGTGCCAGATATTACGGTAGAAACTGGGATATGAAACTGAAAAAAATGTAGTCCCTGTGCACCACGGAAGGGAGCAAGAGATAAAAATGCAAATACACTATCTGAGTGAGGCTACAACGGAGTAGGAAGAGACTCTGGGGTCACAGAGAGAAGAGATTCCGTGTGGCAAAGATTCACAGCAGAGGAGAAGTTAAATGGAATTTGAAGGAGGAATGGGAGTTTGCCCCCAAAAGGTGAAAGGAAATGGAAAGGAGCCAGGGCAGAAAGAACTGCATGTTGGAAGGAGGAGAAGTGAGAAAAGCAGGCAAAGGAGGAGGAAAAACCACTGGGATGGAAGGTCCTGCCCAGGCAGAGGAGGCTGGATCTGGAGTGGGGGCATCAACCTCAGGAAACACCAATGCTTTCTGTCACTGGGTCTCCACAATAAACTGGAGGGCTTGGGGGTCCTCCAAGGCAGCCCACCCATCAGATCTTGTTAACATCTGGCTTAAGTATGCAGCAGCAGGACTCTGCTTTCATCACTCAGCTTTCATTAGCCTGCAAAACTTGCCTGTACCCCTAAATGGTCAAGTCTTCAGTACCGAGAGAAAATATAAAATGGGCCCAAGGAGATTAAGCAGTAGCCCCAAAATTGCCCTACTGGACCCCCCATTCTTACCTCTATCTCTGCCTTCCTTCTAATTTGAGAATACTAGTAGTACTGACCAGGAAGGAGGTCTGTTAACAAAGCTGTTTTCAGTTCTACCAATTGCAAAAGTATGTCCAATCTCTGCAGGTGTTTTGCCAGTGCAGTAGGACTTGAGTGAAGAGAAAATTTCCACAATCCAAAATGCACTCTATTGATTCTGCCTTCAGTTTCTACATCACTTCTTTCCTAGGACATGACTTTTAAAGGCTGATGCTAAAAAGAAAATGCTATAGATGAGGACTGACACCAGGAACAACTTTGTCAAGAGAATGTCTCAAATCAGCCAATCTCCTCTGAAGGTTCTGAGGGGAGAGACAGGGTGGGGCCAGAAAACCTTGTCTTGGAACCAAAGTCAGCAAACATTTTCTGTAAAGGACTCAGTAGTAAATGTTTTGGGCTCTGTGGGCCATTTGGTCTCTGTCGCAAATATTTAACTCAGTTATTGCAGCACGACAGCAACCACAGAGGATGCATGAATCAATGGTGAATGGATGTGACTGTGCTCCAATAAAACTTGTAAAAATGGGATGTAGATTGCTAACCACTGTATCGGAGATCCCCACTATGACTGGTGAGTGGAAAGCTATAAAGGGAAAGTGAGTGACAATTTGAAAAGGGCTTTGAGGATGCTAAAACTGGGACCAGCCCAATTATTGTGCTGTGCCCAAACATATTAAAACCCTCTGAGAGTGCTCCTGGGAATAACCCTTTTCCCTGACCTTCAAAAAAATATTCTCAGCATCATCTTGGCTGCATTCCTCTTCTTCACCTGTTTTATCCAATCTCTCACTAAGCACTGCTATTTCCTCCACGTAAGTCTCTGAAACCAAAGCTTCAGAGGTTAAGAATCACATGCAGAGTTAGTTACACAGCAGTAAGTGACCAAGCCAGGACTTAAAACCAAGTCTGGCAGATACTAAGAATAGATGAATGTCTTTACTGCATCTTTACTTTGCAAGAGAGCCCCTGGGAAATGTGTTTGGTGTAAAGCAGGCCAGGGTGCTAGATCTTTGGTAACAATACTCGGCGTCTCTAGAAACACTTCCCCCGTGACCTTTGCCTTCTGTACTCACAGTTGGTCCCCCTATGAGCCTTGAAGAAATTCCCTAGAAAATGAAACACATTTTTAAATATAAGTGTAATGACCTGTAGATATTGGGAATGCAGGCTGAGACGCAAACTGAAGTGTGCAAATGGATGAGTCAGAATGTGAACTGTGAGGTGAACAGTTTAAGTTTTAAACAACTTTATCCAAAAGTAAAATTTCACATTAAAAAAAACCCAGCATGGTCTGAAACAGATATATACGAATCAACAACAGCAGGAGGTGGGGGACTATTATTTATAATATCCTAACTTTATTCTTTGGGACTTCCCTGGTGGCTCAGACAGTAAAGCATCTGCCTACAATGCAGGAGACCTGGTTCAAACCCTGGGTTGGAAAGATCTCCTGGAGAAGAAAATGGCAACCCACTCCAGTATTCTTGCCTGGAAAATCCCATGGATGGAGGACCCTGGTAGGCTACAGTCCATGGGGTCGCAAAGAGTCGGACAAGACTGAGCAACTTCACTTTCACTTTCAACTTTATTCTTTAATCATTTATACCCTATCTAAAAATGTTGAAGGTGACCTACATATACACTTAAACAATTAAAATAAGGATAAAAGGATTAGAGTTAAGTAATAAAAGAAGAGAGATGTTTGAACTATAAAACCAAAGATTTTAAAATCGTGCACGATAATCACAATCACTTAAGTCTACAGAAACTATTTTTCTAGTGCAAAATTCTAAAACCGTGGTTCTCAAAATGCAGGGTCCCTAGGAATGACCTGGTTGCTGCTGCTAAGTCGCTTCAGTCATGTTTGACTCTGTGCGAACCCATAGACGGCAGCCCACCAGGCTCCCCCGTCCCTGGGATTCTCCAGGCAAGAACACTGAAGTGGGTTGCCATTTCCTTCTCCAATGCATGAAAGTGAAAAGTGAAAGTGAAGTCTCTCAGTCTTGTCCGACTCTTCACGACCCCATGGACTGCAGCCTACCAGGCTCCTCTGTCCATGGGATTTTCCAGGCAAGAGTACTGGAGTGGGGTGCCATTGCTTTCTCCAAGGAATGACCTGGTAAGCCTGTGTAAAACAGCTTCCTGGGATACCCCTGCAATTCTGACTCAGATGGTTTTGCCCAAGGCCAAACAATCCACATTTCTCCTGTCAAATCTGTTAGTATTTAAGATATTTAGGTGCTCCAATGTTGGGTACATGTATATTTATGATTGTTACAGCTTCTTGATGAATCTTTATATAATGATCTTCTTTGCCTCTTGTCACCATTTCTACCTAAATATCTATTTTCTCTAATACAATTATAGCTCCTCATGCTCTCTTTCGGTTTCACTTACATGGAATATCTTTCCCCATATCTTCACTTTGAGCCTATTTGTGGCTTTAAAGTTAAGTAAACATCACATAGGCAGCATAAAGTTTGAGCCTGTGTTTTTTTTCTTCCCATACAACTATTCTATGCCTTTTAACTGGAGAATTTAATTTATTTACATTTAGAGTAACTATTGATATGTAAGGACTTATTAGCACTGTTGTATTAAATTTTTCTGGATATTTTGTAGTTCCTTAGTGTTCTTGTTCATCTTTTGCTACTTTTCTTGATGAAATGATGATTTTCCACAGTGGTATGTTTGATTCTTTTCCCTTTGGCTTGTGAGACTCTATGCTGGCTTTTGTTTTGTGGCTACATGTGTCAGACTTTATTTTGGGGGGCTCCAAAATCACTGCAGATGGTGACTGCAGCCATGAAATTAAAAGACACTTACTCCTTGGAAGGAAAGTTATGACCAACCTAGATAGCATATTCGAAAGCAGAGACATTACTTTGCCAACAAAGGTCCGTCTAGTCAAGGTTATGGTTTTTCCTGTGGTCATGTATGGATATGAGAGTTGGACTGTGAAGAAGGCTGAGCACTGAAGAATTGATGCTTTTGAACTGTGGTGTTGGAGAAGACTCTTGAGAGTCCCTTGGACTGCAAGGAGATCCAACCAGTCCATTCTGAAGGAGATCAGCCCTGGGATTTCTTTGGAAGGAATGATGCTAAAGCTGAAACTCCAGCCCTTTGGCCACCTCATGCGAAGAGTTGACTCATTGGAAAAGACTCTGATGTTGGGAGGGATTGGGGGCAGGAGGAGAAGGGGATGACAGAGGATGAGATGGCTGGATGGCATCACTGACTCCATGGATGTGAGTCTGAATGAACTCCAGGAGTTGGTGATGGACAGGGAGGCCTGGCATGCTGCAATTCATGGGGTCACAAAGAGTCGGACACGACTGAGCAACTGAACCGAACTGAACTGAACTGAAAGCATCTTATACATTTAACAGCCAACATTAAGCTCAAGAAATCAGAAAGAAGAATCTAAGCCCAAAGTTAGCAGAAGGAAGGAAATAATAAAGGTCAAGGCAGAAATAAAAGAAACAGAGAGAATAAAAATAATAGAAAACATTAACAACGCTAAAAGCTAATTTTAGAAAAGATAAACGAGACTGGCAAAATATTAACCAAGATAAGTATGAAAAAAGAGAAAACACTCAAACAAAATCAAATTTGAAAGAGATGATACAATTAATGCCACAGAAATAAAAAGGGTCACAAGAGAATACCTTGAACAGTTATATGGCAACAAATTGAATTATCTAGAAAAAATGGAAAAATTCCTAGAAACATACAACCTACCAAGACTGATTCATGAAAAAAATCAAACATCAGAACATATCAACAAGTAAGGACAATGGATCCATAATCAAAAACCTCCCATCAGAGAAAACAGCAAGATCAGATGAATTCACTGGTGAATTCTACCAAGTGAAAGTCGCTCAGTCGTGTCTGACTCTTTGTGACCCCATAGACTATACAGTCCTTGGAATTCTCCAGGCCAGAATACTGGAGTGGGTAGCCGTTCCCTTCTCCAGGGGATCTTCCCAACCGTGGGGTCAAACTCAGGCCTCCCACATTGCAGGTGGATTCTTAACCAGCTGAGCCACAAAGGAAGCCCAAGCATCCAAGTAATTAATACCAATTATTCTCAAACTCCTCCCAAAAATTGAAGAGAAGGAAACACTTCCTTCATGTAAAGGAAATGTAAATTCATTTTACAATGCCAACATTATCCTGATATCAAATCCAGATAAGGACAATGCAAAAAAAAGAAAACTAGAGGCCAGTATTGCTGATGCATAGAGATGCAAAAATTCTCAACAAAATACTAGCAAATTGAATTCAACATTACATTAAAAGGATACACTGTGATCAAATGGAGTGTATTCCAGGAATGCATATTCAAATCAATAAATGTGAAACCCCAAATTAATACAGTAAATTTCTACATATGAATGAGTTCCATTCCAAGAATGTGTTCATAAGTCTAGTTTGTTCATTAAGCCCAACAAAGTTAGCTTAGATACTCACCTAACATAATCAGCTATATGGTACTGTACTGTAATAGGTTTATAATACTTTTCACACAAATAATACATAAAAAACAAACACATAAAATAAACATTTTGAATCTTACAGTACAGTACCTTGAAAAATTCAGTATTACCAGCTACATCCCACTGCTTTTACACTTGTTTCCTGACATCCTGGGCTTCAAATAAAGATACTGTACTGCTGTACTCTATACAGTACAGTATAGCAAAGTGCGCAAAAATACAACTACTTACAGGCTATGCATGCATGTAACAATGTATGCTAGATATGTGTATGTGACTAACTTACATGATTTGGCGTGCAAGTGCATGTTAGCATCTTTGAAAGTCTGAAAACTGAAGGTTTGTATGCAAGGAACTTACCTTATAATAAAAGAAAAAAATTATATGATCATCCCAATAGATGCAGAAAAACCATTTGACCAAACACTACATGCTTTTACAATAAAAAACTCTAAACAAATTGGGTACAGAAGGAGTGTACTTCAACATAATAAAAGTCATATATGACAAGCCCACAGCTAACTCATCCTTAACAATAAAAGGTTGAGACCTTTTACTCTAAGATCAGAAATAAGTCAAGGGTGTCCACTCTCTCTACTCAATTCAACATAGTACTGGAAGTCCTAGCCAGAGCAATCAGAAAGAAAAAGACACAAAAGGCATCCAAACTGAAAAGGAAGAATATAAAACTGTCTTTGTTTCCAGATGAATCTTATACATAAAAAATTCTTGAAACTCTACTAAAAAAGTGAGAAATAATCAACAAATTAAGCCATAGGATACAGAATCAATACACAGAAGGTAGTTGCATTTCTATACATTAACTATAAAAAGAAATAAAGAAAACAATCTTATTTATATTAGCATCAAAAATAATAAGATATTTAGGAAAAAATTTAACCAAGAAGATAAAATATCTGTACACTGAAAGCTATAAGGTTTCGATGAAAGAAACTGAGGAAGACACAAATAGAAAGATGTGCCATGTTAATACACCAGAAGAATTGGTATTATTAAAATGTCCATAATATCCAAAACCTCTACAGATTCAGTGCAATCCCTATTCAAAATTCCAGTGGTGTTTTTCATAGAAATAGAAAAAAGACCTAAATTTGTATGGAACCACAAAGACCCTGAATCGTCACAGCACTCCTGAGAAAGAACAATGCTGGAAACCTCACACTTCCTGATTTCAAACTATATTACAAAGATACAGTAATCAAAACAATATGGTATTAACATAAAAAGAGACCTGTAGAGCAATGGAACAGAATAGAGAGCCAGAAATAAACCCTCACATATATAGTCAACTAATATTTGACAGTGGAGCCATAATTCCTCAATGAGGAAAGTGTCTTCCCTAAACGACGATGGGAAAACTGGATACCCACATGCACAAGAAAAAGCATCTTGCACTACTATCAAAATTTATTTGAAATGGGTTAAAGATTAAAACATAAGACTCACGTGTATAAGAATGGGTATCTTGCACCACTCACAAAATTTACTTGAAATGAGTTAAATACTTAAACGTAAGACTTGAAACCATGAAATGCCTCAAAGAAAACATAGGTGGAAGCTCCTTGACGTGGATTGGCAATGGATATGACACCAAAAGCACAAGCATCAAAAGCAAAAATTAATCACGGAACTACATCAAATTAAAAAGTTTCTGCACAACCAAAGAAACACTTAACAAGAAGAAAAGTCAATGTATGGGATGGGAGAAAATATTTGCAAATAATATACCTCTAGTTAAGGATTAATATCCAAAATACATAAGGAACTCACACAATTCAACAGCAATTTAAAAAAAATTTTTAAATGGACATAGGAACTGAATAGACATTTTCAAAGAAGACACACAAATGTCTAATAATTCTCAGCATCACTATTCAACAGGGATACGCAGATCAAAACCACAATGAGGTATCACTTCACACCTGTTAGAATGACTATCATCAAAAAGACACGATGACAAAGATGTGGAGAAACTGACAAATTGACACAGATGTGGAGAAAAGAGAATCCTTGTGGACTGTTGGTAGATTGTTAATTCATGCAGCCACTATGAAAAACAGTATGATGGTTCCTCAAAAAATTAAAAACAGAACTACCATATGACCTAGCAATCTCATCTCTGGGTGTATATGCGAAGCAAGGGAAAGAGATATCTGCACTTTCATGTTTATTGCAGCACTATTCACAACAGCCAAGATACGGAAACAAACTAAGTGTCCAGCAATAGGTAAATGGGTAAGGAATATATGGAACTTATATACAATGGGATATTTTTCAGCCATGAGAAAGGAGAAAATCCTGCCATTTGGGATGACATGGATGGACCTTAAGGGCGTTATGCTAAGTGAAATGTCAGATAAATAAAGTCAAATACTTTATGTTCTTAAGTACATGTGGAATCTAAAAACGCCTAACCCATAAAAACAGAGAGTAGGATGGTTTTATCAAGAGCTGACAAGTGGAGTGAATGGGGAGATGTTAGTCCAAGGGTATAAACTTTAAGTTATAAAATGAAGAAGTTCTAAGGAACTAATATACAGTGTGATGACTTCTCCAAAATATGAAGATACTCTTCTCAACTTTTCTGTACAGCAGAAATTAACACAGCATTGTAAATCAACCATACTTGAATAAAATGCATTTTTAAAAAAAGAGCTACAGATCACATGTCCTGCTCCTCCTCTTCTCTCGATCTTCTGCCATGGCCTCAAATAAATCTCATTCCTCCAAATACTACTCTACTTGTCTTTTTGAATGTCTGCTGCTCTGGGCGTCTTCTGTGCACCCTGGGCTCCCCCTTCTCTACCTCTCTGTGTCCCAAAATCAGAGCACATGGGCCACACCAAAAGCTTCCTTGCCTTCCCAGCTCTGGTCATCTGCTGGATCACAGAGTACCACAGGCTGCATTCACTCACCTGCTAAAGCTTCCAGCTCCTGACTGGCAGCCCCCTCCAGGGCCATCCACCCCAGTTTCCAGTAACCACTCTAGCTTGTGCTCCTGCAAGCCTAGGTGGGGTTCCCCATTAATTTTAACCTAGGTTAAAAGGGGTAGGCTGATTTTTATTTATTTATTTGATCTTTCATGTTGCTCATACCCTTGTAAATCACATGCCTCCTCAATTTCCCAGTGCTGGGTGCAGGGGAAAGGATGGTGTCATGGCCACTCAAGAAAAGAAAAGGGGGACTTCCCTGCTAATCCAGTGGTTAAGACTCCATGCTCCCAATGCTGGAGGTCCAGTTTCAATCCCTGGTCAGGGAACTAGATCCCACAAATAGCAACTAAGTCCCAGTGCAGCCAAAATAAATAAGTAAATAAAATATTTTTTTAAAAAAGAAGTGAAAAAGTTGTTAGAGGCCAGACCACCTTCACAGTATTTGAAGGCAACCTCATGTGTTAGGGCAGGTAGCAACATCATTACTGTAAGAAAGGGAAAAATTGGGGGAAAAAAATCATTAGCAGAATTTCGCAACACAGTTTAGCAACTTTCAAATGAGATAACAATAAAAGTATGCTAAACTTGGTTTTTAAACGTGCACTAAAAAGAATAAATACCTAAAGTGGTGATGAATTCTGTGAGTACAATCAGTTTTTCCTATCTGTAAAACTAAATATAATCATCCATCCCTACATTTAAAAAGCTTACCAAGTGCTTTTACACATATTTTCTCATTTGTGCTCCTCACATCAACCATAGAAAGTGGTTAGTATTGTTCCCTCCACTCGTGAAAGGTAGAGAAAGAGGCTTTGAAAGTTTAAGGGATTTGCTCACAGACTCACATAGGTGGTACAGGCAGGCACTCAGGGCTCTACTTGTAGCATGAGTCTAGCTCAGGGAAGGAATATATTGCCTTGCCAGGCTGGTCTATAGGTTTCACATTCTATCAAACCCATTGGTTGGCTGTGGTTGCCTAGAGTCCTGTGTTGCAAAGGATTCTGAGGCTGAGTGTGGACTTGAGAGAAAAGAGTATTGTGCTTAATTAGCATCTAACAAGACACAGCATTGAGAAGCAGTAGCATCACTCCCTTTTGTTTCCTAACCATGCACAGGGTTTGAGAGCATGGGCTTTGGAGGTTCACAGACCTGTAATAAGGCCTGCTCCACTCAATATTCTGGGCCTTGGTTTCCTCATCTACAATCAAAAACCAAAATACCAACTGCCTCAAGGAGTTGTTTCTTTTCTTTCCCTACCTAAATTTATTTTCACTAGAAAAGAAGCTGTTATACTCATCTGAGAGAACGAATCAATCAGAGAAAACTATTAACAAGACCCATTCTAAACTTAACAACTGAATAAAGTAGCAGAGTGTAGGAGAGGAAAGGTTGGGCTTAGACACTGAAACCCTGGAGTCTGGCCCAGTCCTGCTTTTATAGTTTGTTCTAGAACATCAGAAAAGTCCGAGAAGAGTTGTCATTCCTAAAGTAAGCCCAATGGAATGTACTGTTCATAGAGTCTTTATTAGACACAGGCTACATGATTTGACGGCACTTAAAAATCAGTAGACAACAGTCCAATATAATTTATCAGCCATCCTTAGATGAGTGTCTTCTTTGCAGATCTTGAGGAGTTCTGTATAAGCTGTGTCATGGTAAGCAAGTTAATTTTCCTAAATAAAGTTTTCTTAATCTCTATAATCAGATTGTTGAAACAAAAATTTTTTGAAAAAGTAACTTCTGTATTGGGCAAAGGATTATGGGAACGATTCTTGTCCATTTCTCCACTTCTTATAGGGTTATATCATCTTTCTAATAATGACAATAATCGTAGGAATAAAGGATTTAACATCTGTTTGAAATGTTAATCTCCTTAGAATCAACTTATTCTTCTCTTATTTTTCCATTGCCTTTGATTTCCTCTCTTACCTTGGAAGTTTTAGTAATGCAACTTATTTATTTATTTCGGTAAGTGGCTCTGTCTAGAAGAACGTGGAGTATGTGTGTTGTGCACGTGCTTAGTTCCCAATAATGACTGAAAAGTGAAAATGAAAGCCTTGGTCACTTAATTGTATCTGACTCTTTGCAACCCCATGGACTACAGCTTGCCAGGCTTCTCTGTCCATGGAATTCTTCAGGCAAGAATACTAGAGTAGGTAGCCATTCCCTTCTCCAGGGAATCTTCTCAACAGGGATTGAATTCAAGTCTCCTGCATGGCAGGCAGATTCCTTAGCAGCTGAGCCACCGGAGAAGCCCTGATAATGATTGAGGTGTGCCTGAAAAATATGAAAGCTCCTCATGCCTAAAAGTCCATCTTTTTTTCTAACAGTGGCATCTATGGCTCTCATTGGTCTTTTCTGTGATAAATGTTCCTGGGAGGGACAGCAGCTTAAGCCCCCAAACCCTGGGGCATCTGAGTCAATTATAGATTTCCCAGAAGCTACAAGAGTATTTTGTGAGTGCTAAGACCCAGAGGAGGGTAAGAAGGTGCTTGGAACAGGAAGGCTGCTGAATTGTCAAAGGATTCCAGAGGCCTGGTCCCAACTGAAGCTCAAATATAGAATGATGTACCTCTCAAATTCCTCTATCTCAAAACACAAGGTTTTAAATTGGATATGCATCAACCATCAAACCATCATATTCATAGGACTTTACTACTTACGATGTGTATTATAGATACAATTTACATTTTAAAAACCTTTGTAAGTAATAAAATCATTCTCACTTGGTCAGAGGCAATGTAACTGAGAAGGATTCTATTAGGGCTTCCCAGAACAGGACTCTACCCACCCACCCCCCATGTCTTCCACCTGCCTTTTGTCTGTAGAAAAACTCCAGTTAAAAATAAATTTAATCGGAGAAGTGAGAAGATGCAGAAAGAAAGGAAAACAGTCACGCAAAACAAAACAATAATAATTCTGCTATTAAACAAAGTCAAGGACCTTTAGTTCCTCCTCAAGGGCTGTAGATAATATTCTGAGTCAGGTCCTTTGAGCTGTTTTCTAGATACTGAAACTCCCACCAGATGGAAGAAGTTAACTGTCTACTGCCCAAAACTATGTAGACCCCAGACCAGTTAGAACCAGAAGGTTGATGACGTTAACTCCTGATTACCTCACCAATCAGAAGAATGTCCACAAACTGATCACATGTATCACAATCTCCCTCCCTCACCCTGTCTTTATAAACTTTTCCCTAAAAGTCTTCAGGGTGTTTGGGACATTTAAGCACTAACTGCCCAGGACTCCCTGCTTGGAGCCTGCAGTAAACATTATACTTTGCTTCACCATCGTCTGGCATCAGTAGATTGGCTTTACTGCACACAGGTAAGCAGGCCCGAGTTTGGTTCCATAAAAGCAATGTAAGTTGAACTCAGGTCTGTGTTTTTCGCTCATGATAGATGGCATGTGTTCTTCTGTTCACTCTCTAAATCTGGAAAAATGTGTTTCATGTGTCTAGATCTCATGTACTTCTAATTTTCTCTTTTGATCAGTCAAAATGTCATTGTGAGACCCAACAACAAATGAATGAATGAATATACATGTATACATCTATAATATTCACTATATATATACAAACACACACATAAAACACGTATCTCACAGCCCACAAATCTTGTTTAAGTGGCTCTTTCAGGAAGATTTATAACACTTTGCTTTACAAAGAAAGTTTAAAAAAGAAAGAAAGTGAAATGAAATAATGACTGTTCCCTAGTGCAATTACTGTGTCAAATATTCCCCTAGGGAAAGGAATTTGCTCTTATTGTGAAATAAATTAATATAGAAACTAGACTCCTGCGGTAACTTTTCTTTATCCCCAGGCAGTATTTTCCCACTACCGTTTTCAGAATTCACTTTTGGCGATTCACATATGGGAGGTTGGAAATAGCTAGAAATTGTATGTTAGAATTTCAAATATATTCCCATTTCCAAAAATGTTAGCAGCTCCCCAAATTATCAGGGTGCGCACAATCATTTAGAGATCGCCTGCCCCAGAAATCAACTGCTTCTCTTCTTCATCCACAGGAAGGGTAAGAGCTTTGTCCTACCATCCACTCAGCTGCCACAAATCAGGATTTCTGTCCCTGTAGCTACCATTTGCCCAGAAAATTCGGAAGGACAAGGCCCTTTAGGCTGTAAGAAAAGTGCAGAAACAGCCAAGCGTAGTCTTTTCCCCATACCCATAAGTCAGCCTTCACTGGACACCTTCACTACCCAGGCTGCCAGCCCAAGCTCTCTGTAATTCCTAATTAGGTGTTCACTGCTCAATGAATACTCCATTAGCCTCACACTCTCTTAACATCAAACCATTGGACAAAATTCACTTCATCTCAGCCATGTTATGAATGAACTTACAATCAACGGTTGAAATCCACAATGGCTGAAATTCACTCTAAACTAATCTTAAATCAACATCACAAGGCCAGTGTATGCAAAATTGACTAGGGAAAGCCTTAACCAAACTACAGAGCAAAGCAGAGTCTTGAGGAGGAGGTTGGTTATTCAGTGGGGGGAAAGGGACAGGGACAGGAATCTGGACTACACAGTGCCAACAAATATTAGGCCTGGGAAAAAAGCTAAAGGCTGTTCTTTGTTGACCTTTATGATTTAAGCATCTGTGCCTGGACTCTTTGTGTCATGGGAGCCTTGATGATGAACTAGTTCAAACCTCTTAAAGTAGATCCCTCCAAGGCAGATATTTTGTCCCTTAAATGTAAAAATGACAAGAAGACATAGCATCAACTTACATTTACTGAGTTCTGACTACATGCCAGGTTTTGAGCTAAGAGCTTTATATGTTTAGCTTGTTTATACTGCACACCCTGAAAGGTGGGTATAATTATTATCTTCATTTATTAGGAAAGAAAACTGAGGCCTAAGAACATAGCTATCACTCCAAAGAACAGAGAGCCAGCAAACCCTGCAGATCAGAGGCCCTGTGTCCTATACCATGAGCACTGTCTGCTAGAAGGATTTTCAAATGCCAACAGCCTCAATAATAATTAGTATCATTATGGATCATTTATTAAGCACCAATTATGTTCATTTGGGATGGGTGTGTATGAAAGTATAGTGTATTTTCACTCTGTTATTTTTGGAGTCAAGCTGACTTGTATATGAAACATTGGTACAGGGTAGCAAACTGGTTAAGAGCCAAGCTGTGGCATCAGATGCTCTCGGATCAAGTTTCTACTTGCTACTTGCTGTGTGACTTTGCACAAGTTACTTGACTTCTCTTCGCCTCATCTATAAAATGAAAACAATAACGGCACCTACTTAATAGGGTGGTTGTGAGGATAAAGGAAATCATCCAAGGAAAGTGCTTAGAATGGTGCCTGGTACATAGTGAAAGTTAAATAAACCTTGTAATTATTTTCCTCTGTTGATAGAGAAAATTTTTTAATTGTCAGTAGGTAGGCAAACAGCCAGTCCTAAAGGAAATCAACCCTGAATATTCACTGGAAGGACTGATGATAAAGCTGAAGCTCCAACATTTTGGTCACCTGATGTGAAGAGTTCACTCATTGGAAAGACCCTGATGCTGGAAAAGATTGAAGGCAGGAGGAGAAGGGGATGACAGAGGATTAGATGATGATATTGGCATCACCAACTCAATGGACATGAGTTTGAACAAACTCCAGGAGATGGTGAAGCACAGGGGAGTCTGATGTGCTGCAGTCCATGGGGTCATAAAGAGTAGGACACAAATGAGAAACTAAACAATAAAGGTAACCAGTATGACTCCTCCACTAAAAATACAAGTGGTCACATTGTGGTTTTACACCAATGATCTTAAAATGATAGACTTCTCTTTTTATAGTGTTGGTTTAGTTAGTTAGCCAATTAGTTTCATTGGGCATTTCAGAGAATGCATCTATGGACCCATTTTAAGTATCTTCTGTGAATTGCTTGGACTAAGGGAGACAAGGCACTGAAGGGTGGGGGAGGGACCATAGAAACAAGAAGGAAAGTAAACAGCATTGCAAAATTCTGGGAAGTTATAGTTTTTGCTAAAGAGACTATTAAGGGATTATATTCTTTTCTATTAATTCGTACATCCTCATTGTACAGAATTTAGAAAACAGAAACATGTACAGAAACATTTTAAAGACAAAAAGAAGAACATTCACTCCCATTATCATAACACTGCTGCTATTTTGAGACGAGACACTAAGCAGTAAGCACTGGCATGTCCAGACCAATTGAGAAGAGAAAGTGGCTGTTCTGATTGGCTAGTGCCTCCCCTAACAGTTGTTATCTGTTTTGAATATTGCTCCTATGCTTGTGTGTATATTTCATCCCTGTGCGTTTATTTTTAATTATGTGAGAAACATACTGAATATTGGTTTGTTCATACTTTTTAATTGTTTTTATCACGTACAATGAACTTTTCCTACCATCAGACATTCTTTGAGGGCATCATGTTGAAATCATTTACTAATAATGCAAGCAAATAGATACATTATAATTTAAGTGTTCTATTACTGTTCAATATTCATGTAGATTCCATTTTTTGCTATTATAGATATCTCTATATATAAAAATTTGAGTAGCTAATGTGTTGTCATTTTTACCACATATTTTTTTATACATAAAAATTTGAGTAGCTAATGTGTTGTCATTTTTACCACATATTTTTACCACATATTTACTTCCATAGTAAAATAACATTTTAATTTTAGAACAAGTTGTTACTTCTACAAATCACTGGTTATTTGGTATGTTTGTTATTTCAGTTAGTAAGTTGTGTCCGACCCTTTTGCAACTAGAATGAAATTTATACCAGGCTTACATATAATATTGGTTTCCCAGGTAAAGAAACTACCTGCCAATGCAGGAGATACTAGAGACTTGAGTTCGACTCCTGGATTAGGAAGAACCCCTGGAGTAGAATATGGCAACCCACTCCACTATTCTGGCCTGGAAAATTCTGTGGACAGAGGAGCCTGGTGGGCTACAATCCATGGGATCACAAGGAGTCAGAATCTACTGAGCACACATGCCTACATATACTATTAAATGTAAATAAATGTAAAAGCATCCTTTAAAAGGTAAATTGCTATAAACTATGTTATTGTTGTTATTTATGGTAGTATTAGTATCATCAATTGCTGATGTTATAAACTGTCTGGCTTTTACCTTGAAGCTTTTTTGACTTTTAGCAGATTTATTCCTCACCTAAACAACATGATAATGCAATTTTATTTGCCTTCACCTGAAGATAGGTCATACCCCTCTCCTGCCATTATGTGATGATTGTGCCATTGCAAAACACCAAATATTGGCATAACAAGTACCTGAACACACTTCATTAAACACCTGTCCAGGTAAGAGCAAATGGACTGCAGCCTACCAGGCTCCTCCATCCATGGGATTTTCCAGGCAAGAGTACTGGAGTGGGTTGTCATTGCCTTCTCCAGGTAATAGCAAAAGGGAAAGTCAAGTGGACATGTGTTGTTTGCTTCTTCATTGTTTGGCACACACAATACCCCTTCCTGCTGCTGCTGCTGCTGCTAAATCACTTCAGTCTGTATGACCCCATAGACAGCAGCCCACTAGGCTCCTCTGTCCCTGAGATTCTCCAGGCAAGAATACTGGAGTGGGTTGCCATTTCCTCCTCCAATGCATGAAAGTGAAAAGTGAGTTAAGTTGCTCAGTCATGCCCAACTGTTAGCAACCCCATGGACTTCAGCCTACCAGGCTCCTCTGTCCATGGGATTTTCCAGGCAAGAGTACTGGAGTGGGGTGCCATTGCCTTCTCCAATAACCTTTCCTACTAGACATCAATATCTTGAATTTCTGGAACATGGTGCTACCATGATGGTAAAGCCCAGAACCTTCTAGAAACCATGATGTGGAATCTGAGGATAGAGTGAACAATGGACAAGGACAAGCTGAGAAAGAAAGAGATTGGGTCAAACTCATAGTTTTGGAAAGATGGCAGGCTAAGTATAGCCTGAAAAAAAACCCTACTATACCTACACAGAAATGCTACATATGCTAGACATGAATTATTTTCTTAATACAAATCTGAGATCATACAAAGGAGAAAAAAACTGTGAGAGTGTACGCACACACACACAGACACACACGGTCATTCCCTCCCTTTCCTCTCCATTTCTCTCTCTTTCTCTCTCTCTCTCTCTCTCTCTCCCCATATATATATATATATATATAAATCAAGTCAGAAGTTATCTTGCCAGCTTCCCTGGTGGCCCAGTGATTAAGAATTCACCTTGCAATGCAGAGGACACCAACTCAATCCCTGGTCCAGGAAGATCCTGCATGCTGTGGAGCAACTAAGCCCATGGGCCACAACTGCTGAGCCTGTGCTCTGGACACCAAGAGCCACAACTACTGAAGTCTGCACACCTAGAGGCTGTGCTCCATGACGTGAGAAGCCAGCCATGCAATGAGAAGCCCATGCACTGTACCTAGATTAGCCTTGGCTTGCCACAACTATGGAAAGATGCACATAGCAATGAAGATCCAGTGCAGAAATAATTTAATAAATAAAAAATTTTAAAAAGAAGATAGCATGGTTAATCTCAATCCACAGATTTAAAGTCAGCTGAAGATGATAGAGTGGCAGAAAATGAGTAAAGATCTCAAAAGATGAGCTCAGATCCCCACCAGAAAGACTTCCATGGTAGTCAAGTGAGTGATGGCCATCTCTCTTTCTAAATGGCAAAGGAGAGCACTAAATAATAAGGAGGAGTGACCAACACAGCAGAGGAACTAGAGATGGGGTTTGCAGAAGAGGAGGTAGCCAGTGAAAGTGGGAGGAAATCATTCCCAGGCCTTGTTAAGAAGACATCTGTTTGGTACCTGCCAATATCATCTTTAGTACTTTCAAGCAAATGGATTTATGCTGACTCTCATATTTATGCTGTAATCTTTGCCATATGTTAATGAGATTGACTGTACATGAGATAATCAATTATTTTCAGCAGCTTGTATCTTAAATGTTATTCTGGTTATCTTGATTATGAGCTTAAATACCAGCCTGGTGATGGATTCACCTTTTAACTTTTCTCTCTTAAAAAGAGCAAAATCGGGAAATCGAAATACACCCCACATAGATTTTTCAATATGTAGTGAAAGTTAGTAATGGCACAGTTGTAGCTGAGCTGGCATTTAAACATGTAATCTGCTGACCTTGAATTCCAAAGCAATTTCTTATTCCTTAAAAATTTGGAACATATAAAAATTATATTAGCATCAATTATTTTAATCATTTTTGTTAAAATTTATCTTTCTCAATTTCGGTGCATTGACATTATAACCCACTATCTCTTCTTGTCTCAGTTCCCTTATTAATATTCATTGGAAGTATCTGCTACTTCAATAAACCCAGACTAACTTTTTATTACATATTCATAAGTATTACCTTCTAAAGGTTTTGAGCTACTTCCACCTTCATTGAAAATAATAATTTGTACTTCATACTAATGTAAGTGACACCTCCGAGATGGTCTAAAGTAATGAATCAGGATGGACTTCAACTCAGCAAGCACCTCTTCCTGGCCACTCTGCCTCTGAACATTACACCATTCTTGTGTTAATCAACGGTCTTCTTGCTGATGGGGGTCTGAGGACAAAGACCAGAACTGACCACTTCAGCCCAAAGCAGGGTTCCTTAACATGGAAGTTCTGGCAGGGTTTCCGGCATTTTGTGAATCTCCTATAATATGAATAGCACGCAGGATTTGGGGTGCAGGTGTGTGGTACATTTTTCTGGTGAAGAAAGCCTATAATTTTTATTAGATTCTCAAAGGAAGCTTTAATGATATGATGGGAATGGTGGTGGCAATGATGGTAATAATGATAATTTTGAACCCCTAGCCTATGAAATGTTTTGTCTGGATTTACATCGAATATTGTTGGATTCATTTGGTGAGTACATGGAGGGTACATGTTGTACATAAGAAGAAGTCCTTAAGGATAAATAAATGCTTCAGAGTCCGTGCTCACCTCTTGTGCTGAGGAGCTGGAGCAGGGGTATTGAATTAAGAATATGTGGATTGTGACCTACCGAGGGAGGGAGCACACATTGTTCACAAGGGGGAGGCAGACAGCTCCCTCAGCATCCAGCTCCCACTTTGGGGAAGTGAAACCACACGTGGGGTCGTTTTAAGGGCACAATGTCAATACATCCACACAAAGGAAGTCGAATCACAAGATCCTAGATGCCAGAGGGCACAGTGAGTCAGGGGAAAGGCAGGCCTCCACCATGCCAGGTCTTGAGGGAGGAGACAACGGGTACCGTTGGGGCGGAGGTCACTAACTTTTGTGGGCTTTACTGTAGGTCGTTATTTTTAAAGGGGCCCTAGGAAAAGCAAAGCAGGAACTGATGGCAAGGCCTTATCAAAATGTCCAGGCTCTGGGTGTGAGGAGGGTTATCAGACTATAAAATGTCTACATGGCAACTCTGGAAAACAAGCTGTTTTTCTCATCACATCTTTCTCCTGGACCTGTGAGGCTGAGTCACAAGGGCTTGCTTCCAGTGCCGACAGATAGACCTTAAGAAGAACCACTGTTAAGGACGTGATCAAAAGTATTCTGCAATAGTTCCACACTATCGCAGAAAGAAACAATGGACTATAGCCCAGAGGTGACTCATACCACATGATTGTATCCCAGGCAGCCAAGGTCTTCCATCCCCATTCTAACAGGAAGTAGGTGTCATGCAAGTCAGACTAAGAAATCTTGGCACCAAAGATGACTCAAGTCAACTTCCCATAGTGACCCAGGATGCTCTGAGGCCAGGACAAAGCTACCTGTGGGGAGGCCCTCCAAGAAAACCTACAGTTGCCCTATAAAATGTGAAATTTAGGGGAACACCAACCCAAAAACCTCTGCAGGAAATGGCCTGAGTTTGGCCTATCTTTTACATTGCTGCTTGTATTTGACCTGCCAACTTTGCCTCCATCCATCACTAGCCACCCTCCCTCTATGTTAGGTCCCTGTCTGCAATCTCAACCTTTCTAGCTCGTTTCTCTGGTTGGCCTTCTTTTGGGCATTCATTAATTTACTCGGCAAATATTTAGAGGCTACTAGAAGGCTTTGGCTAGAAGCTGTGCAGGTACCAAGAAAAAGTCACAATCTCTTGCCCCTAATAAGCCTATGGTCCAAATGCATTTGAATACTCAGTTTTATAATTACCAGGTCAAGCTTTAAAAGAGTCCATGGCTCCTGAAACCACCACTATATCATCGGCCTTAAATCCAAGGATCATCTCTAAGGAGGTTCTAGTGCCTCTGAGTTACACCCTTGGTTTGAGTAACATTTATAAACACATTGATCAAAAACCAACACTCTCTTCCTGCTGAGAACCAGGCAATGTCTCCACCAAGGACAACTCCATGCTTCTGAAATATACCACTTTCCCAAGAACCCACAATCCTAAAAGTCATTACTCCAAAGGAATTTAAACTGGTAGGGAACTCAGATCCCCACTTTAATTGTACACTTATCATGAATCACTTTGGGGTAAAGATATTTTTTTAACATTGACATCAGTTCAGTTCAGTTCAGTCACTCAGTTGTGTCCTACTCTTTGCAACCCCATGAATCGCAGCATGCCAGGCCTCCCTGTCCATCACCAACTCCGGGAGTTCACCCAAACTCATGTCCATCAAGTCGGTGATGCCATCCAGCCATCTCATCCTCTGTCGTCCCCTTCTCCTCCTGCCCCCAATCCCTCCCAGCATCAGGGTCTTTTCCAATGAGTCAACTCTTCACATGAGGTAGCCAAAGTATTGGAGTTTCAGCTTCAGCATCAGTCCTTCCATTGAACACCCAGGACTGATCTCCTTTAGGATGGACTCATTGGATCTCCTTGCAGTCCAAGGGACTCTTAAGAGTCTTCTCCAACACCACAGTTCAAAAGCATCAATTCTTTGGCACTCAGCTTTCTTCACAGTCCAACTCTCACATCCATACCTGACTACTGGAAAAAACATAGCCTTGACTAGACGGACCTTTGTTGGCAAGGTAATATGCTTCTGAATATACTATCTAGGTTGGTCATAACTTTCCTTCCAAGCAGTAAGTGTCTTTTAATTTCATGGCTGCAGTCACCATCTGCAGTGATTTTGGAGCCCCCCAAAAAATAAAGTCAGCCACTGGTTCCACTGTTTCCCCATCTATTTCCCATGCCCACCAGATGCCATGATCTTCGTTTTCTGAATGTTGGGCTTTAAGCCAACTTTTTCACTCTCCTCTTTCACTTTCATCAA
Source organism: Bos javanicus (assembly GCF_032452875.1). Lineage (NCBI taxonomy): Eukaryota > Metazoa > Chordata > Mammalia > Artiodactyla > Bovidae > Bos > Bos javanicus. The sequence goes on along the minus strand of NC_083877.1, from coordinate 47,873,860 downwards.
GAGGCTCTTTATTTCCTCTTCACTTTCTGCCATAAGGGTGGTGCCATCTGCATATCTGAGGTTACATTGACATAGTGGCCATCAATATGCCTCATACCCTACCCATGTCAATCTTGATGACAACTCTGAAATACTCATTGCTACTTTCTTTAGGGATGAAGAGCTGAGGCATGGAGAAATTCACAAGGGTAGTAGTAGCAAAGCTAGGACTCGTTCCATGCATCTTACAGATATTTTGTGAAAATTATCTTTTTCTGTAAAGTTCTCTTAAGATACCCAGATGAACTCTGTACATCAGTGAAGCCCCTGGGACATTACAAGCCATCCCGCTCACCAATATTATTTCCCTTATGACAGGTAAAAAGAGTTAAAGAAGTTACCAAGTAATATTTTTAAGAATGGACTGATTCATTCAACATTAACTGAACATCTGCTATCTGTCAGATGCTATCCTGGGATACTGAGTAGAAACACCATGTTGGCCCTTCACTACTATATATGCATGAAAGGTGTTATTAGAGACATCAAGACACTAAAACTCCTATAGTCACTGCTGCCCTGGCCACATCTGTCTTCCACATTCTGTGTCTCTTTCTGTGCCTTTTCCATTTTATTTCTTCAGACACACAAACTCCCATACTCTTTGCCTCCTCCTATATCAGAATTTACTTTAAGAAAGACCTCAATCAATCACTCACCCTTCAGTAGGAATTTTTCTGTCTGAGAAGGCCTCTCCCAGGGCTTTTAAAACTAACTTCCAATGGGAAAAATAAGTTGGTTCCTTATCTTTTAGATCTGAGATGTTGGCAAGCACAGCTAAAATTATAACTTAAAAACAGCTAAAGTGCCTTCCCAGAATCATATCTGAAGGGAGGTGGAGGAAAGCATATTTGAGAAAGGCCAATTATAATCCAAACCTTATGGTGTGCCCTCTCCTGTATCTTATCTTCTTTATCTATGGGAAGAAGCTGCCCACTTGGTTTTTTTCTGAGATCTCTGGCATGATCTTTACAAGATAATTATTTTTAGAAGTTCACCTGCACTCAATTCCTAGCATAGTGATTCTCTCTGAGGCGAGAGAAATCCCTAAAGAGGCAGATCAAACCCCCCAGGTGGAACAGAAGACCATAAGTAATTTGAGAAAATGCATTCAGTTTTACGTTTTTATAGTTTAAAAATGAAAACACAACCATCATTTTCATAGCACAGAAACTAAAGTCCAAAAAAAAAAAAAAACCTATCTTACCTGATGAAGACAGACAGAAGACACTGACTTTTAATGGAGATGGTCGAGGCGAGGCAGAGGGAATAAGGAATATCTTATAACCCTGGCAGCGGAAAAAAAAAAAAAAAAGGACATTTCAGATACATCAAAATAAAACACAAGCCTGAAAATATTGGAAAAGACTGCCCTGTTCTGTTCTCAGTTTACATGTTGAATGAGTGAATAAAAGCGTCCGTCATCCTCTTAGCCATCTCACACATGTTTCCCTACTGCCAGATCCCTTCTCTTATGCCTTCTCCATCTCCAGAGGACCAAGCCATGGTGGCTATGATCATGGCTTCCCCTGTACAATCGTTTTAGATCACCCAGTATATTTCAGCTTAGCCATCACACCACACAACGGGGAAAGGCGGACTGTTGTGCTTGATCCCAAGACCCAACACCACAGCAAGCAGCAGAAGCGGCCACACCATGTAGGAGACCTGAGGGACTGACTCGACTCTTTACAACCCAGGTGCCCTTAATCCGAGCCAGCAGTACCACAGTATACAAACTAAGTTCTCTCCTCAGAAGGACGGTGTCTAGTCTGTAAAATTCTGTAGTGAACTTGGGTGTCTTCTCTGTAACATCTATGCTTGAATCTCCTCACACAGGGCTCCAGAGAAACACCTCCACCAGCAACCTCACCATAAGCTCCCCAGCAGCCACGATGGCACCCATGAACTAGGTGATCTGTCACGAGAAGCTACTCTTCCTCCTTTCCCAGCGGTTTCCAAGAAACACCAGGAGAGACGGTTCTGTTCAAAAGGGTGTGAACAGCCATAGGCATTCACCAGGAAACACAGCTTGGGGATTGTTCTTTTTGGTTTTGTTTTGTTTTCCTGGAAGTCTGAGCTGAAGGAATGGATGGGGTCTTTCAACAGTGAGGTTGGCTGGTGACCCCTTAAGTCCCCAGGAGGGGACCAGTCCCATATAGAGTAGAGATGATGCTCCACAGCAGGTTGAACTCCTCCTGCAATAGCATCTGGAGATTCAAATTCCAGACCTTCCTAGATGAAAGGAAAGGAAATAAACTTTCCCTTCTCCTTGGTCCACAAAAAGCTCACTCCTCAAACTTGAAGGTGCATAGGAATCACCTGGGGATCTTAAAATGTAGATTCTGACACAGGAGGCCAGGGTGGGGCCTGAAACTCTAACAAGCTTTCAGGGGAGGCTAGTGCTGCTGAGTGCTGTTTACTCTGAGTAGCAAGGCAATAAACATAACAACCCACCTACTCAGCTAGGTCACCCCTGAGGAGTAGGGGTGGGGGTGGGGGCAGGTACTAGGAGGAAAGTAGAAACATATAGTTGATAGTTAATGTGCTTATGTACTGTTTATCTTTTACCTTTGTGTCCTATCTTTGTAATTTTTTTTAAAGGGCAAATATATAATCTAATAAGGACTGCTGTATCGTGTAGGGAACACTGCTCAGTATTCTAAAATGACCTATATAGGAGAAGAACCCAAAAGGAGTAAATATATTTATGTATATGACTGAGTCAGTTTGCTGTACACCTGAAACTAACATAATATTGTAAATCAACTATAGTCCAATAAAAACGCAAAATTTAAAAAATTTTAAAGGAAGAAAAGAAAAGGAAAAAGGACTAGCTCTGAGTTTTTTCTTGCTATGAAGTTGGTATCTGTTCACACCTTGCCTGAAGGTATGCTCCAGAATTCTGAAATATCATAACCTAATACTCGAGCATGTGGAAACCAGGGGACTCGTTCTGAACAGAAGGCTGACCACAGTCATGGTCAGATCTCGGTGAGATGTATGCTTGACAAACCAAGGATATGGATGGTCACATGCGAGGGCAGCCTGAGGCCACAGGATAACCATGGCACATCTCCCAGGATACACAGAGATTTGGGTATGGGACAGGGGCAGCTAACACCCATAATTTAACTAATAAATAATTTAAAATATAATTTATATCAGAACAAACATGGATGTTTTATGTGGTAGAATTCAGACTTTAATACATTTTTCAGATTAAACAGACGCCTGAAAGAAAATTTCTCATTGCTCCCAGATCCCAGTCTCCCCTGTGATAAAGGGGCATCTCGGTTTAAAAAAAAAATCCTGGAGAAGGGATGACCCATGTGAACCATGGTGAGACTTAGACTAATGAGCCCACAACCATCTCTGGGGATGTAGACAGGGAGATACCTGCAGGAATGGCAGCAATTCCCAAAAATACAATCCCCACTCAGTCACCCATGGAGAGTTTAACTGTCATGTCCCACCTCTGTCAGTCCTCAGCTCTGTAATCTTATATTTTCAACTGAACTAAACATTGCCAACAACTTGCCCCACAAATATCATTACAAAAACACGTCTACATTGGTTCTACACTCACCCCTTCCAGACTTTCTCCTCTTCTCACATTTATTTCCATTTATCTAGAGAGAAACTTGGAGAAGGCAATGGCAACCCACTCCAATACTCTTGCCTGGAGGATCCCAGGGATGGCGGAGCCTGGTGGGCTGCCGTCTATGGGGTCGCACAGAGTCGGACACGACTGAAGGGACTTAGCAGGAGCAGCAGCAGAGAGAAACTGAGCACTTTCCTGGAATTTTCTCTCCTTTGCCTACAAGATCCAGTCTCTAAATCCTGTCATCTCTGATGATGCCCCCCATCTCCTTAGGCCGTTCTCTCCCTCTCCACCTTGACTTAGCCCTCATCTCCTCTCACCTGGACTACTTCCATGTGGTCTCCAAGCCAGTCTCACTCTTCGGGGCTACTTTCCACCTCAATATTCCCTGCACTCACTGGCTGCTGGAATGATCTTCCTAAAGCAAGAACTCAGACCTGTTCTTTCTTGTCTAAGAGCTTTAACTGCTTCCACTCCTTGTCCGCATCCTTCTCTCTGGATCAGATCCAAACTCCCAAAACAAGCTTTCTAAAGGCCCTTTATAACATGGTCACCAAACTGCAGTTCCAGCCTCCACCCCTCACCGCTCTGTGCAGGGCCTCTTCTTGTCGTCATTCTCTGGCCCACACCATGTTCCAGGATCACTACTCTGCACACAGAGTGTTCCCTCTGCCTAGAATGATTCTTGCACCTTCTTCAGCTAATGAAATCTGCTATTCTCTAAAACTCAGTTTAAATGTGGCATAATTTATGAAACAGTCTGCAGACCTCATGCTGATATAATCCCTTTCCCTCCTGGCTCCCACAATACACCGGGTACCTGCTTCTATTACTGACCTTTGCCACCACGTCATGATTATATATCTACTGTGCACTCTTCACAAATCAGAGCCGAGTATCTCTGTAGCTCCCAAGTCTAGCCTAGAACAACCCAAGGAATGAGTGCATGAAGTAACGGAAAGTGGATTTTTTACCCAGCTGTCTGTTTAATTCCACACTTCTGACCCAGGTAGGAGGCTACTGATCCCACTTGAGGGAAGACAGGAGTGAGGGAGCCATTAACCATTTCTGTCCAGTTGAAAATCCTCCCCTTAGCCCAGGGGAATGCCAGGAACCAAAACCTTGCATGGAAATGTTGGTCCTGCATCGTTGGTTCTCTCACACCAGTCCAGTTGGTGACACTGCTGATTTCCAGCTGTGGGTTGGAAAGAGAGGGAATAGATACATTTCTGGGCGAAAATTCAGGATAGAAAAATTGGATGTCTTCAACCTCCTTAAAGTCAGGTTTTTGTAATTTCAAAATGCTATGAATGAATTCCCAGGACATAAAAGTATAAAGGAACTTGAAGTTCAAGTAAATGTGGTTAGAATTGTCTGTGCTGGTCTCTAATACTTATGTCAACATGATCCAGCACTGTCATGATGTATATTATGTCTTCCTAACCAAATTGTAAGCTTCTGAGAGTGAACGCTGTATTTTTACCTACACTGGGTTAACTCTCTGGGCCTAATGCTGTCCTTTTAATACAGGAGAATTCCAATAAATACTTAATGATCAAGGGTTGTCTGTATATATGCATGTCTATATATACTAAATAATTTTTTTCTATTGTATTTTGCCTACAGCTTTCACTTTAAAAATGGAAAGAGATGGAACCAATCAAGTTTTGCAAACAAAACAGGCATATAGGCCTGTGCTGATACCTAAATGGGTTTTGCTTTTGGTCCTGCCAGAGGCAGGAGGATAGATTAGTTAACTCCTCCAGGGGTCTTCAAGCCCTGTGGTTTCGCTCTGCATTTTTCTCCGGAGAAAGTCTACGTAGTCAACTATCTAACCGATGCTGAGACATCACTTTGGATTGAATCTGGCATCTAGAAACCACACTGGTGAATCTTAAGTATGTTAATATGGATAATTTAAACCTTATAAATAGCTTCCCATAATGTGTTTCTTGCCTGAGGGGGTCTTTTGGTTGCAGTACAGTACAATCAGGCTTGAGTTTGCAACTTAAAAAGAAAACCAGAATTTGAGAAGTATAAAATTTTATGTAGCTTTTTTTTTCAAAGCTCATGTTTATTAAAAGGGCTGGTGGTAAGCCCAGGGAAAATGGAGCTGTGAAAGGGACACCGGGAGGTTGCGTCAGCTCTCTGTGGGTTCTTCCTTATTAAATTGGTGTGGTTTCAAAATCAAAAGCTAATTATTCCAATATTCTCACCTGAGTTGGGCAGCCTGCCTGGGCTGTGATGACTCCCGCTGAATCTTCACCAATGGGCAGGTAAAATTTGGGTGATGACACCTAGAGAATGAATAAAGCAGGAAAAAATATACGGGACTTTACTACTCTATTCCTAATTTAGAAACAGCTGAAAACATAAATTGGGCTTTAACTAGTTTAATAATTATTTCCACACTGCTTATCTTTTTAACTCAATGTCTTCATTGTCTTCTAAAACAAGTGTCAAGATTATAAAAAGAGGTTCTCAGGACTTCCTTGGTGGCCCAGTGGCTAAGACTCTGTGCTCCCAATGCAGGGGGCCTGGGTTTGATCCCTAGTCAGGGAACTAGATTCCACATACCACAGCTAAGATCCAACGCAGTCAAATAAATAGAAGGAATATTTTTAAAACATTATAAAAGAAATCTCTTTTTTTTCCTGCCATCTCTCTGCTCAGTTCAGATTTCTTCTATGTGGACTTGTTCTCAGGCCATTCCCAGTGGCTGAGCCCAGCACCTCTGCTGTGATGGAAAAAGCCACACTTTAATCCTCTACTTTGCTTTATAAAACAGATTCTTATACAAACTCCTCCTTATGTGTGCTTAGACATTTGTTTAGTGGTACAGAACTTTCCAGAGAAGTTTCATCCCCAAAAGTCCTTCTAAAAGGTGTTTGTGGGTAGTCAACACCCATGGAAAGCCCTCTTAAATGAATTCAGGAGGGCATCCACCCTGACATTCCCTGGTTACCAAATCCAGAAGTTCTTAGCTGAGAATGTTAAGCAAATTATATTTTTAACTTGCAGTTCATTTTGTAGTTATCAAAGAAATCAAACAGCATGAGAAGTTCCTGAATTTCTTTTTGAAATATGACTGACTTGGCTAAACAGCAATTTTGAAAATGCAGGTTTGAGAATCAGACCATGTGAGCAGATCACAACTTCACCATTTGGGGGAGAGGGGTTTCAGTTTCCTTGTCTATAAAATTAGATCATAAGAGGAGCAGCTTCATAGGTATTTGACAGAATTAAATGGGAAAATGTAATCAAAATGCTTGTATAGGGGAAGCTCTCATTACATATTTGCTATCATTATTTTAAATATGCAATACTTGTGGTTTCAGGAGCCTTACCAATAAAGCAAATAGAGTGTGATCCTAACTTCTAGTGAATTTACAAATTATTAAACAAGGCTCAATACAGAGGAGTCGAACAAGAAGAACACTGATGCATCTATAAGTAATTTAAATACTTTGATAATAAATTGCTTAAGTCCCATGCTTTAAAAAAAAAAAAAACAACTATAATTATGCCATGGTTTTATCTATACACATGGCCACTGTGAGAGGCAGGGGTCTCAGTGGGAAGGCTTCTATCACCCTCTATGAGGCTGGGCAGTCAGGCTCCCGTTACTGGCATGACACCATGGTGAACAGGTACCAGGCTGAAATGTAGAGGACCTGAGTCTGGTGTTAAATAGCACAAGTCTGGATAGAGTCACTTCACTTCCCTGGGCCTTGAATTCCTCAGCTTTAAAATAAAAAGACACAACTAGACGGTTCTCCTCTCCCCATCACTACCCAAGTTTTATACTCCATCCACCGACAACAAAATATTTACCATCCTGAACACCTGAAAGTTCTATTTACTTTACAAATTACATAAGTACCATATATGAATGATAAATGTTCAAGGGATGTTATTCATCCAGAGTGGCTTGGTCTTAGAATTAACACTCCTAGAGTGTGCATAATGAACTCTTGATTGGACGACTTACATGATACTTGAGGATGCGGCAATGCCAGAAGTTGGTTATTAGAGACAAAAGACAGAAAACTGTACCACAAAGTGTGAACTTTGCTGTGGGAGGTGAAAGAGTTCTACATAAGCTTAAGTTGGCTCCCCTTATGTGTTAGCGCTTTTAAAATTCAGAGTGTACTTCTGAAGGTATACGTGAAATGAAAATGTTTCACTGTTGTAGGAATCATGATATTATCTAGCATATAATTTTGGGTCTGGTGCTAACAAGTTCTAGAACCTTAGCCAACCCAGGCAAACCACTCTGGATCTCCTTTTCCTCCATGTAAATTGAGGTGAGAATCCAAAGACACAATAGACGTGAAAACACATTGGAAAATAAAAGGCTCATGCTGTGCTGTTCTCAGTCATTCAAGTCATGTGCGACTCTGCGACCCCACGGACTGTAGCCTGCCAGGCTCCCCTGCCCATGGAATTTTCCAGGCAAGAATACTGGAGTGGGTCGCCGTTTCCTTCTCCTGGGGATCTTTCCAACCCAGGGACGAACCTGTGTCTCCTATGTCTGCTGCACTGGCAGGCAGATTTTTTACCACTGAGCCACTAAGGAACCCCAAAAACCATCATACACATGCTATAAACTGTTATCCTGCTCTGCCAAAGAAATGGAATGATCAGTTAATTCAAGTGGGATGGATTCAGCATACCAGTTCTTTGAGGTGAAGAGACCTATCAAACGAATGGATTGTCAGAATCGTCCCCCCAGATGCTGGCTGCTCTGTCAATTCAGCCTAAGTCTTGAAGGCATCTCTCATGCTACCTACACTCCTTGTCAAAAAGACTTAGGTTTTAATTACCCAACAAATCTTGACCTGCTGCAAAGTAAAAACTACAAGTGTGTGTGATCCATTTTTAAAAAAACTCACGAGCTAACATCCTGAAGAAATAGAAATGTAGCCAGGCATTCCCAACCAGCAGCCATCTATGAACAGTAATACAAGTGACTGTGTGGCTGGTACATTCTAGAGGCAAAGGAGCTCTTTCATTCTACTGCAAACTTTACTGTAACCCCAGCTGAGGCCCCTTTCTGACCAGCCTGTTGCTACAACATGAATGCTTCACATTCTTGGTTTCTAACTGAAGGTGAAAAACAATGTTTTGAGAGCATTTTACACCTGCAATAAAAAGAAGGCAACAAGAAAATATGCTGAGGGATTCTTCTCTAGTCCAGAAAACCTAAATAAAAGTCTCAAACCAAGCACCACTGAAGCAGTTGCAACAATTGGAAAAGTCAATAGTGTTTGCCTCGTAATAATCTAGACTCCACAAGAGTGCCCTCTTAGGAACACAGTCCCTTTCCTTTCTTCTTACATTCATATCCGATTTTGGGGATCATTGTTAAACATTTAACTGGATTGATTCAACTGACTCGCTATATTTTGACAGCTCAAAGTATCAAGTTATTTAATTAACTCATTTTCAATTAACACGGTTGCTGCTAACCTGGTGTAAATTAAGTCTCCTCAGACTCTAGAAAAAGAAAGAAAGGAGGCCAATGGGATGGAGATTTCTATTGCATATCTCATTCTATTGGAAGTTTCCAATTCAGGTCAGACCCATAAAATAATGTCTTTTTTGTGGTTAAGTGTTAACTGGCAGCCAGGTGCTAAGAGAGTGCTGAATCAGCCCAGAAGAGGGGGTGGGTGGAAGGGAGAAGAAAGTTTGGTTTATAGGCTGAAGCGAGCAAAGGAAACAGAACTGGCAAGAGTTATACATTGCTCCAGGCGGGCACAGGTGGATGGAACTGCAGGCCAGGTCAGAAGAAGAGAAAGATTTATGTCCTGTGCAAACAAAAGGCCAGAAGAAAAATCACCAATCCGGTTGGGCAGCTCTGAAGTGAAGGAAACATCTGTTCATACAGTGAAGGAATGGTCAGGTAAGACAGGCTGGAAACAGTCATCAGAAGGCCATCTGCTGACCTGGGACAGCATGCCCTCGAGGCACGAAACAAATCCTGTCCTCCAGGAGGCCACACAGTGGGGCCAGGACCAGCCAGGCCAGGAAACAATGCCAGGACAAGGCATTAAAGTTACATGAGCCTCATGGAAGAACTTGCCCGGCGAGTTTACTTCCGAAATGTGAAGTCGAGTGGAAACACAGTGTTTTCTTCTTTGAGAACTTGGCAAACCCGCTCCACTGGGCCTCTCCATGAAGCAAGAATGCAGAGAGGTAGTTCATCAAATGCCTGTGGCCAGTACCCGTCACTTCTCCGGAGGCTGCGGCTCCGCCCCTCCTGGCTTCTGGTTGGGGGAGCTGTCAGCTCAAGGCAGCTGCTGTCTTGGGGGTGGTACCATAGAACCCCAAGAACTTGTGGCCCAAGTGAGACAGTGGATGGGAGGTGGCCTTTGACCATGGAAGGCAACCCGCTGGGCAATAGGAGAGGCAAGCCAGAGGAGCACAGAAAGGCAGGGGGAAATGAAAGCAGGAACTGGCAATGACCTTGCATTAATGGGCAGCACACCCTACTGGAATAAAGGCCGGCATGAGTGGGGCTTTGCTCTAAAGAAGCCGGCAGTAGCTAGGTCCTTCCAATACTAATGAGCATCATTATAGCCCTTGGACAAACGAGCCAAACTTCAGACAAAAGCTTGGAGAGAGAAGAGATTTATGTCGTAACACAAAATACCAAATGTATAACCAAATGTCATGGAAGAACCAGCTGATAATTGGTGGGAGAGCAAAGGCCATCAGAAGAAAAAAAACTTACTGTCTGAAGTACTAAGATTAACAAGAGTGAGTGAGTGTCATGGAATTATTAGTTAGTGACCAAAGTATCAATACAAAGCTGAAATTAAATCCTTGACCATCCTCCCTTCTCTCTCCCTTACCCCGTATTTCTATATCTATGACCTCCTGGTGTTATAATTTATAGACACACACACACTTTATATTCATACACATGGAAAGAGTAAAAGTAGTAACATTTGTTGACTCCTTATTGTATGCCAAGCTCTCTCCCATATTCCTTTACAGGTGTTAATTTATTCAATCTTGGCAACATGCCTAAGGAGGTGGAAACTATCTCTGTCCCCATTTCACAGATAAGGAAATGAAGTGCAGAGAACATAAGCCAGATAACACAGCTGATAAGTATGTGAACTGAGATTTGAACCAGGCATTATGGGTCCTCAGTAAGCATCTTCATTTTTGTTTCTGAAATCTCAAATCAGGGACTTTGGGGAGAAGTGGTTAGCTTTCCACTCTGCGTTCCTCACAACCAACCCTCTCCCTACTCCAGTCCTCAAGCCCACTGCTCTCTGAGGTACCATTCCCTCATCTCTATCCATTCAGATTCTCCTCTTTCTTCATATGCCAGTTCAAGACTCAGGAGGTTAGCCAGCTGCATGCCAAACCATTTCCTCTTCTTCTAGGTCCACAGCAAGACTATAATTCCCAATCATTTACATTGAAGGGCAGCTATGCGACAGGCTCTAGTCAGCGGAAGGTCAACAGGAATGAAATGTGCCACCTCCAGTCCTCACTTTGAAACACTGAACATGGAACCCTCCTTCCAGTTTGAGGCAGATAAGCATGGAGCCCTGGAAGGCCTCAGATTGAAGCAGTGAAGCCATTTGATAGATGGTCCTGATCCCTGATCACTAGAAGACCACCCACTAATCAGGAACTCCTAAGTGGGTCCTCATGTAAGGAGGAAATGGACTTCAAACCATCATATTTGTACCTGGAAGTCTGTTTATTGCAACAGCCATCAACACCCTAACATGAACTTTGATGCGTCCACCTCTACACTAGGTTTGTGTTTATAAGCTGGTTCCTGACCTTAAAGAATGCACAGAAAAGAGGGAAAAGAGAAAGAGAGGTAAATAACATAAACAGCGTTCAAAAATGTTGCAATCACAGAAAGTCTACTATTTAGTGAGAACACTGCTAGAAGCATGAAGTCAGGAGAAGCCATTAGAAATAGTGACAGTAGAGGAAGGGTGGAGTCAACATGTCTCCCAGATATCCCACTGGGGATGTTGGGCCTCACTTTATGTCACACAGTGAAAACTGTCCTAGAAACATCAGTCACGGTGCCTACCGCACTCACCAGCTCTGTTCAGGGGACATGCCCTCTCTGTGCCCCACATGGAGGGAAGATGCCCCAGGCTCCACCTCAAGTACACCTGTTCCCCGAACTAGACCAGAGGTGTCCCCACCTCCAGGCTGACTTCATTCCACTGGGGTGGTCTGATGTCACACTGTGCCCCCTGTGATTAACTAGGCCATTCAGATTCTTTCACTCTGGAAGATGAATGAGGGAGCCTTGAAGGAATTAGCCTATTGGAGCAGGATGAAAAAGAAGAAGGCAGGCAAAGAGGACTGGAGACACAGGCTGTGCCTCAATGGGGATGCAGATCCCACCACTGACAGGCACACTGGTCAGCTGCCGGACGGTGGCAAGCAGCAGATGGACTTTGGCTGACTGAAGCAAGAAAGTGATCTGTGAAAAGGATAACAGCGAGCTCACAGAAGCCTTCTGGCTTAGCCTGGGCTGCTATTACATTCCATAGACCAGATGGCTTCAACAAGAGGCATTCATTTCTCATAGTTCTAGATACTGGAAAGTCCAACACCAAGGTGCCTGCAAATGTGGCTCCTGGTAGAAACCCAGTCCTGGCTTGCAAACAGCCACCCTCTTGCTGTGCCCTTACATGGCAGGGTAGGGGGGAGCTATCTTGTCTCTTCCTCTTACCAGGGCACTAAGGCCCTCAGAGGGGCTGCACTCTCATGATCACATCTAAACCTAATCACCTCCCAAAGGTCCCACCTCCAAATACTGTCACTGGGATGAATGGCTTCAACATATGAATCTGTGAATCGGAACATAAACATTCACTCCACAATAGCCTCAAAAACAGAGCTAAGTTTGGTGGGGGTGTGGGGTTGGGGGCGGTTCTGCTGTCAGAAACCACAGAATTGCTCTATAGGTCTGTCCCATAACCTCTGCTGTCAACCACTTGAAGGGGAATCATCTCATTAGCACCAGTGTGCCAGACACTGCCCTGTTCATCTTCAAGGACACTTGTCACCTCCCACCTTCTGCCAGGAACATTTCTGACCACATGTGATCCCCCTACATGAATGAGTGATTTGTCTCTCTATGCGTCTCATGGCCCCATCAGCAGCCTTCAGCATAGTGGTTAAGTGAATGCATCAATATCTGATGAATAAGAAGAACTTCCATTTAATGTGACAGCTGCCTAAAGTAATAAAGCTGCAGTAACAGTAGCTACAATGTATTGGGTATTTACTAAGTGCCAGTAAATTCTTAAGTGCTTTATGTGCAGTCTCTCATTTAATCTTTACAGTCACCTTATAAGGAAGGCGTTATCATCATCTCCATTCTACAGAGGCAGAAATGTGAACTTAGGGAGGTAAGTAGCTTGCCCAGTTTTACTCAGCAAGTAAATGGGAGGAACAGGACTCAAGTTGTTGATTATGTTCCCAAAGCTCACACTCATTACACTTCTGGAACATCTAAAATAGACCCCACCTGCAACATGCTCATGTTAAATGCCACTGAGATAAGAAAAGAAAAAAATTCCCAGAGTCCATTTTTTTTCCCTACTCACTTTTCCCTCCTCCCAGAAAAGTTAATAATGGAAAGACACATGACATATCCACCACAGATTACTGTGTCAGTCCATTCAGCTAATTTCAAAAAAGATGATGCTAATTATTAGAGATAATGAAAACTTGCTCTTCAACCACAATCCAAGGGGAATCGTCCAATTGATTAACAGGGATTTCAACACACGCATTCAATTTCTCCTGCTCGTTTTGTAATGGATGGGAAAAATTGGTTTGTAGATAGAGATTTTTGAGAGCTAAGTGTCTAAGACACTGAAGGGAGCCACCTCATTAAGTCCTAGGCCTGGTTAGGCAGGCTCTCGAAACCAGAGGCAAAGCCAACGGCAGGTAAACTCACTACAGGCATTATTTAATGAAAGTCTGCACTTTATCAGAGCATTCTTCCTGAGTCCTAGATTTATTTCTTGCATGATTTTTTTCTCTCTCTATTTTTTAACCATTCGTGAGTCTTTAAAAAATGCAGCATTGAAGCAGTTAAAAATAAATCCAGGATTTGCAGAACAGAAAGAAGTTAATCATGGCAGCAAACTAAACCCCAGGGACAATTTTAGTCTCCAAGTTAAAATATCGTGTCTCTGACTCCAAGTAAATTGACTTTTCACAGAATACTCTAGCATAATGCATAACAGCCAGGCACTCCAAGAGAAGCTCCTGGGTATTGGTCTAGAGCCCACAACCAGCAGCAGATCATAGTGTATGTTGAATAAAATTACCCATTCTGAAGGTCCTCAGCTATCTTGAATATTTTATTAGAAACCTTTTTGTGGTGGAGACCAACTGGGACCTCTTTCTCCTAGGAGTGAGCTGTCAACGGTGGGAGAATTGAAAACCAGAGCAAGTCAAGCTTAATTAGATCTCCCCCCACTACTTCCAACCTCACATTTCGGGTATATTCTTTGCTGACCACGAAACTTGATAAATAATAATACACTGGAATTTGTCTCCCCAGACCTTCCAAAAAAGAAAAGCACAATCGTGGACAGGTAGAGAAAGAAAAATGTAGCAACAGCTTTCAAAGACTCTAGACAAAATATTAGCTGAATGCTACCAACCATGTAATCACAATACTGTGATCAGAAAACTCACAGAGGTGCCTCAAAGGGTGGTACTGGGTGAGGAGCAAGGTGCGATTTAGACCCATGAGGAAATAGTTTCTGAGTCTCTGCTTTAAGGCTAGCACCCGCTGGGCAACACAGGAAAACTGACCATATATTCCAGATTTCATGAGAAAAACTTCAAATGTCAAATCTTTTCTTCCCTCATTTCTGCACATCAACATGGTCTCATTAAAGAACAAGTCCCAACTCTGGGTTTCAGAAAATATGACTGCTGAAAAGGATGGTGGACATAACTCACTGTATACAAGGAGTTAGCACTAGAGTTATGCAGTAAAAGATTAAAAACAAAGGCAGTAAGCGTGGATCGCAGAGTTGGGAAATCATCATTCATTACACCAAGCTCACTTTTACAGATTGCTACTTTCTGTTTTGCAGCATGACATTTTTCTAAATCCTTAAGTATGGTAACTTCCTTTTTTTGTGATTTGCCAAAGTGCAGGAGTTCATATAACATTTCAGTGGCCGCCTATGTTAAGATGACTTTCCATTAATAGTATTATTTGTGATATAGCCTCCTTTTGAGACACCCCATCTACTCTTGCAATAAGTTTTACAGTATTGCATTTCACAAACAATTTAATAGGAGTCTGGTTTCTTTTGAAAAATGTGTGCATATCCAATTTCCCCTTAGTTTCACAATACACAACACATCTGTTATTTCAATGATAACAGATGTTATACTGAAATTGTAATAACTTGTGAGTTAACTGTATTCAAAACTTTATAGTTACACGCGTTCCAATAACTTAATCCTCTACCATTATCTCTTCAAATTGATTTAGCCCTGCAGAAGTTGGAGAAAATCAAATATTCATTGTGTTTGCTTTGTGCATATATACAAAAATCACATCATGATTTATCTCTCCTGGTATTAATCCTGTCTTCTTTGGAAAGATGGGGGTAAAAATCATAACAGGATCAACAATCCCTCTTCTCTTTACTCATGAAGATAAATTTCATAGCCAATTCGGGATTAATATGCATGCATCTGTGTGCAAGCTTTTTTATGGATTTGTAGGCACCCTATAAATCCATTCTGCATTTCTAGCCATTTACTGTTTAAATAAATGACCTTTCCTCTTATCTCAGGGGCACAAGCCTACCCTCATTTGGCCATTTTATCTTTTATTAGGGAAGCATCTCTCTGTCTTTCAAAAGCAAATTACCTTCTTTCTCTCAAGCTTCCCTTTTGTCTTTTCCCCTGCAAATCCAACTGAAATGTGTGGGATACAAGGAAACGCACAAGTAGTAGTGGGCCAGTATAGTGGGGGCTCTGAAGGAGCATGGAAAAGTGAGGAGAGCCTCCATCTTCTAGAACTTTCCATACTGATACAGCGCAGAAGACTCACGCAACAACTGTGAGTAAAACTATGCCTGGGGGTTGTTTGAATGAGACCATACGCTAAGGGAGTCTGCAAAGGACAAGGTGGGGAGGCCTAGGGGCCAGCAGGGTATCGTAGGGGAGCACAGCCTACAGCTGGGCCTCAGGAGATGGTGGCATTTTGGCAGGCTGTAATGCTGGGAGGGAGCGCCCCCCATAAAGCCAAGGCTCAGCAAGACTGTGCAAGAGGGGTTTGAGCAGGAGGGTAGTCGGGCCTCTTGTTTGGCTGCTCTACCCCAGCAAGAGGGCCATGCTCGTATCCATTTCCAATGTCTTCCTTTCACTCATTCCTTCCCTCATTCATCAAACACACAGCCCTGAACATCACCAGCTGGACAGGCATGGGTGGGAGAGAAACTCCTGAGGTGAGGAGTCTGAGTGTCTATGAGTCAGTGGATCCCCATTTTTGTTTTGGTCTCAGGGCTCTACTGACTTCAGAAAATCCGTTCCATTATGCTCAGCTCATTCTGAGGCCAATTAGCCATGTCTACCACTATCTTCTTGGGATTCCCCCCAAACACCAGATCCATGAGTGTTCAAACACCAGGAGTGTCATTACAGGCATTTACAAGTGGAGAGAGAGAGCTGCTTGACATGAGGACAGAAAATTAACTACCAAGTCAGTAGTAAATGCTTCAGGCTCATTCTCTGTTTGGAGAGGCAAGAGTGTACCACACTTTGCACCCAGACTGCCTGGGGTTCAAGTCCCAGCTCAGTCACTTTCAGGCATTTTCAATTTCTCTGTGCCCCAGCTTCCTTCATAGATAAAATGGGTGTGATAATAATACTCACCTCATTGGGTTATTGAAGGGATTATAGGAGATGAAACATGTAATGCTCTCAAAACAGAACAGAGCATCTATCATCGATGCTGTATTTTGTTGTTATTATTAATGGGTCCATGCCCCTTCATGAGTGTTCACACTAAAGAGCTAGAGTCCTTGCAGCCCATTCACCCAGCTAAGAGGGAAGGGTCCCCTCACCCTGGCCTTTACCCTGATATCCCTGCTCAGATCTCCTTTCATGTAAGTGATGTGTTAGGTGACAAATTGTATTCTGTAGACTTAATTCCTTTTCCTGTCTCTTGACTAGTGCTCATTTCTCCAGACAGTGTAGCCTTTTTTACAAATGCAGATCTGGGCCCAGTGGGTACACCATGAAGGCCTGGTGGCTAGAGGTTGGCCATTCTGTTTTCATAAGCAGGCTTCTCTCAGCCTAGACCGTGTCACCCGTTCATGATGGATGAGTAAACATTGCCTCACTTGTTAGGAAGTCTTTGTGGGGTAGGAGAGATTTCATGCTATCCTTAAGGACAACAGAAAATAAGATGAGCTACATGTGTTACATGAGAAACAAAATAGTACACCTTTTTAAAAAATCATAAACAAGGGGAAACAAATATTAGGTAATATTTGCAAAGAAATTCCCCTGGGGACAGGAAGACTCAAAGAATATTAGGTTTAACTCTATATTCAGTGATGTTGGAAAGTCTGCCTTGCTCAAGTATCTATGGAAAAAGCATTTGTAGAGCATATACCAGAGAAGGCAATGGCACCCCACTCCCCCACTCCAGTACTTTTGCCTAGAAAATCCCATGGACGGAGGAGCCTGGTAGGCTGCAGTCCATGGGGTCGCTAGGAGTCAGACACGACTGAGCAACTTCACTTTCACTTTTCACTTTCATGCATTGGAGAAGGAAACGGCAACCCACTCCAGTGTTTTTGCCTGGAGAATCCCAGGGACGGGGAGGCCTGGTGGGCTGCTGTCTATGGGGTCGCACAGAGTCGGACATGACTGAAGTGACTTAGCAGCAGTAGCAGCAGCAGAGCATATACCACACCCACTATGGTGTACTGCTTAATCTTTAAGCCTCTGTGAAGAGGCTTGTTGTTTTTGAAAAGAAAACCCAGGGCAAAGTACAAATACACAGAAAACACCAACAAGTGACCAGGCAATGGGGTGGGAATCACCCAACACAAGTCTCATTCCATAAAATGAAAACAAAGATAATGTAATTGAAACCTATAGTAGCTGGTGTGATTAGCGGAAGTGAGTCATTCCCAGATTTCTAATTTGGGTAACAGCAAAGTCTATGATTCTTTTTACTGGGACAGGGACCCTACGACGAGAAATGGGTTTTGAAGCTGAGATTGAGGAACCTATGAGACAAGCAAGTGAAAGTATCAGTTGCCTGGCTGTGGAGTTAGGAAGTGGGAACTTCACTTTGTTGAGCACAAACTGCACTACCTCCTGGAATAATGAATTCCACAAGTTACCTCCACTGGCATTTGGAGGGAGGAGGGCAAAGACCTGGTCATAAAGGAGATTATAAACGTGACTGTGAAGGCCATCATGGCCCCACTGAGACAAAAGGGAGTCAAGAGACAAGTGTCTCTGTTTCCCTTCTAATTCTTAGAAGACTCTAATGCGTGATCCCCAGCCTTTTTTACACAAAAGAATGATTTCATGGAAGACAATTTTTTCATGGACTAGGATGAGGGGAATGGTTTCAGGATGATTCAAGTCAAGTGCATTAAATTTACTATGCACTTTATTTCTATTTTTATTATGTTATCTCCACCCTCTCTGTCTGAAATAGACTTTCCCCACTCAAATATCTCAGTCTCACACAAAACAATCAACAGTGGAAAGAAAATAATTTCTTTCCTTGTTCTTTTCCCTCTTTTTGTAAGGAAAGAAAACCTTTTTCAAAGGCTGCTCCCACCCATGACTGCTCTTCAGTCTCATCAGCCGGAACCTGATCATGTGACCAGCCATGGGTGGTGGTATCCCACCAAAAAAAAGAAATTAAAGAGCCATGATTGGCTGTGACCAACCAAAATCCAACCCTGAGGCTGGAGGAGGAAACGATCTTCCTGAGCTTGCTGCTACCCAGGAATAAGGGAACCCAGTCCCTGTTTGGGATGAGTTCAGTAATACCACAATGGCTTAAAAGCGGTGTTTATTTCTCCTTCTTGCTACATGCCCACTGTAGGACACCAGAGGTCTCTGCTTATGGTTACCCCCTGGGCATCAAGTTGATGGAAGCTCCGTGTGATTTTTACATTATACTGGCCATGGAGGAGCATCCTTAAAGTTCCATAATTAAATATTATGGGCTAGATATAAGAGCCAGAAATAGTCACATAGTTTCACTGGACCACAAGAGGGCCAGGAATTTCAGTCTTCTATGTGACCTGAATGAGAGAAGAGTCAGATACTGGAAAACAGCATGAATGTCTACCAAATCTGCAAACCCTGCCAAATCCATGGCATATCTTAGTGTGAGAAACCTACTATCTCCTGGGATAACCAATTTCATTTTTGCTCATCCTTGACTGACAAACAGCACACCTTTATAATAAATTAAAAACCCCTCTACAGCATGCGTCCCTTGTTCTACATACTTATAAAACTATGTTTTTCATTTTTCCCATGACAGATCTTCAACTGTTTGAAGATAATTATCATGCCCTCCCAGTCCTCATTTTTACAAATTGAATCAAAATTTCAATTAGGAATTCAAAAGTTCAAGTATCTGAAAATAGAGTGACATTGAATTGAAAGT
The DNA here is from genome assembly GCF_032452875.1 of Bos javanicus. Taxonomy (NCBI): domain Eukaryota; kingdom Metazoa; phylum Chordata; class Mammalia; order Artiodactyla; family Bovidae; genus Bos; species Bos javanicus. The sequence continues at coordinate 47,854,526 of NC_083877.1, read as the reverse complement.
TTCTGTATTTTGGAAAAATACAGAAATTTGGATTAACTTCAGAGAAAGAGAACCAAGCTGATGTGTTGGATCAGAGGAAAAGATAATGGATGGAAAAGCAAGCTCCTATCTGAAACTGTTGACAGAGAACCAAATAACAGAAGATATCTTTTCTTCTTTGGGCTCAGATTAACTGTGAAATTCTCATTCCTTGGTTGCTACTTCACTTCCAGCCTGATAGAATCAGGATATTTCTGAAGTTACCTTCCTTGACTGCTGGAGGTGGTACCAAGGCAAACATACTAAGGAAAAAAAAAAGAAAAAGAAAAAAAATCCCTCCAATTTTACTCATTGACTCATCTTGTGTTTAAATAACTGTTATTTGAAGCTAAATTACAGAATCTTAATTCAGAGAGAGACTGTCAGGATCTAAGACTAATGAATCTCTCTTTCTCAGAGTGTTTCTTAATGTGGACACTTCACTAAAAAGCCAGGAGAAACAGACATAAAGAATAGACTTATTGACGTGGGGAGAGGGGAGGAAAGAGTGAGATATATGGAAAGAGTAACATGGAAACTTACATTACCATATGTAAAGTAGACAGCCAATGGGAATTTGCTGTACAGCTCAGGAAACTCCAAAAGGGGCTCTGTATCAACCTAGAGGGGTGGGGTGGAGAGGGAGATGGCAGGGAAGTTCTAAAGGGAGGGGATATATGTATACCTATGGCTGATCCATGTTGAGGTTTGACAGGAAACAACAAACTTCTGTAAAGCAATTATCCTTCAATAAAAAAATAAATTAAAAAAAAAGGCAGGAGAGACAGCAAATATAACTTACCTACTTATTTGGAGGTGCTTGCGAATTGTGGGTTAATTGCATAACAAAGCAGCCAGTTAACACCTGCCTGTGGATTTACATACTTCCAGCCATATATCATCTCCCACCTGATACAGACTTTGTTGAAGCCAGAATGTTTCACCAGGACTGGAAGGTCAGTCCCATTTGTCAAAGCAGGGACAGTCCTTTTGTCTTACGACAGCCTTATCTGGGTTGTGGAGTCGCTCAAGGACATCATCTGCCTTCCGATCAGCAGAGCCTTGAGAAAGTAGAGTTATGGGAACAACGGGTCTTCTTACTTATTTCTAGCATCTACTTTTGTCCTTATTAGGAGGCCAGAATCTACAGGCTGATAAGACAGACACCTATCATTTGCAAGGAAGGACCTAAGAGTACAGTTCTCTGATACATTTGCTAACTGTACAAAAACTAATCGCAATGGGTTTTTGTCATGCTCATTTCATGAAAGAGCCTTATGAGGTCAGTGAATACTGGCTAATGTCCAATGTGTGTGTGTGTGTTGTGAGGTCAGTGAATATTGGCTAATGTCTAGTATGTGTGTGTGAGTGCACGCACGCTCAGTCACTCAGTCATGTCCAACTCTTTGTGACCCCATGGATTGTAGCCCACTAGGCTCCTCTGTCCATTGAACTTCCCAGGCAAAAATACTGGAGTGGATTGCCATACCGTTCGCCAAGGGATCTTCCTAACCCAGAGACTGAACCCACATCTCCTACAATGGCAGGCAGATTCTTTACCACTGTGCCACCTGGGAAGCCCTAGGAGACAATAAAGAGCAAATTCATTTTCACAAATATTTACTGAGCACTTAATTATATAGTAGGTACTGGCAGGCACTAGGAACTACGATGAGAGAGCAAATAAGCCTGTCCCCAGCTTTCCCAGAGCTCACATCCTGGAGGGGGATCCAGCCATTGACCATACAGTCACACCCACATCAATCAGAACACTTAGGGGGTGCTTACTAAGTGCCTGGCTCTGTTCCACATACTTTACACTCATTCATTAACATGATCCTTACCACACTCCTATGAAGCAATTACTATCCTCATCACTCATTTCACAGATGAGCAAACTGAGTTACAAAGACATGAAGAAACTTGTCTTGGGTCACACAGCCAGTAAGTGGCAGAGCTGAGAACGAAACTATGGCAGGCAGTCTGGCTTTTAATGCCACCAATCCCCTCAACAGACCTAGTAGTCTTTGGAAAGACTTTCAGAAACATCCTTCCCATGTTCATCTCTCTGGTGTGTCCCCCACTACCTGTTCTACCAATCACTACACTGTCTTTAATGGCTACATTGCATCAAAGAGGTGTACATTATTATCAATTTCTGAATTCAGGGTGCATCCCACAGCTGACAACCCAAGTAGAAAAAGCAAGAGAATTCCAGAAAAACATCTACTTCTGCTTCATTGACTATGCTAAAGCCTTTGACTGTGTGGATCACAATAAACTGTGGAAAGTTCTTAAAGAAATGGGAATATCAGACCACCTTACCTGCCTCCTGAGAAACCTGTATGCAGGTCAAGAAGAAATAGAACCAGACATGGAACAACAGACTTATACAAAATTGGAAAAGGAGTACTCAAGGCTGTGTATCATCACCCTGCCTATTTAACTTATATGCAGTGTACATCACGTGAAATGCTGGGCTGGATGAGGCATAAGCTGGATTGCCAGGAGAAATATCAATAACCTCAGACATGCTCACAACACCACTGTTATGACAGAAAGTGAAGAGGAACTAAAGAGCCTCTTGATGAAGGTGAAAGAGGAGAGTGAAAAAGCTGGCTTAAAACTCAACACTCAAACTACTAAGATCATGGCATCTGGTCCCATTACTTCATGGACAATAGATGGGGAAACAATGGAAATAATAAGAGAATTTTATTTTCTTGGGCTCCGAAATCACTGCAGGTGGTGACTGCAGCCACAAAATTAAAAGACACTTCCTCCTTGGAATAAAAGCTATGAAAAACCTAGACAGTGTATGAAAAAGCAGAGACATTATTTTGCCAACAAAGGTCCATATAGTCAAAGTTATGGTTTTTCCAGTAGTCATGTATGGATGTGAGAGCTGGACCACAAAGATAGCTGAGTGCCGAAGAATTGATGCTTTTGAACTGTGGTGTTGGAGAAAACTCTTGAGAGCCCCTTGGACTGCAAGGAGATCAAACAAGTCAATCCTAAAGGAAATCAGTCCTGAATATTCATTGGAAGGACTGGATGCTAAAGCTGAAGTGCCAATACTTTGGCCACCTGATATACAGAGCTAACTTACTGGAAAAGACCCTGATGCTGGGAAAGATTGAGGGCAGGAGGAGAAGGGGACAGCAGAGGACAAGATGGTTGGATGGTATCACTGATGCAATGGAAATGACCTCAAGCTCCAGTAGCTAGTGAAGGACAGGGAAGCCTGGCATGCTGCAGCCCATGGGGTTGCAAAGAGTCAAACACGACTGAGCGACTGAACAATAACAACAATAGGTAGAACTGTTGTGTAGTTTTTTCTAAGTGGTAGGTAACATAACATCACAGCATACGGACAAATGTGGGTTAGACTCCATGGAAGGTGGTACTTGGTGCTGATCTGCCCACCACAGTGGAGAACACAGGGCCGAACCAGAGCAAGGCTCCATTGTTGGAAGAAAGGAATTATTCTCATGTGTAGTGAGGAAAGGAGAAGCATGGAAAGCAACAGGTATAGAGTCATATTCTTATAGCTGGGAGGTGATTCAGGTGTGCCTATGAAGTACCACTTCATAGAAGAAGCACCACTTACAGGAGCAGAAACAGGTCTGGGAGCAGAAGGTCTGGTTCAAGGTCAAACCCAAAAGTCATTTCTTGACATAGACAAGCCAGGCCAGGTCTCCTGACCTCCAGCCAGCACAGGGCTCCTGCTCCCCTCCACTCTCCCAGCTAAAATTCTCCCACAAGAAACCCAAAACTGTCAGCAGACAGAAAAGAAGGTCCTGTTTATATTCCTGTTGTTTAAGTAGACTCCCTTGTTCTAACAAAATAACTCTTGCCTTCAAAAAAGGCATTCATAACAACAACAACAAAAAAAACACATTATTTTCTCCATGAAAAGGCTTGATTTCCCTGCCTTACTCAGGTTTACCCAGCATTTTCTTTGGTTACACTTCAGATTTGATAACCTTCAATATGCCCTTCCTCGAGCCCTAAAACTGATCATTCCTGACCAACAACTCACCATTAAGCTGTGGGTTTGCAAATGGTATCTGTTTTTTTCCCCCTCTCCATGGAACTTAGCAGTGGTTGAAGCACATGCAATATGCACAGACACATAAAACCTTTGAACTCAGAAAAATGTGGTTGTAAAAAAGGCCTTCTCTCCAGTCGAGGTTGGACAGAGCAGGAAAGCATTTAGGCTACTTCTGTTGTGCCTTTCATTAGGATGCTGCCTGCCAGCATTCTCCCTAAAAATAGTTGTCACGCCAGTGGAGTCCTCACTCTGGCAAACAGACCGTTCTGCACCAAGATCCTTTTGAGCTGGTTCTTAAGTTACAGGAATTTTAACTAAATTAGAAAGTTTGCCACTTTGTTCCTCATAGAATAAAACCTTTTCAAGCCAGAGCTCCTGAAACACAGGTTCAGCTCAGTTCTGAAAAACAGAAAAATGCCGCCTCTCTGGCTGGGCATAAAAACATGTTGAAGCTGGAGGGGGGTTGAGAACAAATGGAACCTCCTACTTATTAATGCTTGGGTAGTCAATTTCTTCACCCGGCTATTTCCTTCACTGCACGCCTTCCTGCTCGTGTTTTATCAGTGCTGGACCGCAGAATGATAAATGCCATCCCATATAAAAAGGTAAAGGTGCCTTAAAAACCCGTTCAGGTGTTTCAAAACCCAGTTCCACTTTCTACAGTGTTTCTGTTTTCCCACAGATGAGGCTCTAAGGATTCTAGAACAGACAGTAGGAATGCCAAGTAAATAAACAAGTTCAAATCTGCTCAGTCAGATCTGAAAAAGTTTCCACAGCATCAGTGTCAAGTTGCTCATCTTTCTTTTGAAGATTCTCCTCTTAACCTTTAACACAGACCTTGGTTTCCAAGAATCTAAAATCAGCTGTTGGGTGGTTTTAAAGACAAATTCTGTTTGCATCTTTTGGCATGCTTTTGATTTATTTTACATCCTTGGGGTGCTTTTACTTGTATTATCTCACCTTGGTTTCCTATACAAACCAGAGCAACTGGCATGCTCAAGAACCCTTGGGCATGGGGCTATCTTGAGTTCCCAGCTATGGTACCCACAGTTAATTTTCCCAAGGCAACTGCAGTCATCATGAAACTGTCTTGGTCAAAAAGTATAATTTCACTTCACCAATTAAAAAATTGAGCTATAAGTATGTGCTTTTGTGTATTCCTATCTTTCTCTGAAAATGCACTACCATATTATAAGACACTAACAAAAATAATTAATTTGAAAGAAAAGGTTTTTCAAGTCTGAATACAGGATTTAGTATTTTGCTGTGCCTGTGTGGATTACCTAGCATATTCCGGGAAAGAGTTGGTCCTATTCTGGAAATCCCAGTTTCAGAAGAATCCTGAAGAGGGGCATTCAAGGCTCTCCACAAATAAGTCCCAAACTTCTTCTCTAGTGTAATCTACTCCTGTCCCTTCCCTAGGACTGAACCACTGATTGCCTAGAGGCTCCAAGCCACCTCCTAGGTTCTTCTATGAATGACCTGTAATATCACAGGTAAATCGCTCATTCTCCTTCAGTTTTCTCATCTGTAGAATAAGGAAAGTAAAGACATCTGTGTCAATGTTCTTGCTGTGAAATCAAATGAAAATGCACAGTGAGATCATACTTGGTTAATTAAGGGTGACACAAATCTTATGAATGCATTCATTCCTCTAAAATATAAGTAAGTTTTAAGTCATGGGTACAGATCAAACAGACTCCACTAGGTGGATTGTCTTACAAACAGAAAACGTCATCTTTCATTAGAGCTTTTTAAATACTATTTAGTGTTCACAGACATACAGAACAAACTTACAGCTGCCAAGGGGAAGGGATAGTTAGGGAGTTTGGGGTGACATGTGCACACTGCTGTATTTTAAATGGATAACCAAGAATGACCTACTGTATAGCAGAGGGAACCCTGCTCAATGTTACGTGGCAGCCTGGATGGGAGGGGAGTTTGGGGGAGAAGAGATACATGTATATGTGTGGCTGAGTCCCTGCGCAGTTCACCTGAAACTATCACAACATTGTTAATCAGCCACACCCCAATACAGAATAAAAAGTTAAGATAAATAAATACTATCAAGTCTCTTTTAGCCAGTTATCAGTCTCATCAACACATCAAAAATCTAAGTCTCACAAAGCAATCATCTACTGCATGCATAAAGCTTGACTTTGGCCAAAAATGAAAGGGGTAGATTTAGGAGCAGAGCAAGGATCTGTCCAATTGGAAGAACGGAGATGAGTAAAATTGGGGGACAAGCCAGTTTGGAGTGGTAAAAACAAGTCTAATTATAAACACGTTCAGTATGAGATACTTTATCTGATATTTGCATGAGAAAGTGGGCAGGGCGGTTATACCTATGAGTTAGGGCTCAAGGGAGACTTGTGGCATGCAGATATGAATTTGGGAATGACATTCTTCTCAACCTTTCAAGAGCCAGTTCAAATGCCACCTCTTCTATGGACCCTTCTCTAATCCTCCTCAGCTGCACAAAAGTTCTCCATTCGTGGATTGTACAATGCTTTCTGTATACTCCCTTAAGTACCTATCTCTGCCTCCCTTTTATCTCATTGTATTCAATACTGATTTGTGTACTAGACTGTAGACTCTGAAGACAAGAACTATGTCACTTTCACCTTTGGGTTCTCTCAATGTCTAGCCTTTCCTTCGCAATGACTATGCCTTTCTGTAATTGTGTGTGTTAGTCATTCAGTAGTGTCCAACTCTGTGACCCCATGGATTGTAGCCCAACAGGTTCCTTTGTCCATGGCATTTTCCAGGCAAGAATACTGGAGTGGGTTGCCATTTTGTTCTCCAGGGGATCTTCCCAGCCCAGGGATCCAACCTGGGTCTCTCGCATTGCAGGCAGATTCTTTATCATCTGAGCCACCAGGGCCTTTCTGTATTTGGAACACAATGTGACATTGGCTTAATTCATTAATTAGTCTCCTCTAACTATAATGAACTCAGTGAAATTCCATGGAAAAAAAAAATAAGTCCAGATATTTGATAAATGAATGAATGATCAGTGAACCCCTGGGGTCACACTGAAAGAGTCAGATAGAATTGGTCCTGTGCAGAACTGAGTGCAGTCTGGAGTCCTCCCAACCTGCCAAATCCAGTTGTCCAATGCCCACTGAACTCTCCAGGACTGTCCATCATGGTGCCCCATTTAGGTTCATCTTCTCCAATTCTGTGCTCTATAGCATTTCATTTCCTTGATTGCTCAATAAAAAGGTTCCAGCCCAGCCAGCTGTCACCTTGGAAGTCAGACTGCACAGTGACAGTACACCAATTAGACCAGCTAATTCATGCTAGTGGGCTCACGAAGCCTACTGCCCACATGTCTTTCCCTTCCCATCCCACAGAGATGCATTTTAATGAGGGTCTTGAACTCTACCTTAAAGGTGACTTCAGGACAGGTCCTTACTGTACCCTCAGCAAGTGAGGCCTTCTTTCTACATCGAGTCTGGATAGAAGTGCTGAGAATTAATTAAGAGGAAGCAACTCGTTGGGAAGGTGAACGTTCAGCTCTGCCCTAGAGGCTGCTCTTCTAGACAGGGTGCCCTGTTCCAGTTCTAAGAGCAGCGAGTCCTTGACCTCTAGCACCTTGTGTCTAAGTCTCTATGTATGAAAATTAAGCCTATTGAGCTGGACTTCATAGATCCCTTCTGGTTCCTTACTTCAATCAAAACCAAAATTTAATGTTCAAAATTTCAAAACTCTCCATTCATTTGTCAAGCTATCCTCCTTTTTACATTCCATATGAATCTCTCCTATCATATGGCTACAAATCACTCTCTTCTTGTCTACAATTGTGATGATAAAAATGGTGCTTGCCTCCCAGAGTTGCTGGGAGGATTTTATTAGAAAGTCCATTGTAAAGTCTGATTTGTACTAAATTTAGTTATCATTATTTTGTTATTAAAGAGTCTTCTTTCTTTGCAGGAGGGAAGAAAAAGATTGTTACCAACTCCAAGTTAGAAATATTTTTTTAAAAGACTAGATAACCTCTGGTCTGAAGCAAGAGTCCTAACAAATCTTCATAGTAGAAAGAGGGAGAAATGTATAAAGACAGGAGGATTCAGGAAAATCTCTACTTTCCTCCAGATGCCAGGTCATTATAAGATCTCCAAAGGGCAAATGGGTATGACAGATCACATATTTCTAAGTGTGGAAAATTAGAGGAATTCTTTAATCCACCCACTCCACTATTTTCCATACAAAGCTGTTCCCAAGAGTGTATCCCAGGACAGGGAGTTAAGGACACCACAAAATTAGATGGAGGCACGAGCTTCTCATATTTGTGGATTACTCATACATGGGATTAGACAACACAATTCTAAAAGCAAATAAACATATTCTAACAATTGATCCTGAACATTATCTTAGAGCATTTTTAACATTAAATACATAGTACAATTTCTTGTACAACTATGTAACAAATCTAACTTACATTGAAAACTGAGGACTTGCCTGGTTGTCCAGTTGTTAAGAATCTGCCTGGCAATGCAGGGGACGTGGGTTCGATCCCTGGTCTGGGAAGACTCCACATGCTGCAAGGCAACAGAGCCTGTGCACCACGACTACAGAGCCTATTCACACAGCATCTACTGAAGCCTGCATGCCGCAACTAGAGAAAGCCCGCAGCATGCAGCATCGCCAAAGACCCAACACCACCAAAAATAAATAAATATTTTTTAAAATAAAACTGAAAAGAAAAAATATCCCTTTTTGAATTCCCATATTAAAATACACCAAAATGTCAGTAATTCAAGCAGATTAACTCAGGAGAAAGTCTGAGTTGGGAACTACTCTTTAAAGAAATGTAGCTTCAGCAGCCTTAAAGGATAGAGAAAATAACAGACTGACAAGTATGGCAAGTCAATGATTTTAGGAACTATTCTAAAAGTATAATAAACATTGTAATAATTATAATGTGTATATTTCCACATCTCTTCCTAGTTACTTCAATAAGAGAATAAAAACTGAGATGCTCTATATATTAGACCTAAGAAATAACCAGTCTTAGATGTGTGGCTAGTGAGAGGCTGAGGAAGTAGTCCTCTCCTCTAAACAAAGGAAACGAATCCTTGGCAGCGACAAAGTAGAACTAAAGAGCATGAGTGGGGATACCTACAAGTTTCTGTTTCAATAATCTTTGAGATCAAGTCCCTGGTGGCTCAGACAGTAAAGAATCTGCCTGCAATGCAGGAGACCTGGGTTTCATCCCTGGGTCAGAAAGATCCCCTGGAGAAGGGAATGTCTACCCACTCCACTATTCTTGCCTGGAGAATTCCATGGACAGAGGACCCTTGCAGGCTACAGTCTGTGGGGTTGCAAAGAGTTGGACACAATTGAAGGACTAACACAATCCTCAGGTCAGCTCTTGTTCCACTTGGTTGGTGTGCTAATGACAGTCCAACAACGTGGTTAACGCTTCAGAGCCTTGTTGTGTGACATACTGAAGCCTGAATGACTCTACATGCCAGTGAGACCTGGGGAAAGTGAGGGAGCTCTCTGCTTCCTGAAAACTTTTTTGCCTCTATTAATAGGAAAGAGATAGATAAGAAAGATTAACTTTCACTACTTGCCTAAAGAACCACAAATCACCAATTACAGGAATCTGAATAAACTGTCACCAAGTAAGCATGTGAAGCAGGATAAAAAATAATAGACCCCTCTTCTTCACTTTACCTACAGGGGTTAAATTTTAAAACAAAAACAACCCATTGCAATGTTCAGGACACCAACACTATAATCAATCAATGATTCTAAGGCTTGAATCAAGATGTTTGGAGATGATAAAAAATGAAATGCAACAGACTTACTATCCTAAGGCAGCCACGTCAATCAGTGCATTACATAAAAATCAATGCAAGGAAGAAATCAATGCTTCCAAATGGAAAAAAACACTACTTCCAATATTCAATCTATAGAAAGCTGTTGGGTCACCTTTTAAAAATTCTTCCTTGAAAGAGTTTCAAATATTATCATGCCAAAGTCAAAATTCAAGCTTAAATGCCAATATATGGTTTCATAGTAGAATTTATTAGTGTAGTAGATTAATTACATGCTTCATCATCTTATTAGTCCTTGAAATTTTAGTTGCTCACATATGCTCTTGACTTGTTTTAAGGACTATAAAATAAATACAAGTTGGATTTAGTTAACATCAACTACTTTAAATAACAGGTTTTTGTAATCATGAGAGAGTACTTGGTACCAGACTAGCCTTACAGTTGTAAACAACTCTCAAACTAGACAAAATACATGAGTAAGTTATTTTCAGTCATTGGAAAACAGGAGGCATATGACTTGTCATCCCTGAGAAAAGAAAAATATATGTGATGATTGCCACCACCACCCCACATTTCTGCTTGAAGTTAATTTCTTGAAAATGAAGAAGTGAGGTGGTTCCCAAGCAGAAATCTGAGACCTTGATGAGCTAAAGTGGTATATATAGGAATTCAAGGCTGATGAAATAGGTTGATTTGTAGAACAGGGTACCATAGAAGAATAAGCTGGGAAGGGCACCTAACACATGCCAAACTGAGTCTGTGCCCTTGTGGAGTACCCAAGAACCTGAGCCCAAGCAGCTTAGACCTGGGAAGTGCACAAAATGCAGGGCCTGCTTTGGACAGTGCCTTGCAGAGCACCGTGGAGCCTGAGCAGGGTAGACCCGAAAAGCACATGCCGCTGTGAGCTGGGGCAAACCCAGTGTGATCCATACACTGCAAGCACTCCCCATACGTGCCAGCAATATTTGTTTGCAGTGTTCCTCCCTCCCCACAACACAACTGAACAAGTGAGCCTAAATAAGTGACCACCTTTGCCCTCTTGTGCCAGGGCAGAAATTAGACACCCTAGAGACTTGCAATGGCACCCCACTCCAGTACTCTTGCCTGGAAAATCCCATGGACAGAGGAGCCTGGTGGGCTGCAGTCCATGGGGTCGCTAAGAGTCAGACACGACTGAGTGGCTTCACTTTCACTTCTCACTTTCATGCACTGGAGAAGGAAATGGCAACTCACTCCAATGTTCTTGCCTAGAGAATCCCAGGGACGGGGGAGCCTGGTGAGCTGCTGTCTCTGGGGTCCCACAGAGTCAGACACGACTGAAGCGACTTAGCAGCAGCAGCAGTAGCAGTAGCAGCAGAGACTTGCAAACAGAGGAAGTCAAAATAAACAAAGAAGAGGGAACTGCTCTGGAAGTGACAGGTACCACAGATTAAAACCTTATAGTTAACATTGACTAAGAACTGGAGGGAGCCTATAGACCTTGAGAACAAGTACAAGCTGAAACAAGGAACTATCTGAAACTGAACTGACCCCACACTGCCCACAACAGCTCCAGAGAAATTTCTAGGTACATTTTTACTATTTTAACTTTTTAATTGCTTTTAAAACTTAAGTTCTCTATTACTCCTTTAACTTTCATTTTATAACCTACTATTACCTTGCCAAAAAAGACCCTATTTTTAAAGCAAAGTTCATATATATATATATTTTAATAATTTTTGTGATTCATTTTCTTTGTGTTTTTAGTATTGTATTTTTGAAAGTACTCTAGATTTTTAATCCTTGCTTTTTGGTATTTGTTATCAATTTTGTACCTTTAAGAATTTAATCTTGAAATAGAAGGAACATACATCAACATAATAAAAGCTATATATGACAAACCCACAGCAAACATTATCCTCAATGGTGAAAAATTGAAAGCATTTCCCCTAAAGTCAGGAACAAGACAAGGGTGCCCACTTTCACCACTACTATTAAACATAATTTTGGAAGTTTTGGCCTCAGCAATCAGAGCAGAAAAAGAAATAAAAGGAATCCAGATTGGAAAAGAAGAAGTAAACTCTCACTGTTTGTAGATGACATTATCCTCTACATAGAAAACCCTAAAAACTCCACCGGAAAATTACTAGAGCTAATCAATTAATATAGTAAAGTTGCTGGGTATAACATCAACACACAGAAATCCCTTGCATTCCTATACACTAATAATGAGAAAATAGAAAGAGAAATTAAGGAAACAATTCAATTCACCATTGCAACAAAAAGAATAAAAGACTTAGGAATATATCTACCTAAAGAAATAAAAGACCTATATATAGAAAACTATAAAACACTGGTGAAAGAAATCATAGAGGACACTAATAGATGGAGAAATATACCATGTTCATGGATCAGAAGAATCAATATAGTGAAAATGAGTATACTACCCAAAGCAATCTATAGATTCAATGCAATCCCTATCAAGCTACCAACGGTATTTTTCACAGAGCTACAACAAATAATTTCACAATTTGTATGGAAATACAAAAAACCTCGAATAGCCAAAGCAATCTTAAGAAGAATGGAATTGGAGGAATCAACCTGCCTGACTTCAGGCTCTACTACAAAGTCACAGTCATCAAGACAGTATGGTACTGGCACAAAGACAGAAATATAGATCAATGGAACAAAATAGAAAGCCCAGAGATAAATCCCCGCACCTATGGACACCTTTGACAAAGGAGGCAAGAATATACACTGGAGAAAAGACAATGTCTTTAAAAACTGGTGCTGGGAAAACTGGTCAACCACTTGTAAAAGAATGAAACTGGAACACTTTCTAACACCATACACAAAAATAAACTCAAAATGGATTAAAGATCTAAACATAAGACCAGAAACTATAAAACTCCTAGAGGAAAACATAGGCAAAACACTCTCTGACATAAATAACAGCAGGATCCTCTATGACCCACCTCCCAGAGTAATGGAAATAAAAGCAAAAATAAACAAATGGGACCTAATTAAACTTAAAAGCTTTTGCACAATCATGGAAACTATAATCAAGGTGAAAAGACAGCATTCAGAATGGGAGAAAATAGTAGCAGATGAAGCAAATGAAAAAGAATTAATCTCAAAAATATACAAACAGCTCATGCAGCTCAATACCAGAAAAAATAAATGACCCAATCAAAAAATGGGCCAAAAAACAAAATAGACATTTCTCCAAAGAAGACATACAGATGGCTAACAAACACATGAAAAGATGCTCAACATCACTCATTATCAGAGAAATGCAAATCAAAACCGCAATGACGTACCATCTCATGCTGGTCAGAATGGCTGCTATCAAAAAGTCTACAAACAATAAATACTGGAGAGGGTGTGGAGAAAAGGGAACCCTCTTACACTTTTGGTGGGAATGCAAACTAGTACAGCCACTATGGAGAACAGTGTAGAGATTCCTTAAAAAAACTGGAAATAGAACTGCCTTATGACCCAGCAATCCCACTGCTGGGCATACACACCAAGGAAACCAGAATTGAAAGAGACACGTGTACCCCAATGTTCATCACAGCACTGTTTCTAATAGCCAGGACATGGAAGCAACCTAGATGTCCATTGGCAAATGAATGGATAAGAAAGCTGTGGTACATATACACAATGGAGTATTACTCAGCTATTAAAAAGAACATATTTGAATCAGTTCTAATGAGGTGGATAAAACTGGAGCCTATTAAATGGATTGAAGTAAGTCAGAAAGTAAAACACCAATACAGTATATTAACATATATATATGGAATTTAGAAAGACGGTAATGATGACCATATTTGTGAGACAGCAAAAGAGACACATATAAAGAACAGACTTTTGGACTCTGTGGGAGAAGACGAGGGTGGGATAATTTGAGAGAATAGCATTGAAACATATATTTTATCATATGTGAAAGAGATCACCAGTCCAAGTTTGATGAAACAGGGCACTCAAAGCCAGTGCTCTGGGACAACCCAGAGGGATGGGATGGGGAGGGAGGAGGGAGGGGGTTCGGGATGGGGGACACATGTCCACCCATGGCTGATTCATGTCAATGTATGGCAAAAACCACCAAAATATTGTAAAGTAATTAGCCTCCAATTAAAGTAAATAAATAAATTAAAAAAAAAAAAAAAGCTAATCAAGGAAGTCAAATGTAATACTGAAATGTGAGTGAAGTGAATTTGCTCAGGTTATCTGACTCTCTGCAACCTCATGGACTGTAGCCCACCAGGCTCCTCCATCCATGGAATTTTCTAGGCAAGAGTACTGGAGTGGGTTGCCATCTCCTTCTCCAGGGAATCTTCTCAACCCAGGGATCAAACCTGGGTCTCCTGCATTGTGGGCAGACGCTTTACTGTCTGAGCCACCAGGGAATCCGATACTGAAATGTAGTCAAGTAATAAACACAAACAGAAAAATGGTAGACTTAAAGCCAATCATGTCAATAACTCATTAACTGAAAGTGGATTAAGATTCTAATTTAGAGTTAGAGAATATCAGACTAGATAAAAAATAAGGATCAAGCTATGTGTTGCTTATATTTTTAAATATAAAGATACATAAAAGTTCAGAGTAAAAGATGGGAAATATTACACATGCAAACCTACTCATGTGGCTTTGTAGGCAACAAAGTGGTCCTTAAAACAAGGACCAGAGATAAAAAGGGACATTTTATAATGATAATGGGTTCAGTTCAGGGAGAAGACATAATAGTTTTAAATATGTGTATATCCATTAACAGAGATTCAAGGTACATGAAGCAAAAACTGATGGTATATGAAGACATAACTGAACATACCACCTAAAATTTATATCTTTACACACCTCTCTCAGTAAATCAACAGAAATAGACAAAAATCAGTAAGAAAATAAATATGAACAACATTACCAATTAATTTAGCCTAACTGATATTTATAGAATGCAGCACCTGTATAACAGCAGAATGCACATTCTTTACAAGTCAGTGTGTAACTGAAGTAGGCCATATGTTGAGTCATAAAACATAGCTTTATAAATTTAAAAAAGTAAAATCATACAGAATATGCACTGTGACCACAATGAACTTAAACTAGAAAATAGTATACAATATACAGAAAGTCCTCAAATATTTGGAAATTAAGCCAAACATAAATAACATAGGTCAAAGAAATTATTTTAGTAGGTATACATATTTCTATATACAGATTTACCCTAGATATTATAATATATGCATTTTCCTATCTTACTATAAACTCTTGATAAATATTCATTTACCAGTGCAAATATGTCATTTTTTGAGTTTGTAATTCAACAATCATGTCCTTCTTTTTGGATATATTGACTGTTTGGGGTTTTCTAAAATGTCTGTAACTCTGCATGAATGGATTTATGCATAATGCTTTTTCTTTCATATTACTTACAAAGGATGGTACTAAGATAATTAGTTCAAAGGACTTAAATATTTTTAAGGCTCTAGAGATAGACATGGAAGAATTACATTCCATTAGAGTTGTTGCAGTTTACATACCTATGTAATAGTTCCTAAAGCTAGAAAAGTTGGGTTGAGGATGTAGTCTAATTTCTGTACTTAGTGGAAATTTAATCTTGTGTTAAATGCTGACTTAAAATCTTAAATTCAAGGTAAATTTTAAAATATTTAAAACTGAATGATAATGAAATACATCACTTGAAAATTTGTGAGCTATAAATAAAACAGTGCTTTGTGGTAAATTTAATGCTGTAAATGCTTCTATCACAAAGGGGAGAAAGCATAAAGCCGTATGTCTGAACTTTCTCCTTAGGAAACTAAGCAAAGAAAAGCAATTTTAAACCAATATAAGTAAAATGATGAAAGAAAAAAAAGCAGAATAGAAGTCAATGATGGAGAAGGCAATGCCAACCCACTCTAGTACTCTTGCCTGGAAAACCCCATGGACAGGGGAGCCTGGTAGGCTGCAGTCCATGGGGTCACGAAGAGTCAGACATGACTGAGCGACTTCACTTTCACTTTTCACTTTCATGCATTGGAGAAGGAAATGGCAACCCACTCCAGTGTTCTTGCCTGGAGAATCCCAGGGACGAGGAAGCCTGGTGGGCTGCCATCTATGGGGTCGCACAAAGTCGGACACAACTGAAGTGACTTAGCAGCAGCAGCAGAAGTCAATGAAATAGGAAATAGACAAATGTTACAATAAATAAATATAAGCAAATATTAGTTTCCTGAAAATATAAGAAATGTTATAACCCTTTTAACTAGACTGGCCAAAAATAAAAAACAAAACAAAGTAAGTTACCAGCATTTAAAATAAAAGATGAGATCATCTTTGATGCCATAAAATATTAAAGAAGCAAAATGGTAAAGGAATATTAGGAATACTTCACACCAATAAAGTTGATAAATCAGATGAAATGGGCAAATTCCTTGAAAGATATAAATCAGTGTAAGTGACATGAGAAGATGCAGATAATCTGAATAGCCCTTAAGAAATTAAATTATTAGAAATCTCCACACAATAAAAAGACCATTTCCAGATACCCTCTAAGTTTAATTTTATCAAACGTTTAAAGAACAAATAAAATAGCACCAACCATACACGATTTCTTTTGGAAACCACAGAAGAATTAAATTTTTCCCATAAAACCATTTTATGAGATTAGTGTAACCCAGATATCAAAATATGAGTTTTATAAGTGAAGCACAAACCATGAACATAAAACAAAAATCTTTAATAAAATTTAAAGAAATTTATCCAGAAACACATAAAGGGTTAATACATCATGACTATGAAGGTTTCCTACAAGGAAGGCAAGGTTGGTTTAACATTTGAAAATCAAAATGAACATGGTATAATTCTATTTTTCAATTTGATTTAACCATTCTCAGCAATATTTTGTAGTGCCTATTGTGCAGGTCTTTCACATCTTTCCTTAAAGGTTCTTCCTAGATACCTCTTGTTTTGATGCTCTCATAAAATATAATACAGCCACTATGGAGAACAGTGTGGAGATTCCTTAAAAAACTGGAAATAGAACTGCCTTATGATCCAGCAATCCCACTGCTGGGCATACACACCAAGGAAACCAGAAGGGAAAGAGACACGTGTACCCCAATGTTCATCGCAGCACTGTTTCTAATAGCCAGGACATGGAAGCAACCTAGATGTCCATCAGCAGAAGAATGGATAAGAAAGCTGTGGTACATATACACAATAGAGTATTACTCAGCCATTAAAAAGAATACATTTGAATCAGTTCTAATGAGGTGGATGAAACTGGAGCCTATTATACAGAGTGAAGTAAGCCAGAAGGAAAAACACCAATACAGTATACTAACGCATATATATGGAATTTAAAAAGATGGTAACAATAACCCTGTGTACGAGACAGCAAAAGAGACAGTGATGTATAGAACAGTCTTATGGACTCTGTGGGAGAGGGAGAGGGTGGGAAGATTTGGGAGAATGGCATTGAAACATGTAAAATATCAGGTATGAAATGAGATGCCAGTCCAGGTTCGATGCACGATACTGGATGCTTGGGGCTAGTGCACTGGGACGACCCAGAGGGACGGTATGGGGAGGGAGGAGGGAGGAGGGTTCAGGTTGGGGGACACATGTATACCTGTGGTGGATTCATTTTGATATTTGGCAAAATTAATACAATTATGTAAAGTTTAAAAATTAAATAAAAATTAAAAATATATATATATAATTCTTTTAAATTTTCTTTCTCCAGTTGGTCACTGCTAACATTTAGAAATACAATTTATTTTTGTATATTGACTTTGAAGTCACCAGTCTTGTTAAATTCACTTATTGGTTTTAGCTTTTTTTTAGATTCTTTTAAGTTTTCTATGAAGACAATCATGTCATCTGCTAATAACAACAGTTTTGCTTGTTCTTTTCTAATTTTACTCCTTTTATTTTTTTCCTGGATTTTTGCACTGGAAATAAATAATGAAAACCTGTCTAGAAGGAATCAAAGTAACAATTATATTTGGGTCTGAAATTTAACATATTTTCTGACAACCAAAATGACAAGGGAAATATGCAGTGATATGTTACATTTCTCTCACTGTCTTTAAGCAGTAACATACCAATTCCTCAAGGAAAGGAAAACTTTTCCCCTGCATATAACTAGTAGTTTGACTTAATGTTTATAAATATCTTTGATCCACAAATATGTTATCCAAATCTCATTTTTTTTTCTTGTTGTTCTATACGTTCCTAAGGTTCTGTTTATATATATATATATTTATCTTTTTTTCTCTCCATTATTCAAACTGGATAGTTTCTATTGATCTATCAAGCTCACTGGCTTCTTTCTCTGACAAGGCCATTCTGCTATTTCATAGGGAAGGGATATTGTATATTTTAGAGACAGGGCACGCAAAAAAAGGGGTGATATCCCAAAGACTTCTCCCACTTTCTGTAAGCTGAAGGGACTGTTTTCCTGTTCTTCAGACCAGAAGAGAAGAGTTTGCTTCAGTTTTTGTTCCCACACCTAGTGTGCATCTCTAGGTTTGTGGCTGCCTTTGAATCCAAAAATGTTGATATCAGAGGAAAATAAAGAGAAACTCCCTCACCACCAGTTTGGTTGAACTTCAAGTTCTGGTCCCTTTCACAATCTGTCTGCTACCATTTACTTTTCGGAGTCTTCCAACAGCTGCTTTATGTATTCTGCCCAGGATTTCTTACTGCTTTTAGTGGCAGAGACAGGGTAGAGTGTGTTAACTCCATATGCCACAGGACCAACATTCACAAATCTTATTTTAAAAATGTTTTTATTTGTCAAACTGTTGTAAAGCATGTTGACACAAATATGCTACATCCCAAATTTTAACTTAAAGGAAAATACCAGCATGTTCACTGGAGTTTCCAGGTAACTTCATTTTTATTGAGCCCTCAGAATAAAGCCTCCCTGACCTTTTCTTTTAATGAAAGAGTATTTTGAGATTGTAAAGTAAGCTGTTAGAAAACTTACAATTTGCAATTACTGACCTAAGTAAATCTGGCTTTTCTTGATATAGTATAACCTAAATATGGAAAAACAGAAATAAAGCGGATGCTGAAACTTATAAAAGACTGTAACTATCATCAGTCACTAGCAGTTTCAAATTTCCCTGTTCCCCAAACACATTCCTGCTCTCACTGATTAACTGTATATCAAGTAATGTCCTTAAAAAATACATTTTGCTATTAAAATACTTACCGATTTATGTTAAATGTTAGTTTTCTATGAGATTTTGACAGTAGGTTTCTGCTACTTAAAGAAAAAAACAAAAAAATATTGGAAACCTATGACACTAAAAAAGGGCAATTTTGTTCAGGCTGAGAGTGCCCACCCCTCACCTCTCAAGGGCACATGGTCTCTCACACAGATACAGATAGACACACAAAGGGTCAAAATTCCCATAAACAAAATACACTTTTATCAGTCACTAACTCTATCACTAAAAATCACCCCCTCTGAGTTGAAACCAAGTAACTCTAAATGTTTTCTCAAACTAAACTGAACCCATTATTCCTTTCAGCCAGGACCTTGGCTCAACAAACACATACCCCAGGGGAACTCAGAGTTCATGGAATGACAATGTCATAAACAAACTCCCTTCAAGCCTAGGTGAATAGGTCTATAAAAGATTAATCGTGCACTTCCTACAGGAACTCCTAAGGTAGGAAGTATGGTGGGAAGAAAAATGACAGTAAAGTCGCAAAAACGACACGAGATGCGGGTGCTGTACTTGACACAGATGAAGGTCATGGAATCGGATTTCCTTAATGCATCTCAGTTCAGGTTGTTCCTCATCTCTGTTTAAATGCTGTGGCCATGAGCTCTGGAAACACTCTCCTGTGGATTTAGACTTGAAATATGCCCAGTAGCTCTCAGAAGGACAGGGTCAAATATCTGGGAGGCAAATGCAAGCTCTTTCTTCATGTGTCACATGGCCACTTCCCTTTTGCTGGGAAATAAACAGGTTGACTACCACTCTATTCACCAGTGTGAAGTATGGACACAGAGGGAGCATTTATCTTCCCAATCGACCTTTATCCAGGACAAAGCCCTGTTCTTGCCTTGCTTCAAAGTCACCTACTTACACACACATTTCCTCAGAAGTCAGAATCTTTTGCTTAATAGGGGAGAAGTGAGTTGGCTCTGGAAGAAAAAACCAGAAAGCTCAGTTGCAAGGCACTCTGTAAGCCCTTCCCAAAGCCATACGCACACACTGGGCTTCACTTCTCTCCTTCACAAGGGCACACAATCACTAATAGCATTAATGAAAGTTTCTCACAAGCAGTAAGTGCTTAAAAGTAGATCTCTTTATATGCTACACTTCAAGTTAAAATTTGGTGCTGGTCAGGCTAGCAGATAGTAAAAACTCCTCTAGAGTTGGAGTAGAATCAAATTCCTACTCTTTTCCATTAAAACATCCTGTTCACTAGATTATTTCTCTAATAGTCCTCTTCAAGGAATTTTGCACAAACGCAAGTTTCACACCATGATTTATGAACTCTTGGACATGAAATAACCTGCGTCAGAGAAAAAAATCCATGTGGGCCTAGAAATGAGGAATGGTTTAGAAGCTTCTTGATAGAATAGCACCCCCTGGTGGCAGAAGTAGGGAGTGAGTGAGGTCCTAGGAGCCTGTGGAGGCAAAAAGTACCAACACCAGGAAATCTACAACTTCAGGTTTTCCCACTCTGTCATCCTTAACTATCCCATTTCAGTAGTATTCCTTCATGCTGTGTGTCCAGGAATTTTGTCGGAGAAGGCAATGGCACCCCACTCCAGTACTCTTGCCTGGAAAATCCCATGGACGGAGGAGCCTGGTAGGCTACAGTCCATGGGGTCACTAAGAGTCAGACACGACTGAGCAACTTCACTTTCACTTTTCACTTTCATGCATTGGAGAAGGAAATGGCAACCCACTTCAGTGTTCTTGCCTGGAGAATCCCAGGGATAGTGGAGCCTGGTGGGCTGCTGTCTATGGGGTGGCACAGAGTCGGACATGACGGAAGCTACTTAGCAGCAGCAGCAGCAGACATGTCTACTGAACACTTGCCCAACAAGAATTTAGTTCAACTATGAAACAAGAACTCTGCTGAGTTTCTAGTGACTGAAAAAGACGTGGGCCCTGCATTCATAAGCTAAGACTCACAATTTAATATCAGCAAGTTCTGTGTTCAAGGCATACATGGGGTACCATAAGGACACAGAAGGAAGTGCTGCCCAGATAGAAACTTCATGAAAGCCTTTCCCAATGGTATACTTGAACAGTGTCTGTAAGTGTGGCTGCACTAGCTAAGTGAAAAGTAGAGCAGGAGAATACATGATACAGTGGAGAGGTCTGCATAACTCATGCTGAGAACCACGCATTTTTCACACAAGCTGAAGAAATACTGTGAGGTTACAGTGCACAGCGTATTTATGGGAGGGTGATGATAAGTGAGAATTAAAAAGTAAACAAAGGCCAGAGCATGAGGAGAGGGTGGTGGTAATCCTACAGGCAATGAATGGGGAATACTGAACAGTTCTGAGCACGACAGTGCCGTGAGGATGTGTGCATTTCTGATAGGTCCACTCAGCAGCAGCGGAAGCATCAGGACCCATCAGGGAGACCCATTCTAGCATCAGAGAGAACTATCAGGGTTGTCTCTATAATACAGGCAAGTGATGGTGTGGACCAAAGGGAAACAGTAGGCTTGCAGAAGTAAACAGAGATGTAGGAGTTTTAAAAAAGGAACAATTTGTTTGACTTTGCAACTGCTTGTTAGTGGTGGTGTAGGCAACAAATCAATTACAATACAGCTATCAGGGTTAGGATCCAGGTTGGAAGGTGAACCAGTTCCTGAAAAAGAAAACACAGGAGGAGAAGCCATTTCGATGTGCCAGAGATACACTTTCGAAAAATCTCTTTTTAAATTTTAATGTGAGATTTATTGAAGTAAATTTACATGTAGTAAATGCACCCATTTTAGGTGTTCACTTCTGAGGTTTGACAAACATAGACAGTCATGTAACTTCTGCTACCATCAGGTTATAGAATATTCCCATTGCCTTTCTTTGCAGTCACTCTCTTTCCCTTACCCCAGATCTTGCAGCCACTGATTTGATTTCTATCCTTACAGTTATTCGCATTTCCAAAATCTCACAGAAGTGAAATCATACAGTATGCAATCTTTGGTTTGCCTTTGCACTTAAAATAATGCTTCTGAGATTCATCCCTCGTGTCGCTTGTATCCGCAGTTTGTCCTTTTATACTGCTGTGTAGCTTGCCGTTGTATATACCATAAGTTGTTTATCCATTCACCAGTGGATGGACATTTGGGCTGCTTCCAGTTTGGGGCTAATATAAATAAATTTGCTGTGAATACTCAAGTACAAGTCCATATGAATATTTGCTTTCATTTCTCATGAGTAAAGGCCCACAAGTGGGACTTCCTGGTTTTATGGGAGATACATATCTAAAACTGTAAGCTGTAGCCAAGCCTTTCCATGGTGCATGTGATACTGCACCCTCACCAGCAACGAATGAGAGTTCCGGGTGCACCGCATCTTTACCAAAACTTAGTATTGTCGGTTTTTGTGTCGGCCTTCTGATAGGTATGCAGTAGTGTCTCACTGTAATAATTTTTTTTTTTTTTTTTTTTTTTGGCCACAGCATGTGGCATGCAGGATCTTAGTTCCCCAACCAGGAATCAGACCCGTACCCTCTGCAGTAGAAACACAGAGTCATAACCATCCAACCACCAGGGAAGTCCCTCATTGTGGTTTTAATTTGCATTTCTCTAATGAATAAGGCAGAGGAACCAGAGATCAAATTGCCAACATCCGCTGGATCATGGAAAAAGCAATAGAGTTCCAGAAAAACATCTATTTCTGCTTTATTGACTATGTCAAAGCCTTTGACTGTGTGGATCACAATAAACTGTGGAAAATTCTGAAAGAGATGGGAGTACCAGACAACCTGATCTGCCTCTTGAGAAATTTGTATGCAGGTCAGGAGGCAACAGTTAGAACTGGACATGGAACAACAGACTGGTTCCAAGTAGGAAAAGGAGTACGTCAAGGCTGTATATTGTCACCCTGTTTATTTAACTTTTATGCAGAGTACATTATGAGAAACGCTGGACTGGAAGAAACACAAGCTGGAATCAAGATTGCTGGTATGCTGGGGACCAGCCCCAGCTGATCCAGGGTATTCGAAGGAGAGACGGCCTAGGCGACTATTTATATGCTAATTAGAGATATAAAGAATAATAGAATGAGGATAGCTCAGTAGGAAAATTCAGTGGAGAAAAGAGGCTGAGTAGCTTGGTTTACGCGGGAGACCAATAAAACTTCAAGACAAGAAGTTTGCACCACTTACGTAGGCCGAAGGCGCCCTCTCAAATAGCGGAAGGTGCCTCACCCTAGACACCTTCTCGAGTGGGTCTTAGAAGCCCAGGCATAATTAGTAAACGTGGTGGGTTCCGCGCTCCAGATGGAGACTCAGCTGAAGTTAAAGGGAAGAATGACATGGGGAGACCAAGCGTTGGTGAGCAAGGCCCGTAGCTTTATTTTCAACAGGGGCTTATATACCCTAAGTTACACATAGAGGATAATAGGGGATGCAAAGTCAGCAGTCTTTGATTCTTATCAAAAACCAGGGTTTCTTTCCTGCAAATTTATCGTATACAAATGGTTTAGGTGATTTACATCATCTTCTGGCCAGAAGGCCTACTAACATTTTATGACTCTTGACAAGGACTTATCAACAAAGACTTATTTTCTCTAAGAGTAATTATTTTAAGGTTTGGCGCCATCTTCCAAAGATAAAATTGCATTCCTATAGGGCGGATGTGTAATGGGTTTACAACAAAGGAAAGAATTTATTACCTTAAGGGTCTAAAGTTACTAACACCAAGGCCACTACTTATTTTTTCTATATACCAACTATTAATTAATACATATTCAAGGATACAATTTAGGGGATGTGAAAACTTGGCAACAAACATTGACTCATCAATGAAATCCTTTACTAGTTTATTCTGACAGTTTCTAACTCTCTGAGAGGCTCTAAGCTATTTGAATATCTTAAGCTTCCCGGGCCTCTCGAGGCTGGGAGACTGTAAACAATCGTATGCATAGCTGCAGGAGTCTGGGTAAACTTGTCAGGCGAGTTAGAGAGCCATCTGAGGGGTTTGGATTTAAACACTCCTAATTGCCCAGGAACTTTATTAATTGGAGCTGTAAGTTAACTCTTTGACAGAGAGAGCGAGATGGTGGTAGGGGACAGCCCCCAGTAAAGTCAGAGGTGAGAGCACAAAGCAATAAAGTAGGCAGACTTAAAAGAAAAACGAAAAAAAAATAAACAAAATAAAGTAGGCAGACTCTGGTTTTTGGGGGGGTAGATGCTCGAGAATATCCGGGCAGACTCCTGAGGCTCGATCCCGCCTTTGTGTATGCCGAGCCTCCTTCCTCATGACCTTTGTCACGAGTGGAATGCCTCACCGGCTCCCGGCACTGGGAGAAATATCAATAACCTCAGATATGCAGATGACACCACCCTTATGGCAGAAAGTGAAGAGGAACTCAAAAGCCTCTTGAAGGAAAGTGAAAGTGGGGAGTGAAAAAGTTGGCTTAAAGCTCAACATTCAGAAAACGAAGATCATGGCATCCAGTCCCATGACTTCATGGGAAATAGATGGGGAAACAGTGGAAACAGTGTCAGACTTTATTTTTCTGGGCTCCAAAATCACTGCAGATCGTGACTGCAGCCATGAAATTAAAAGACACTTACTCCTTGGAAGGAAAGTTATGTCCAACCTAGATAGCATATTCAAAAGCAGAGACATTACTTTGCCAACAAAGGTTCATCTAGTCAAGGCTATGGTTTTTCCTGTGGTCATGTATGGATGTGAGAGTTGGACTGTGAAGAAGGCTGAGCACCGAAGAATGATGCTTTTGAACTGTGGTGTTGGAGAAGACTCTTGAGAGTCCCTTGGACTGCAAGGAGATCCAACCAGTCCATTCTGAAGGAGATCAGCCCCGGGATTTCTTTGGAAGGAATGATGCTAAAGCTGAAACTCCAGTACTTTGGCCACCTCATGTGAAGAGTTGACTCACTGGAAAAGTCTCTAATGCTGGGAGGGATTGGGGGCAAGAGGAAAAGGGGACGACAGAGGATGAGATGGCTGGATGGCATCACTGACTCGATGGATGTGAGTCTCAGTGAACTCTGGGAGTTGGTGATAGACAAGGAGGCCTGGCGTGCTGCGATTCATGGGGTCGCAAAGAGTCGGACACGACTGAGTGACTGATCTGATCTGAATGAATAAGGGTGTTGAACAATTTTTCACATGCTTATAAGATCATATCTCTGGTAAGGGTTATTCAATTTATTGGCCCATTCTTTACTGGGCTGTTTGTTTTAGTAATGAATTTTAAGAGTTGTTTATTTATTCTAAATACAAGTCCTTTATGACAAGTTATTTGCAAATATTTTCTTCTATTCTGTGGCTTGTCTCTCTTATATTTCTAATGATGCTTTCAAAGAGTAGAAGGACTTAGTTTTGACCACATCAATATACTTTTATATCAGAAAGAGAAGGATTATGAATTTCTAATTCAACTTTAGTGCCATCAAGACAGAGATACATTTTGCAAAGCTTCTGAAGAGTTTCCAGGTGTTTTCTGATTTCTTTTCAAAGAAATTGACAGAGAATTTTGTATCTCAGTTTTACCTTGGAAAAACAACTCCTCCAGCCATTGAAAGTTTGAAAGGACATTGGCCTTCATTTTTTTTTTCTTTCTGTATGAGTAGCTAAAGGCAAGAAAGTTTTTTCCAATTTTTCAGTAGCATCTACGATGATAACTCCAAGACCCTGAATTCAAAGATTTCTCTTATTTATATAGCAAAACATATCTGCAGGGTTAAGCTAATTCATGGATGAAATTCTTTCAGAAAGGTTCAAGGACTTTTTTTTTCTTTTTCCTTGAGAAAAGCATTTAAAATTCTGGCTTTACTTTGTTAGCCATGGCCAGCAGTCTCTCTCTCTCTTGGCCAGAGCACCTCTCTGTGGGAGAAGAGTTCTTCATATCTTGCTCCTGTTTCTGGATAAAATATCTTTTAAATACTGTGATTTAGAGGCCTGCTCCTGATAAAGCTGATGCCTTTATGGCTATTGACCAAACTCCTTTCAGGATTTCTGGAAGAATCTAGACATGACACAAACACATATCTGTGTGAAAAGGAGTAAGTGACATGAATGAAAGGAGCTTCTAGCTTCACTATATACCCAAAGCAGATGCATCATCAGGTATACAGAAGCACCATCTGTGCAAAGTCTGAAGCTTTTATTCCCAGGCAAAGTTATGTTTTTGGGGAAACAAAACTTTTTACCATTTCCAACAAAAAGGAATTTAAAGGGGACATTCTAATGGCCAGTGTACATATGCATGATCCCAAAAGCTGGGAGTAAAATAGACTGCTGATACCCAAAAGAAATAAAGAGGAGTATGCTTGAAATCCACAATACTCACTGGAGTGCCATTTTGCACTCCCTTGTGCGGTGGCCTTGATCACTGCTGCTGCTAAGTCGATTCAGTCGTGTCCGACTCTGTGCGACCCCACAGACGGCAGCCCACCAGGCTCCCCCGTCCCTGGGATTCTCCAGGCAAGAACACTGGAGTGGCTTGCCATTTCCTTCTCCAATGCGTGAAAGTGAAGTCGCTCAGTCATGTCTGACTCTTAGCAACCCCATGGACCACAGCCTACCAGGCTCCTCCGTCCATAGGATTTTCCAGGCAAGAGTACTGGAGTGGTCTTGATCAGTGGAACACAATAAAAACAAGATTGCCAAGGCTTATGATCTTACAGGAAAAAGGTTCTGGTATCTTTAGCAATAAAGTAAGTTAAAGAATCTCATCTCACCTATGAGTCTGGAAAAGGGTAAAGAGAACATGGAATTGTGGTGAGAGAAAATATGATTATCATTGTAAACCTGAAGACTAGCTCAGAAGCAAGGACTGGAACATCTGTGTTTTAGGTTACTTAATATTTCATGTCTCTCCCTCCCCCTGCCCAAAACTTCCTAATACAAAGAATATCAGCAGTGGCTAGTGGGTTAAGATTCCTGCATAAGTAAAACTGAATTGATGAATTTTTGCATTTGCTCCTTGAAGAATATTAACTTTTCACATACACACACAGAACAAGAATGGATTCTGCAGGACAAAAGAAGTGGACCGCACTTGGTATTTTCCATTCCTCCTCCAGATCTACCCTCCCTCCTCCTCTGTCTGCCCTGTCCTCTGCCCCAAGCTGATCCACTTGGATCTCAACAACGAGACTCCCCTGTCTCCTGACATGTGGTTGGGTGTTGACTAATGGGGAGCTTTAGCAGGAGATCACAGGAAGGGAAGAGAGGGCATCCAGAGTGTCTATTTGATTAAATAGGCCTGATTCTCTCTAGATGGCCTTTTACACATAACTTTATGCTTTTAGGTTTGAATTCTGGGAGCTTCTCCCTTTCCTCATCCTTTTGGACTTAGGGATGCTTATATTGCTGTCCATTTTTCTTTGAATGAGCCTACTCATTGGATAAGACCATGATGCTGGGAACGATTGAGGGCTGGAGGAGAAGAGGGAGACAGAGGATGAAATGGTTGGATGGCATCACCGACCCAATGGACATGAATTTGACCAAACTCCAGAAGATAGTGAAGGACAGGGAAGGCTGGCATGCTGCAGTTCATGGGGTTGCAAAGAGTCTGACATGACTGAACAATTAAGCAACAATTCCTCTCTAAATAGTACCTCTGCTTCTATTAGGAACTGTATTAAACCCTCCTGGAATTACTCTAAAGTGAGTACACCCTTTGTCTCCTTTTGAAGTCTTGTCTGATATAGCTTCCCCAAGGAGGTGAACGTTGGAATGGATCTTTCAGGGTGCATGGAAGATCACCAGGACAAAGTGCGTATGACAGAGGAAAGCACCTATTTCATCAACATTTTGGGACCTACAGGACTGGCAGTGCCAAATATGTTCTAGAAACCACAAAGTCAGTGAGGGCATGATCTTGGCAGGAACACGATGGAAGATGAAACTGGAAAAAGCATAGATCACAAGGAGACGCAGTGCCAACACATGGGATGTCATCCTAGGAGGGGCAGGAACAGAATCCAAAATTGTTTACTTATTTTTGTGGCTGGAAATTTTGTTATCTTCTCCTTCTGAAAACCATTGCCTTACTGGAAATAAATCCTCATAATGAGTAAAAAAGAAAGTCACTTTTAAAAGGGCAATGACATCCCCTGTACGTTTGGCTCAGAAACAACTCTTACCCTATCAGATGCCAACATGGTACATGGAATCACCACAGTCTGCTCCAGTCTACACCAAAAGAACAATTTCCCCTCTTTCATCTTCCCTTCTCCATGGAGCAGCTGAGCAGGCCCCTGGGAGAATCCTGACTCTCTTGACTTGGCAGGATCTACAGACATGTACAGAATAGCATTCTCCGCTTTGTTTAGAAACATCTGTGGGAAATCATGGGCATCAGTGCGGCATTGACGGCAAGAGCTCAGGCTTCTGATACAAAGCCCTTTCTCTGTGCTGAGTGGCAGCCCCTACAATTCTCGGGATTCCTCTGGTAGACCGTTGACTATCTCCAATACCAGCTGGCTTCAAGCACTCAGCTGGCTTTTACAGAGTTCTTGGGCCAACGGGTCTTAAGTTCCCATTGTGCTTTCCATGCCAAGCATTTCTGGACTTTTGAACGTCACCAATATCCTTCAAAGTACATGGTCTACTGAGGGAGGCAATTGTCCACAATATTCTATTAACTAAACAATACCCTCTCTCGGTAAAAGAGTGTTTGTTTTTCCAAATTCCTAAATGACCATCTGCATTCCGTTACTTCGGGCAAATCTGCAGATTCAGGGCCCTCCATATCACTCACATTACTAGGGAGCACAATTATTCTCTTTGAGATGCTAGACCACAGGATCAGTGTGGCATCCAGAATCTAGAAGCCAAGGCTCTGATCTCTAATGCATCCTCGGACACCTCTGCTGCAGAGTGGGCTTCATTGCATTAACGGCCCTGTTTTTCAGCTGTCCAAGGACCTGATTTAATTACATTGCAAGTCTCTGTCTTCATTGGAAGTCCCCACACACACTATTTGCTCCATTATTATGGATTGCGTTTCCTCTCTGCTGCAATGTCTCATTCTTGTCCTTCCTTGGGCTTTAGTGGCTCATAGACATTTGCATTAATTTTCATTTCTCCTGGTGCTTAATAAACATCCTCTTAGGCATTCATCCTAGAAGAAGGAAATCATCTAGTTTAACCAAAAAGCTGAACTCCAGACTCAGACTAGAACTGAAACTTGTCTCTCAATTGGTATGGTCCCCCTACCTTTCACATCATCTGAGGGAAAAGTCCAGGGGCCTCGCAGAGACAATGTCCTTGCCTAATATGCTTACACCCTGCTGAGGTATTCTGGTTGCCTTTCCTTAGGGCTTCCCAGGTGGCTCAGATGATGAAGAATCTGCCTTTAATGCAGGAGACCCAGGTTTGATCCCTGGGTCAGGAAGATCCCCTAGAGAAGTGCATGGCAACCCACTCCAGTATTCTTGCCTGGAGAATCCCGTGGACAGAAGAGCCTGGTGGACTACAGTCCATGGGGTCACAAAGAGTCGGACATGACGGAGCGACTGACACTTTCCTCAGTGTACCTTGTAAAAGTCACACACATGCATGAAAACACACATACTCTGTGTATAAAGTCCATTGCTGCATCCGGTGACCCAGGAATGGTTAAGTAAACTATGATACTCATTCTACAGAAGAGTGTGTAGTTACTAATATGACGCATATAAATATTACATAAAATACTATGAGAAAATATTCATGTTGTACTGTTAACAGGAAATGAAATGATACATACAGCATTATCACCATGATGTTTTAAAATACACATATCCCCATGCCTAAGAAAAGGACAGGAACGAGATATACTAAAATATTTACATTGATTGGGCTGGAATTAGAATTTCTTGGAAAGAATTCTTTCTTTTTCCTTCCTTTCAAAGAGAGAATATTTATTTATTTCTAGGACTGAAAATAATAACCTAAAAAAAAAGACAATAAGCAAATATATTTTCTCATCATTGGAGATCCCAAATAATTAAGCTCGGTGGATATAGAGGATGAAACACAGAAAGAGATGCACATTGGGACCACTGGACAGACAACCAGGAAATTTAGGAAAATGAGGAGCAGGGTCTTCAAATCAAGATTCCAAGAACTTTATTTAACCCCCAGGTCTGTCTCTTTTGCAGACACACCATGACTGTGTTAAACTATCAGTGGAGGGAGCTAGAGGTTGCTGCCCTCACCATTATGTAGAGGAGAATGGGTGGTGAAGTTACAGAGAAAACAGTTCCTTAGGAAAGAACGGGACAGGAAACCAACATTGATAATAGACAGCCCTTCTGTGCCTTTGACTACAAGATTAAGAATACAAATTTAAGTACAAAAATGAATATTAAAATCAGAGAAATCACTGCAAGTTATAAGAAGTTGACAAATAAAAAGCACCAGAAAATTCATTAAAACAATATTTTTCTTACTTAACTGTTTGTTTTCTTGCTTAACTTAGGTCTATGTTTCTACACACTCTATAATATTGTTTTTCCTGCAGTTTTGACTGAATATTTTATCATTACCACTTCATGGGACAATTATAATGTTTCCTAACTAAAGATTACAAAGGTAACTAAATATTTCCTCTGATGTAGTTAACTGAAAACTTAAAATATTTATTTTGAAATAATTTTAGACTTACAGAAGAGTGGCAAAAACAGCACCAAGTGTTCACCCAGCTTCCCTTAATGTAAATATTCCATATAGCTATAGGAAAGCCATGAAACAAGAAATTAACACTAGTATAACACCATGAACGAAACTACGGACTTTCCTTGGAGATCACTAGTTTTTCCACTTATGTCTTTTCTCTGTCCCAGGATTCAATCCACGTTGCATTTAGTAGCTGTTCCTTTAGTCTCTTCCCATGTGTGGCAGTTTCTCGGCTTTTCCTCGTCTTTCACGACCTTGAGCTTTTTATTTGGTACTAGTCAGTTGCCTTGCAGAAGGTCCCCCGTGTGAATTTGTGGAGTTTTCCCACGATTAAACTGAGCACATTCTTTACTGAAAAGAATTCCACAGAGGTGATATCCCTGGTGTATCACGTCAGGGGGACTTGAGTTGTTCTGCCTTACAGGTGATATTAACCTTGATTCTTGGTTAAGGTGGCACATGCCACACTTCTCCACTGAAAAGTAACTATTTCTCCATTTGTATTTAATAAACATTGGGAAGAAGATACTTGGAGACTATGCAGAAATCCTGGTTCCCTTTAAACTTCCCCCCTCTAATTTTATTATCCATTGGTAGAACTTACTTATAGAAATTATTATTGTGGCAATACAGTGGTTTTAAACATGACTTTCTATTTCTCTCATTCTTTATTTATTAAGTATAATTCTTTATTTACTACGTGGAATTCTTCCCTGTGAAAGAGCTTTTCCCCCACATTTATCAGTTGCTTTCCATGTGATTAGGGACTCATGCTTATTTATTTCATTCTTTAGGATATAATCCAGTGCTATCCTAATCTAATTTTTGTCAAAATTTTCCAGCTTTGACCACTAGGAGTTCTTTGAGAGTGACTTCTGTGCTCTTCAACATATTCCCCCTTTTTTGGGGGTTGGGGGTGGACTTCCATACTTTTTGTTATAGGCTCATCTTGTCTGTTCCCTAAGCCTGCTCTGGAATCTGCCACTTCTCCAAGGAACTCTGACTCCTTTCTATGGAGCAGTGTTTATCACGATGTGGAAAGCAGGTTTGCTCATTGCTTCTGGGATGTCACTGCTCTGCTTCCAGGCCCTTTTCATGCGCCACAGAAGAAAATTAAATGCATGTACATTAACCCTTGTGTGCACACACATCTATATTTGTGCATCTGTGTATTTACATGTGTATGTGTATGTTATATACACACTAAGAGTTACTAATAATTTTCTGAATTCAATCCAGATACCACAGTATTCAATCTATACTTTCCTCCCTTTTAACTTCTTCCTCTTACAGTAAGAAAGCTCTTGTTCTCGACAATACTTTTACTTATTTGTACCCTAGTGTACACAGAAAGCACTTTCAGAATTGCTAACCCAAATCTCCATGGGAAAATCCCATGTGTATGAGCAATACTTTCTGTCTTTAGCTTTACAGTATCAAGTCAAAAACACAGACTTCCAAAAGTACTTAAGTCAGCTCCTTTCTTCTCAAACCCCCTTCAGTGCAGTTATGTCTGTGGTTCTCAAAAGGAGCTATTTTGCCCCAGGGCACATGTGGCAATGTTTGGAGAAATTTTAGGTTATCACAACCAGGGAAGTGACACTAATATCTAGTGAGTAGCGACCAAGGATGGGCTTCTTTGATGGCTCAGCAGGTAAAGAATTTGTTTGCAATGTAGGAGACACAGGTTCGATCCCTGGGTCAGGAAGATCCCCTAGAGGAGGGTATGGCAGCCCACTCTAGCATTCTTGCCTGGACAATTCCATGGACAGAGGAGGCGGGTGGGCTGCCGTCCATAGGGTCACAGAGAGTTGGACACGACTGTAGCAAGTGAGCACACATAAACACACAGAGGCCAAGAACACTTAAACTGTCTACAATGCCCGGGAGAGCTACAGACAAGAATTATATGGACCTAAGTGTCATTAAACTCAAAAATGTATCTCTTTCTCTTACAGATATCCTTTTAATAGAATCTGGATTTTTTTTTTTTTGCGTTGCATATTCTAACATCAGGAAGTAGAGAATTTTTTTGATATAATTATATATCTTTTTGCATTCATTTCGCAGTCTATTAATCTTCATCTGAATTTTCTCATAACTCTTTAATAAATGAAGACAAAAGAAGATATGTTTCTTATAGGCCCAAATCTGGAATCTGTAAATGCTTACTTGTTTATTGCCATATTCCAAATTATTTTTACAAATTGCAGTCAGACTGGCATATTTCCAGACAACTTTCCATTAGCAAAATCCCCAGTGTGTTCATGGCCACCCCAGGCTCCCTGGACACAAAGGGAAGTGTAATAGAGAAGTTAAATGGAAAGAGACTGGTTTTAACCAATGGCTGTTAAAATGTCTTAGTTTTACAAATTTTACAAAAACATGTGAACGTGTTGTTAGGGCTTCTCCTAGGGCCTTGGATGAGATCTGAGATGAAGGATTACCAAAGCTTACACTTCATTACTTCCAAAGAATTCTTTTCCACCCAAAAGACAGATGGTTACACGAAATCCAGGCTCTCAAGGAGCTTGTGATCTAGGGAAGAAGGCAGATCCTGTTCAGAGGTGTCTCATGCGGCCCCTGTATGAGGGTACAGCCCTTCTCTTGCCTGGGTCTCCTGCATTCCAGGCAGATTCTTTACCATCTGAGTCACCAGGGAAGCCTCCATGAAACTCAACCCCTGTGAAATCTTTGTTTCTGAGTGCCCACTCCTCCCCATCATCCACCAACAGACAGCCTCCTCACGCTGACCCCTAGGTGGCTCTGGAGGCCAAGGCAAGGCCGGCTCCTAAATCTTCTTTTGTCCTTTGATTTTTACACAGGAGTACAGAGTAGAGTAAGAGCTTGAAAGAAGATAGAGTACATCAAAAATATCATCATCCTAAACACTGTGATTTGAAGTCATTTTTCACTGCCAAGAAAGGGGAAAAAAAACACAGTAGTCATGCCTCTGAAGGCAGTGTTTACTCTTCCAGGGAGAGGCCATATGGGAGAGCTTCTGACAAGACTGTCAAAAGTGTGTTCAGCAGTTTAACTAGTAATAATAGTGAAAAACAACAAATAAAGCTTTGAATTAATCCAGCATCTTTCATCTCCATATATCAAAGGGTGTTGCCACTGCTCCTGCTAACGACACGTCTGTGAAACACGGAAGTCATCCCCCGGTGACAGATGAAAGAACAGAGAAGCTGAGAAACTCTCCCCTAGTGAATCAGCCAGGGACCCATGGAGGTGGATCAGCCCCTCTCCAAGGAATCAGCAACACCTCCCTGGGCTGTCGGAGCTCTTCCTCTAAGGGGATTTGGGTTTGAGAAGGGCCTGAATATGAGCTCCACAGAGCATCTGTGGAGGGCATCGAACCTCTGTTCTCCAGAATGTGTCAATAAAATGCATCCATGAAGACAGCTCTGTACCTCTGCAGGTGGGTCAGCAAGACTCTTTTTTTTAAAGGTCAGCTGTTCATGGATCTGGAAAGGCACTGGCCCCACAGAGCCTACTGTTGGGGAGTTTGTGATACATGGAGCCAATCAAGGGAAGATACACACATACCCCTCAAACCCCACACTCCAGCCACAGGAAGCTGCTTGCAGTTCCCTCAGGTGCAAAAGCATGAGCTTCTGTGCCTTTGTTTATGCTGTCCCCTCTCCTTTGCTCATCCCTCCCATGACACTCTGGAAGTATCACTTACTCTATCAAACCGTACACACAAACACACCTTTCCTTCCTTTCTGTATCTTCCAGATTCTAAACAGATCTCTGTCAAGGACCCTGTTAACTCAGTTGCAAATACTTGCTGACATGTCTGTATTCCCTACCAAATTCTCAGCTCTTTGTTAGGGGGGGACGTGTTGTACCTTCGTGTGTCCAGAGTCCAGCA
Source organism: Bos javanicus (assembly GCF_032452875.1). NCBI lineage: Eukaryota > Metazoa > Chordata > Mammalia > Artiodactyla > Bovidae > Bos > Bos javanicus. The sequence continues at coordinate 47,819,944 of NC_083877.1, read as the reverse complement.
TGGTGTCAAGCTCATACCAGATGGTCAGTAATGGTTTCTGGAAAGAAACCAGGAAGGACAAGAGGAAGGAGTGACAGGGAAAGGAAGGGAACTAATATCTACTGTGCAGCTACCGCTTGTGTGCAGAGTCCTGTGCCAGACACGCTTTTGTTCAGTGTTTAGTATGTGCTTCTTATTTGAGGATTTGTATCTTTTTTCAATTGCAGAATTTTCTGAGCTATTATTTTTTTTTTTGAAAACTGCTCTTCTCCTATTCCTTCAGTTCCCCATCTCTGGAAGCCCATCTGTTGGAAACTCTGTCTCCTCCACGTCTCTTTCCAGATTCCACCTCTTTGTCTAGGCGCCACATTCAGGCGACCACCTCAGTGTTACCTCCCAAATCACTGATGCTCTCTTGGGCACATCCACTCCAGGGTCGATCTTGTCCCCTGAATATATCTTTATTCCAATTGCTTGGTTTTTCACTTCCAGTCCCTAATTTGTTCGTTTTCACATACACCTGTTCTTGATTTCTACCTGCCTGTTTTTGGTTCATGATTTCCTGCTGTTTAGGTGTTCTTCCTTCCTTTATATCTTCAAGGATCTCAAACATACTCATTTTAAAGTAATTTTCATGTTGCTCTATTCAGTTTCAATGGGAGTGAATTCTGCTGATTTTTGAGCTTTTGGCTGTCTTTCTCGACATTAGTTTACTTCATGGGCTCTGGGACTTCTGTGGGTAGGTTCATTTGGAACGTTTCCCTCCCATCATCCCTCAGTCTCCTCTCATCCCTCCCTGTCTGGAAGTTGATCAGTTCCCCTCCTAGCTCTCCTAGCCCAGAGTCAGCTGTGGTAATGGTGGCTCAGGATTCCGTTTCCAAGGTGATTCTAGGGGTATCACAGATCTAGTCACTGGGCCAGGAGTAGCTCCTGAGGTCCTGATGGTACGGCTTCCTCAGCTTCTTCCCTCTACCCAGGCATTCGGCTCTGCAACATCCTGCAGCTCCAAGCAGTAACTAGTTTCTTCTAGTCCTTTCTGAAGAGTTGGCAGTGAGCACTTCAGTTTCACCCATTGAGCTCAGGTCTAGTTCCCAGTCATGAGTCTAAAACTTCTGGTCCCTGTCATCTCACAGCAGGTGTACTACAAGCCCCCTCTACCTATTCCCAAGCCCAGGAGCCCAGTAAGTCTAATGTGTTGCTTCTGGCTCACAGAGGTGCTCACCTTATTGAATGTGGCTATGTTTGAGTTCTTCTTAAATATTTCATCCCACATTGCAATGTGTTTGACATCAAGGGAACTTTCAAGCATGAACTCCCAACACCGTCTTGACTTCAAGTCCCAGTCTAGACATTTTCACAGGGTCAGTGAGTTCATAACAAATGATCTCCAGATGACCAAGATGTACCCAGTCACCTATAAGCTCAGTTCTCCAGGCCTTGGTCCTGGGCCAGTGAGAGCCAGACCTGGGAACACATGGAGCCCTACCCATGAGTGAGCATCATCTGCAAATAGTCCCCAGCTCTCCTGCCTGTGCACCTCAAGGTGGGGCCAGCTCAAGTCCCCACAGAGAACTCAGCTACAGCGTCCACAAAGCAGGAACACAGCATTTGTGCCCACATTGCCCAAGTCTGCCCCAAAGGCTCACTCCCCTCACCCTGTTGCCTAGCCTTGTTTGGATTTTGTCAGACTCTCAAAAAAAAAAAAAAAAGATTCCCACTTAATATTATCACCTTTAGGACCTCTCAGAACAGACCCCTAGAGCACTGAACTTGAATCTACTACTCCCAGCCTTGGTCCAGACACCAGGCCTTCTCTCAGACCTACACTATACTCCTCCTGGCCTGGTCCTAGCTGATACCTTCCCCTGGCAGCTCTCATCCCCATGAAGATGTCTACGCTCAATTACATCGTGTGTGTGTGTGTGTGTGTGTGTGTGTGTGTGTATGTGTAGGGGTGGAAGTTCCCACACATCCAAACAATGCTCCCCACCAGCTGTGTGCATCCATGCTCAGTTGCTTCAGTCGTGTCTGGCTTTATGTGACCCCATAGAGATCTGTCCATGGGATTCTCCAGGTAAGAATACTAGAGTGGGTTGCCACGCCCGCCTCCAAGGGATCTTCCCCATTCAGGGATCAAACACTCATCTGCGGCTCCTGCACTGCAGGCGGGTTCTTACTGCCGAGTCCCTGGTAAAGCCTCCCCACCTCCTGGGAGTCCTATAATTCAACTCAGTTCTGACACTGTCTCCCTCCCTGGAGATGGGATTAGATCCCACAGGTGAAGGGCTCAGTCCTAACCCAACTGCCCCCACCCTACTTCAGACACCAATGTCAAGTCCAGGTTGTCACCTATATTTCTGAAAGACTTTCAGTCTAGTCAAGGGTTCCAATGACCCCCTCCTTGGGTTTGATTAATTTGTAAGAGCAGCTCAAAGAACTCAAAGAGATACTTTACTTACTAGATTACTGGTTTATTCTAAAAGGATATAACTCAGGAACAACCAGATGGAAGAGATGCATGGGGCAGGGTATCAGGAAGGGTCACAGAGTTTCCATGCCCCCTCCAGGCACACCACTCTAAACTCCATCTTTGGGAGGTTTTATGGAGGCTTCATTACATAGCAACAATTGATTAAATCTCTGGCCTTGGCAATGGAACTCAATCTCCAGTCCATTTACCCTCCCCAGAGGTTGGGGGTGGGCTCACGGGGTGGGCGGTGGGGCACTGAAAGTTCAAGCCCTGTAATCACAAGTTTGGTTCTCCCAGCTACCAGCCCCCATTCTTAGATGCTTTCCAAAAGTCACCTCATTAACATAACAAAAGATGCCTTTATGGGCCTCATCACAGACAATTCTAGGGGTTTGGAGAGATTCGTGCGTGCAAAGGCCACAGAGACCAAATATATATACATTTCTTATTACAAATCACAGTATCACACCCAAACATCACGGACTAGACAAGAGACAGCAACCATGCATGCATGCTAAGTCACTTCAGTCAAGTCCAACTCTATGTGACTCCATGGACTGTAGCCCGCCAGGCTCCTCTGTCCAGGGGAATTATCCATGCAAGAATACTGGAGTAGGTTGCCATGCCCTCCTCCAGGGGATCCTCCCAATCCAGGGATCGAACTTGTGTCTCTGACACCTACCTACATTGCCAGGGGGATTCTTTACTGCTAGCGCTACCTGGGAAGTCCGCGTTCATGCACGTTCTCATGTAATTCTTAGCACAGTTTTGTAAGTAGACATTGTTACCACTTTTACCTATCATAACTACAATGAGTAATATTTATTGTCTGCTCAGTGTTCCAGGATCTGCACCTACTACCTCACCTGCAGTTCACTTAATTCTTGCAACAGTCCTACCTTGGCTACTACTATCATCTCCCCATTCTACAGATGCAGAAGCTAAGACTCAGGCTTAGTATTATATCTCTAAGACCCTAGAAATACTAGGTACTGGAACAAAATTTTGAACCCCAGTTCATCTCCACCTAAAGCCCATGCCCTTGGCCAAATGTGTCTCTGTCCAATCCATCTAAATATTGATCTAAACTCTTTTAGCAACTGACACTATCACTGGTGCCTGCCTTCTAGAAGTACCTCCTCCTTTATGGGCCTCCAAGAAACTGACCTGGACAGAGTTTCCTCTCACCCTGATCTCTTTCACAGATGCTCCTTGTTCTGCCCACAAACCCTGATGTTCCCCAAACTCCCACCTCAATTTCCACATTTTAACATGTTCCATTTCGAATAAACCTGTATGCAGGTCAGAAAGCAACAGTTAGAACTGGACATGAAACAACAGACTGGTTCCAAATAGGAAAAGGAGTACGTCAAGGCTGTATATTGTCACCCTGCTTATTTAACTTATATGTATGCAGAGTACATCATGAGAAATGCTGAGCTGGAGGAAACACAAGCTGGAGTCAAGATTGCTAGGAGAAATATCAATAACCTCAGGTACGCAGATGACACCATCCTTATGGCAGAAAGTGAAGAAGAACTAAAAAGCCTCTTGATGAAAGTGAAAGAGGAGAGTGAAAAAGTTGGCTTAAAGCTCAACATTCAGAAAACGAAGATCATGGCATCTGGGCCCATCACTTCATGGGAAATAGATGGGAAAACAGTGGAAACAGTGGCTGACTTTATTTATTTATTTATTTTGAGCTCCAAAATCACTGCAGATGGTGACTACAGCCATGAAATTAAAACATGCTTACTCCTTGGAAGGGAATTTATGACCAACATAGACAGCATATTCAAAAGCAGAGACATTACTTTGCCAACAAAGGTTCATCTAGTCAAGGCTATGGTTTTTCCTGTGGTCATGTATGGATGTGAGAGTTGGACTGTGAAGAAGGCTGAATGCCGAAGAATTGATGCTTTTGAACTGTGGTGTTGGAGAAGACTCTTGAGAGTCCCTTGGACTGCAAGGAGATCCAACCAATCCATCCTAAGGATCAGTCCTGGGTGTTCACTGGAAGGACTGATGTTGAAGCTGAAACTCCAATACTTTGGCCACTTGATGCAAAGAGCTGACTCATTTAAAAAGACCCTGATGCTGGGAAAGATTGAGGGCAGGAAGAGAAGGGGACAAGAGAGGATGATATAGTTGGATGGCATGACCAACTCAATGGACATAAGTTTGGGTGAACTCTGGGAGTTGGTGATAGACAGCGAAGCCTGGTGTGCTGCAGTTCATGGGGTCGCAAAGAGTCAGACACGACTGAGCAACTGAACTGAACTGATTCTGAAGTCATTACTGATACCCCCACCTCTGTTCCTGGCAACACCATCCACCCAGAAGTCAGAGTTGGCCCTACAAGGCCTTGTCACTTCATCTCGCAGCCCCTCAGTGAATGTGGCAGATTCTGCCTCCTGAGAGCCCTGAGGCTGTCCTACCTGATATCTCCGCCACCTACAAGCCTCCTCCAGGCGCTCCGGGTCCATCCCCACCATTCATTCCCACCATCCACACCTAGAGCCCTGGAGCCCTAGCTGGTCTCCATCACTTGCCACTTCCCACAGGGGAAGTGGGGCTCTCATGGCCCCAGGTCTTTTCCCTGCTAGTCCCTCCACACAAAGCATCATCATCCCTTGCCCCCCCACTTTTAACCCAAACATCCCCTGCTCCATGAAGCCATCCACAAGATCTTTCTCTTGGGTTCTGAGCCTTACAGGGCACTGATGTCTCTGCCCTCAACTTCCCAGGGCCTCACCAGGACAGCCTGTCTGGACCTTCCTGTGATCCTCCTGCTCCAACAGCCCACTCCAGGCATCAGGACCCCTCCATGTGGCCAGGGAGCACAGAAACTGCCCCTCCCTTTCTGCCTCCAGCCTGCCCCACTTCTAGCCTTCATCCAACATTTAGGTAATTAACTGACAACTGGCAACAGATACAGAAAAGCAATTTTTCACCCCAATGGGGGCCTGTAATGTTCCATTCTATTTTTCTAAGGGCAGTGATCAGAAGCCTGTGTGCACAGAAGAGACGCTTTGACAGAGTCACCAGCATCTGAAGTCAGCAAGGAGGCTGAAATAAAAGAATTAAGAGAAACAGATCTCAGTTGGAGCTCTACACAGAGGGCTATGATGCTAAAATTTGCATTTAATAAGGACCACATGGCAGAATCGTTCTCTCATAACTAAGAGTGCCACAGACTGATATCAGAAGTGAGTCCTCAGTTCTCTGAGGCTGTGTCCCCACCCTACAAACACACAACCCCCCAGACATACCCTATACCTCACACACAACCCCCCACACACCCCAGAATGAGTCAGTTTCAAACTTTTGACTGACTGGCCCGCAAAAGGTTGTTAAACTGCATCTCCTGCTAATCCCAGTCTACTCCTTAGCAGTACAAATCCAAAAGTTGAAATACTTCAGGTAGAAAAGGTAACCAAAAAAGAATTACAAATAGCTAATAAACATATTTAAAAATTCAACTGCAGGAGCAATGAAAGAAATACAAATTAGGACATGATATTATTTTTCACCTATCAAATTGGCAAAGCTAAAAGTAATGATCAATGAGGAGAGGATGTCAGTCGCCTCCCAGTTGAGCCGAGTGTGGGTGACGAAGGAAGCGCCCACACCCCAGGGTAGAAGAAATCTCAGTACCCTTTCAAAGGTCTTCAAGTCAACTCATCTGTCCTTAAACACTTCACTGTCAGCAGAGCCTTGACGAGCATGAGGGGGCTTATGTGTATGCTTGGGAAGGGTGAAGAGAGGTGTGGAGGGAATGATACCCCCACACACATACACACATAGACACCCACACTGTCTGACCATGAACAGGGCCATGCTTCATCCCACCCTGCCACACTGATCTGTTAAGGAGGGCATGACCAATCCTGCCTTTATAGGCTTACAATTTAAAAGTGGAGCCAAGACTCATACACAAATCCAGAGAAAATAGGCAAACAGAATTAGATACTGTCAGAGAAGAAAAACTGCTGGGTACTTTCAAAAAAGAGAAGATTACTTCCAACTAGGCCATCAGAGGGAACAGAATTTTGTCAGCGCTATAGGGAGAAAAGTATTCTAGGGGCAAAGGAAAGATTAAGGTCACAGACAAAGACGTTTCAATATGCATTAATCACTGAGGTCCTTCCCAGCCCTTACATTTTTATGATCTGATACTTTCCCTCCTGTTAGTTGGGTGAGTTCCAAAGACCCCAGAAAACAGACACTGCTAGACACTGTTCTTATACATTGTTCAGATAAGCTTGGTTAATTCTCAAAACAGCTTTAGAATAAGTATCCTTAGATCTGCTTTACAAATAAGGAATGTGAGGCTCAAAGAAGAAGACTTGAATTACCCAAGATCAAGAGTTTGCCAGTGCTGGGAGGTCAGATATGAACTGATGCCCACCTGACTTTGAAACTTCCATCCATTCTTTCTTCTATACCATACAGCTTCACTTCAAGACCACTTTCCTTTTTTAAAAGTAAAGCCCCCAAATTGATCTATAAATTCAATGCCATCTTGATCATATCCCAGTAGGCTTTTTTGGCCAAAGTGACAAACTGATCCTAAAATTCATATAATAATTCAAGGGACCCAGAAAAGCCAAAATAATCCTTTAAAAAAACAAAGTTGAAGAACTCACACTTCACAACTTCAAAATTTCCTACAAAGCCACAGTAATCAAAACTATATGACATAAAGTGCTAACATAAGAATATACATATAGATCAGTAAAGCAGAATTAAGAATCCAGAAATAATCCCACTCCTAGGAATATACCCTGAGGAAACCAGGGTTGAAAAAAGAAACATGTATCCCATTGTTCATTGCAGTACTATTTACAATAGCTAGAACATGGAAGCAACCTAGATGCCAATCAACAGATGAAAGGATAAAGAAGTTGTGGCACATATACACAATGGACTATATTCAGCCATAAAAAGGAAAGCATTTGAGTTAGTTATGATGAGATGGATGAACCTAGAACCTATTATACAGAGTGAAGTGAGTCAGAAAGAGAAAGATAAATATCGTATTCTAATGTACATATATGGAATCTAGAAAAATGGTACTAAAGAATTTACTTACAGGGCAGCAATGGAGAAACAGACATAAAGAATAGACTTATGGACATGGCGAGAGGGGAGGAGAGGGTGAGATGTATGGAAAAAGTAACATGGAAACTTACATTACCATATGTAAAATAGATAGCCAACGGGAATTTGCAGTATGGCTTAGGAAACTCAAACAGGGGCTCTGCATCAACCTAGAGGGGTGAGATGGGGAGGGAGATGGGAGGGGGGTTCAAAAGGGAGGGGATATATGGATACCTATGGTTGATTCATGTTGAGGTTTGACAGAAAACAACAAAATTCCGTAAAGCAATTAGCCTTAAATAAAAAAAAAAAGTTTTTAAAAATCCACACCTTTAAAAGGAAGTTGATTCTTGACAAAGGTGCCAAGACAATTTAAAGGAAGAAAAAAGATAGACTTTTGAACAAATGGTGATGGACCAACTAAATGCTGTGTTATGCTTGGTCGCATAGTCGTGTCTGACTCTGCAACCACATGGGCTGTAGTCTGCCAGGCTCCTCTGTCCAGGGAAATTCTCCATGCAGGAATACTAGAGTGGGTTGCCATACCCTCCTCCAGGGGATCTTTCCAACCTAGGGATTGAATCCAGGTCTCCCGCATTGCAGGTGGATTCTTTGCTTTCTGAGCTACCAGGGAAGCCCAAAATCACATGCAAAAGAATTAAGTTGGAACCTTACCTTACATCATATAAAAAGATGACTCAAAATAAATCAATATAAATGTAAGAGCTGAAACTATAAAACTCTTAGAAGAAAACATAGGGGTAAATTTCTGTGACCTTGGATTAGGCCAAAGTTTCTTATTACCTAAAGAACAAGAAACCAAAGAAAAATAAAAATAAATAAATTTGAATTTTGATAAAAATTAATAACTTTTGTCTTGCAAAAGATATTTTTCAGAAGGTAAAAAACACAACCTAAAGAATCTGAGAAAATATTTGCAAATTGTATATCTGATATGGGTAGAGTCTCCAGAATATATAAAGAGCTCTTATAATGCAACAATAGAAAGGCAAATAACCCAATTTTAAAGTGGGCAAAGGATCTGAATGGAAATTTCTCTAAAGAAGATATACAAATGGCTAATAATTACATGAAAAAGTATTCAATATTGTTAATCATTCAGTTCAGTTGCTAAGTCGAGTCTGACTCTTTGCAACCCCATGAATCACAGCACGCCAGGCCTCCCTGTCCATCACCATCTCCCTGAGTTCACTCAAACTCATGTCCATCAAGTCGGTGATGCCATCCAGCCATCTCATCCTCTGTCGTCCCCTTCTCCTCCTGCCCCCAATCCCTCCCAGCATCAAGGTCTTTTCCAATGAGTCAACTCTTCACATGAGATGGCCAAAGTATTGGAGTTTCAGCTTTAGCATTAGTCCTTCCAATGAACACCCAGGACTGATCTCCTTTAGGATGGACTGGTTGGACCTCCTTGCAGTCCAAGGGACTCTCAAGAGTCTTCTCCAACACCACAGTTCAAAAGCATCAATTCGGCGCTCAGCCTTCTTCACAGTCCAACTCTCACATCCATACATGACTACTGGAAAAACCATAGCCTTGACTAGATGGACCTTTGCTGGCAAAGTAATGTCTCTGCTCTTCAATATGCTATCTAGGTTAGGGAACTGCAAATTGGAATCACAGATACAAAATGGATACCACTCAATACCCATTAGGATGGCTAGAATAAAAAAGATATATAACAACAAGTGTTGAGAAGACAATGAAAAATTGGAACCCTCATACATAGCTGGTGGGAATGTAAAGTGGTAGGGCTGCTGTGGAAAATAGTCTGGCAGTTCCTCAAAAATTTAAATAGAGAGTTATCATGAAAAGTGAAAGTCGTATGGCCATGTCTGGCTCTTTATGATGCCATGGACTTTAGCCTGCCCGGCTCCTCTATCCATGGAATTCTCCAGGATGTGATACAGCAATTTCACATGCACATACATATACCCAAGACAACTGAAAACAGATATTCACACAGAAACTTACACAATATTCATAGAAGCATTAATCATAACAGCCAGAATTTAGAAACAACCTAAATGTCCATCAACCAATGATGGACAGAAAAATGTGGTATATCCACACAGTGGAATATTATTCAGTCATAAAAAGGAATGATGTATCAATACAGGCTACATGATGAACCTTGAAAACATGATTTCAAGAAAGAAAATCAGTCACACAAAAGCACCTACCTATCATATGATTCCATTTTTATGAAATGTCCAGAATAGACAAGCTTAGAGATGGAAAGTAGGAGTGGGGGGCGGGGAGTGGTATGGATGCAGAAAACAGGGAATGTTTCTCAATGGGTACAGGGCATCTTTCAGGGATAATGCAATATTCTAAAATGGATTGTGATGACCGTACAACTCTGTGAATATACTAAAAAACACTGATTTATATGCTTTAAATGGATGAATTATATAGTATGTGAGTTATATCTCAATAAAGCTGTTTAAAAATAGGCCAAAAAATTCTAAAATACACTAGCACATGCTCACTGACAGTTGGAATATAGAGAAAATGTAACAAAGGACAGAGAAGTCACCTGTGACCACCAGAGCTAAGTGCTGCTCACGTTTTATTTCTTTCCTTCCAAATTTTATTTTCAATGGTTATGTTAATAGTTGAAATTACATGTGGACACTTTCACCTGAATTCACTTCTTGCCTCGGAATAACCCCTAGGTGCTCTTGTCCCTAGACACATAGTCCAACCTTTGCCCCACCTCTGCCCGCCAGTTCCTGAGGACCGTGTTCTAATCTAGATGGTGTCCTCTGACTGGAAGGCCCTTCCCCTGATTACCTGGCTGGAAACTCCCCACTTTTCCCTCACTGCCTGCCCTAAAGTCTCCTCGACACAAGTTTCCCCAGAGTCTTCAGCATTTGCTTCTATTGGTACTTCTCTCACTGATCATTCATTATTCCTACCACTGGCTTCTGACCCTAACCTGGGCTCCTCAAGCACAAATTCAGGATTTATTCCCATTAGGAAAGCTGAAGGGAAGGAAAGCATTTGTGGGAGAGTATGGGATGGGGAGGCTGAATCTCCTCTCCTCAAGACCCCGTCCTTCTTCCTGGCTGACGTCCCTCCAGGAACACGAGAGGCGGGCCCAGCAGCCTTAGCCCAAGACACCCCTCGCCACCCTCTAGTTCTCCCTGGATTTTCTGCCCCTTCCCCACCTAGACACTGAACCAGTAGCTGACAGGTTGGCCTCCCCTCTCCCTCTCTCTAAGGCTGATGCCTGGTGAGCCCTGGTTTGAGGGGCCTAGGAAGGACCCAGGCCAGGAAGACCTCAGGCTCAGTGACCCCATCAACCCCTCAAGTTCCAGGAAAGGGGCCAGATCAGTGAGACTGAGTCCCTTAGGCACCTTCTTGACCACAGAACTCTGGGTCCAGTGTATTACAGCTAGCAACAAGAAGTCTCCCCTTCTCTCTCAACAGAGATGGAATGTACTCTCAGATCTCAGAACTCAGGAAATAGAGCCCATCTCCTTGTTATCAGTGTAAAAACTCAGCTGAGCTATTTGTGATCTAAATCAAAATAGAACTGTGTCTGGCAAACTCATTTTTCTCAGGCCCCGGCAGCTCCCCAAGATACATTGTCTACTGATGGGAGGGTGATGGGGGGACAGACAATGGCAACTGCCAGGAGCCATTGATCACTTGCTTTATGTGCAGAATGAATCCTTAATCACTGTCGCTTCAGAAAGAAAGGGGAAATTGAGATGGATTCTCAAGTGCCAAAGGCAGGGAGCTTGGCAATTGTAGCTCTTTCATTAAAACTTTGGAGCGTAATAAGTTAGCCAGTGGCTGTGCATCTCTGTCCACAGACCTCAACTTGGCTCATTGCTAAGGAACAACTAGGAGGAGTCCTAAGAGTCACAGGTAACTCTCCTCCTGTGAGCCAAGGGGTTTAGAATCTCATAGGTCACTGAGACTGGACATCTCAGGCTTACAGTTGAAGACCTACCTAATCACTGGACCCAACTGACCCATCCAATCCTATCCCTTACTGCTCTCTGAGCCTGGTTTCCTAATTTGCATGTGCTAAGTCACTTTAGTCGTTGTCTGACTCTGTGTGACACTATGGACTGCAGCCTGCCAGCCTCCTCTGTCCATGGAGATCTCCGGGCAAGAATACTGGAGTGTGTTGCCATGCCCTCCTCCAGCAGATCTTCCTGACCCAGGGATTGAACCTGTGACTCTTACGTCTCCTGCATTGGAGGGTAGGTGCTTTACCACTAGTGCCACCTGGAAAGCCCAAATTTGTAAATGAGAGCAAAGCCTTGCAGTGCCTCATTCACCTAGGCTGTATTCTACTCTTCTGCCCCATTTCTCGCAGTAGCGTTTTCTGCTGGTGGGGACACTTATTTATGTATTCATTCATTCTGCAAATAATGATCAACAGCTTATTATGGGCTCAAGAATTAGCAAAGAGTCTCAATAAGAGGCAACATTGCCCTTTGGTTCTGGGGAGAAGAAAAGTATCACACTCTTTTTATGTATGAAGCCCAAGCTTCCATGCAGTACATACACAGATATGCAGCTTCTTTTTACTTTCCATGAAGGAAGGTCAGAATGACTAAGAAAAAGATGTCTGAAAAGGTTCCTTAGAGGAGAAATAATGAAAAGAAAGTCACTTGTCCACACTGGCTTACAGTGACTTTCTCCCCTTCTCATCTACCTCACGCATCAGGACTAATAAATGTTTCTGGCTCCAAGAAACTTTCCCCAATTGATCCCCCACTCCTCTTTGGCCTTTCTCTTTGTTCCGCTCACGATCTTCATGCTGCTAGCTCACAGCATTAACCTCTGTGCACCCAACTATGACTCTGACCCATGGCTCCATCTCCCACACCGATCTAGAGAATGCACTCAGACAAGATTCTTATCTTCAGTTCAGTTGCTCAGTCATGTCTGACTCTGCGACCCCATGAACCGCAGCATGCCAGGCCTCCCTGTCCATCACCAACTCCCAGAGTTTACCCAAACCCATGTCCATTGAGTCGGTGATGCTATCCAACCATCTCATCCTCTGTCGTCCCCTTCTCCTCTCGCCCTCAATCTTTCCCAGCATCAGGGTCAATTTTAAACCTTTAGGGCCTAGAAGCATAGCCTACATAGTAGCTGATCAATAAATATTGAACAAATGAATCAATGAGTGAGTGACAATTCCTATATCACTTTGCTGTTCTGAAGATACAGAAAAGAGGAGTCAAGGGAACCAACATTTATTAAGACCCTCCATGATAATCCATGGCACAGTCTACCTCATGCCCATATTTACCATAACCTTGGAGATTCCAAGGCAGAAATTATTAGCTCTGTGGAAATGAAGATTAAACAGTATTCCGTGCAGCAGTAAACAGAACCCAGTCCCTGTGGCTCACCAGAACCTACTAAATTTTCAAAAAAATTTCAAGCCCATTTTTAAACCACTGACAGCTTGAAATCAACCATGATGAAGTATTACACCATGGAAACTGGCAAACATTATAAATCAAGGCTATTTCTTTCCCCTTTGAGACCTAGTTTACTAGGTTCCATGCCTGGCCAGAGGTCTCCAGGAGAGAGTAGAGTTTTTCCATTGTAACATGTGGCCGGCCTCTCAGTTGAGAGTGGGTGGTCAAAGAGAAATATCCATCTTTGCATCATAGGACTTCGTCCAGGATCTCACCTGATACCTCTTGTCTTTCATTGAAATGCCTTTCCTTTCCTTTTAGTTAATTATTGTGAGGGAATGAACAAGGACCCTTGAAAATTGCCCTTTTGAAAACATGGGGTCACCACCACTTTCTAGGAGGCAGAAATCAGAAGATGGGAGAGTTCTGGAACTCTTTTCCATGATTGATGCCCCAAAGCCAAAGTCCAACAGGCCTGGCAGTCACCCTCATGGAGAGCACTGCAGAAGCTTTACCTAGGGACTGCAATCATATTTTCTTTTTCCCACCTCTCTTGACACTGTAGGTTCTTTAGGGCAGGGACCAACAGTTTTTGACCTCTGCATTCATCTCTAGAAACAGCTGTTACAGAGTTGGCACTGAGTGCCTGTGTGTTGAACAACACCCACCTGACCCGGACGCAGCTCATCGGGGGACTGTCCCATACTTAATCCAGGTAGTCCAAGCAATGCTCTAGTGGAATTCAACCTACTGAGTCCACCTCGAAGCTCAAACAACTCTCTTAATTCCTCGACCCTTTTGCATTTCCCATAAGACTCAAATGAAATTTTAAATGCCTTGAGAACGCTCTAGCTGTATGTTCTAAATGCTAAATGTCTTATTAGACAAAGGAGTTTGGGTCTGACTCCGCTAGAATACAGATCTGCTCGGAGTAGCATCAGCAATACCTGGTGTTTCACACATCACAGTATCATTAGCAACCAGACAGAGTTATTCAGCTCATACCTTTTAATGCCAAGTCTCTGTTTTCTGACTGCTTGACAAGCCAGGGAGGATAAATAAAACAGGCTCCTAGGGCATCTGGTTTTTTTCTCACATTAGGTTCCGTGATGGGATCCCTGATTTAAGACCAGGATCCAATTGAGAAGCTGTGCTGATAGCACAATAAATAATAGGGGAACGTCAGGCCTGAATTGGTGTTCTGTGTTAGTCCAGGACCATGCACTGTGTCATTATTTATATCAAGCAAACTCTTACTTTGGTCTCTAGAAAAGGACATCATAGGGAGAATTAACATTGAAAATGGAAAGAAAAAGGCATTCATGAGAGGGTGAGTGTTTGTCCTTGTTGGGAAATAAGAGTCAACAGGTAAAAATATTTTCTATGGACGTGTTCAAAATATTCATAAGGGACAGAGAAGATTCTGTTTTCCCAGCTGCTTTTGTCATGATCTCTATCTACAGCCTCTTGCAACTGACATCAGTAAAAAAGAATTAAAAGGATTCCTTATCAACAGTGATCAAACGGTCTAGAGGTTTTTGTTTTTTTTGTTTTTCGTTTTTTTTTTTTTTTTGCACAATATTCCAAAATGCTTTGAGTCTTTGAAACAAAGATTATTCATTAAATTATACCAAAATACAGTTTAATTCTGTCCTTTCGTAAGACATTTCACAGAATTATATTCACAAATTAGAAAAAACATCACGATAAGCTAGTTTTTAAAGAACTATACGGCCTCCATATTTTTATTCACCCTTTGGCTGGCTTCCTCTCCTTTTAAAAGTTGTATAACAACCTGTGGGGTACACTGAGAGTCACAGATGCAGGTACTGGGGTGCAGAGGGGTCGAGTTAATTACAGGAAGTCTCATAGCCAGCAGGTGCTGAAGCTCGGCTTCCATTCCTCAGTGACTGTCTCCAAGCAAGGGGCTCCCTCTTCCTCACCTCCTCCTGCATCCGAGCCTCTGAGACCTCTCGGTCCCACCTGAAGGAACGCTAGAGGGGCCCTAGAGTTGCCCCTTGCCTCTTTCTCCCACAGGGATCCTGCCACTTCCCAGAAAACCTGGGGCCCACGCCTGATAGCCCAGTTCTTCCTCACAACAACTTTCTATAGTAAGTGGGATCAGAGGCCCCTGATTTGTATACGGCAAACGAAGCTCGCAGGTGTGTGGAGTCACTTCCCAAAGTGAAAGTCGCTCAGTCATGTCTGACTCGTCACAACCCCATGGAGTATACAGCCCATGGAATTCTCCAGGCCAGAATACTGGAGTGGGTAGCCTTTCCCTTCTCCAGGGGATCTTTCCAACCCAGGAATCGAACCCAGGTCTCCTGCATTGCAGGCGGATTCCTTACCAACTGAGCCACAAGAGGCCACATGCAAATGTCAGAGTCAGGACTCAAACCCGCCTTGGGGATTCCAAGTTTCCTCCATTTTTGCGCAATAGTAAAAAGTCGCTGTGCTGGAATGGCTGCTTCTCCACACCTGTATGGTTAGACAGACTACTGGCTCTGGAGTTAAAAGCCCAGGGGCAAATACTGGCTCGAGACCAGGGCAAGTTGCTCAGCCTCTCTGGGTCTGAGTCCCTCATTCCTCAAGAAAAGCAGAAACGCCACCTGCCCCGGCTGTTGCAAAGCCCTTGGGTGACACTCCTGACACCCCAGCAAGGCCATGCACAGGCACAGATGGTGGGGTGCTCACACATCCCTGTCAGATGCCTGCCTCCTGTAGGGACCTGGGGTGTGTTTAAAGCAGCAACCAGATGGGAAGCCTCAGCCTGTTAGAGGGAAGAGTGGGCACACACCGGCCCCTCTCACCTGCACGGAGTTTCTTCTGAGGGACCTCATCCAGCTCTGACAACGGGCCTCTCCTCGCAAGAATATCCCAGTCAGGGGCCATCTTTGTAACCAAGAAGAGAAAACGAGGGAGCCAGAGCCAGGCTGACATGGGACACGGGGGCTGGAGATGTAGCCAGCCGGCACTTGGGGTCTAATTATCCAGCAGTCAAAGCCCTGGTGACATCCGAGATCCCTATCAACCCTGAAATACCCTCCACTGCCTTCCAAGTCTGAGTTATCTCTCCAGGCACCCAAATTAAGGAAGACACGAACCAGGTCACTACGGTGGACTCCAAGAGCCATTTTCTAGCAAGCACCCTGTAATTCCTGAGCTCCTAGAGAAGCTGCAGGCTTGGGTCTGTAACAGAGAGGTGCCATCAAGCAGGAAAGACCCAGAGACATAGAACAGGAGCCCAGAGCTCATCCAATTAAACTCCCTAAGTTAACAGGTGATGAAACCAGGGCTGGGAGAGGGAAGTAAAAATAAAGCACAGCTTAAACAGTGGTGCAGCTAAAGCCAGAGCCCCCAACCCAGCTTTTCCAGCAGGGCTCTTCCCTCCTCCACCTCGCCTCTTTGGTACTCAGATTCTGCCCTTGGCAGAAGCTATTCCTCCACTTGGAAGCCATTGCTGGATTTGCCATCACAAAGATGCACTTATGGCTCACTTATACCCTACCATCCTCTGCCCAACATGTCCAATGACTCTCCCATGAGCTACTCAGTAAAGAACAAAACGCCTAGGCCAGCATTCAGGGGTCTCCTTTGGTGCAGCTTGATACAGTATTTCTAGCCTTATTCATTCTTCCTCGTCATTCATCCATTTCACAAATATTTATTGAGCAGTAAATCGAAGCATGCACCAAAGGATAAAGCACTCAAGAACAAAACTCTTTCTGCCCTTGTAAAGCTCCTGTGTGTGTGTGCTAAGTCACTTTAGTTGTGTCTGACTCTATGCGACCCTATTGACTGTAGCCTGTCAGGCTCCTCCGTCCATGGGATTTCCCAGGCAAGAATCCTGAAGCTGGTTGCCACGCCCTCATCCAGGGGATCATCCTGACTCAGGGACTGAACCCACATCTCTTATGTTTCTTTACCATCTGGAAAGAACTAGTGCCGTTACTAGTGCCAGCTGGGAAGCCCCTTCAAAGTAACAAAAAAGTACCAGTATAATGTATTAAGACTCAGAGACAGATACTTGCAGACCCATGAACCCAGAGAAGGAAATCAATCTGAAGAAGGAGGTTATATCTAGGAGAATCTTCCAGGAATAAAGATGCCTGAGTTGAATTTCAAAGTGGGCAATGACCAGTTATGAAGGAAGGACCCGAGAGGCACCACGAGAGGGCATAGCCGAAGCAAAAGAAAGCCATGGGGAACGTAAAGCCCACGTCACGTTCTTTTTCACCTCCGTGCTTTTGTGACTCAGAATCTAAGAAATTCGCTTCTTCATGAACGGTCACCAGGTAAGTGGATGAGGCATGTGAGGAGTTTCAGGAAGGTCGAAGCTGTTGTGATACCAAAGAGTGAGACAGGTGGACATGACTATGGGCGAGGCAAGCAGCAGGCTGTGGGTGAGGCTATGGAGGGCTAGGTGTATATTCAGAAAGGCTTACTTACACTTGATCATTCAGGTCAAGCATTTTTTTTAATTTTTTGAATACATACAGTTGATCTACAATGTTGTGTTAATTTCTGCTGTACAGCAAAGTGATATGTACATTCTTCTTCATATTCTTTCCATTATCACAGAATATTGAATATGGTTCCCTGTGATATACAGTGGGACCTTGCTGTTTATCCATCCTGTGTATAATGGTTTGCATCTGCTCATCCCAAAGGTCAAGGATTCTTGAAGTCTGGCCTTCAGGGTCAGGGTCCTTCCCCCTGAAGCTGTTATAAAGTTTTATGCAGGAATACAGCTTTTATCAGATTTCAAAAGGGATTCATGACTAAAGCATGCGAAGGATAATTGGGACAAGGGTTGAAACATGTTGGAAGGTTGTAAACCAGAAAGGGCCAGGGTGAGATTTATTATTTATGTGGATCTTGCTGATTTATGAAAACGGGGTCTATGTCTTTTTCACTGTTGTATTTCTAGTACCTATCGCCATGCTTGGCGCACGATAAGCGGTCAATAGGGAAAGAACGACAACATCATGGACGATGGGCTCGAGGACAAGGACCAGATGCATGAAATCTGTTAGGAGGCTGCTGGCTGCTGAGAGGGGCAAGCGAGAGAGGATGGTTGTTAGTATAGAGTAAAAATGACATATTTGAAAATAAGTTTTGGAAGTAAAATTAATAGGACCCAATAATTTAATGAATATGGTCGGGGGAGGCAGGGCAGGCGGTGAAGGAGAAGTCAAGGATGACTCCCGCTTATCCAGCTTGAAAGCCTAACTAATGGTGGTGCCACTAACAGAAATCAAGGAAACAGGAAGCAGTGTGTTAAGAGTGGCTGGCATTTGGTTCTCTTGGGATGTGGCCTGCAGGGGGGCCTGGGTGTCATCCAAAGGGAGATACAAAGTAGGCAGTGTCCATGAGGCGGTTTGGTAGTGAGTTTTGAGCTGGGGACAGAGAGGTGGAGATCAGGAATATAAAACCACTGAAGCCCTGAGAGTGAGTGAGTTCACACAGGGACACTGTAAAAGGAATAGGGAGCAGTCCAAGGACAGAACCTTCCAAAAGAACCAGCATCTGGGAAGTGCAGAGAGGGGCACTCTGTGCACTTTCTTTTAAAGGGACCTGTAAAAGAAAGAATTTCCACAGGGGATACAACGGAAGCAAAGGAAAGAAGCACTTGACGGAGGAGGAAGCATCCAACCCAGGCTGATGAGACTGAGGCTTCAGGAGGCTAAGAGCTAGTCACTGATTTGCCAGTACAGAGGTTATCAATGGCTTTAAGGAGAAGGATTTCAATGGAGCAGGAGAAGAGAAAGTCAAATAGTGTGTGATTTGATGGACAATGAAGAAATGGCTATCATTCAAAGAGCACCTCCTCTCACAGAGTTTACATGGCCAGAGGTGGAAGGAATTAGATTATATCAAGAGTGGACCTCAGGATAAAGGATAAATCTTTTTCAGATGAAAAGAACTTGACTTCTTGCTGTATTTCTCTCACTACATTATAAATTCTTTGAAAGCGAGGACAGCAGTGCTTTTTTTAACCCCCCTTCCTATGATATCTAGTAACATCTGCAGAGAAAATATGAGTGCTCATTCATTCCTTCTTTATTTATTGAGCGTCTACTATATGCCAGGCACTGTTCTAGGCACTCAGGCTAAGTCAGAAACCAACAAGACAGACTGCCCCTCAGGGCGCTTAATTCTAGGGAAATGGTAGAATTTCCATTTTACCATGAGAGTAGGAAGCAGTGGGCCTCGTTGAGAAAGCAAGATTTAAGCAAAGACCTGATGGGAACAAAGGAATTTGTTTGCCTGGTTGGAATGTTGGAGAACATTCCAGAGAAATGTAGGAGGATCAATGACCTCAGTTTGCCTAGGATGTAAGACTGTTAGAACCAAAAGCCCAAGAAAGAGACCAGCTAAAGGGCCAAGGCAGGAGTACGGGTCATGTGTCCAAGGAGGCCAGTGTGGCTGGAGGAGAGGGAGTGGGGTTGGTGGTGGGGGCAAGAGGCAGCACAGATGCTCCTCAGGCCCTGGAGCCATTCATGGCCCCAGAGCAATGAAGCCCCTGTATGTGTCAGGTATGTATACAGAGCCCCGAGAATACATCCATTAACAGAAACAGGGGCGATACAAGCAGCACACAGGATGAAGGGCTGTGATGAACCTCAGGCAAACACACACCTTTCTCAGCAACTTGCAGGCATGTTTTCCCCTCTCTGGGCAGCAGCCCCATCCCATCCCCATGGGCTCCATGTTCCACCCTCTTAGTGAGTC
Source organism: Bos javanicus (assembly GCF_032452875.1). Taxonomy (NCBI): domain Eukaryota; kingdom Metazoa; phylum Chordata; class Mammalia; order Artiodactyla; family Bovidae; genus Bos; species Bos javanicus. The sequence goes on along the minus strand of NC_083877.1, from coordinate 47,800,237 downwards.
TGCTGTCCACCTTCTCATCAGCTCTTGGGGGAAACGTGCTGAGCAGCAGGGCCAGCCTGACCCAGAGACAGAGTGGGACGTCACCTATCACACACAGTACCCTCTGTACCCCACTCTGACAGCCTCCACTCTGCCCAGCTGTGTGGCCCTTGGGGAGAGACAATGGTTCTTTTTCTTAAGATTTTTTGATGTGGACCATTTTTAAAGTCTTTGTTGAATTTGTTACAGCATTGCTTCTCTTTCGTGTTTTGGTTTTCTGGCCACGAGGCATGTGGGGTCTTAGCTCCCCACCAGGGATAGAACACGCACCTCCTGCGTTGGAAGGTGAAGTCTTAACCACTGGACCACCAGGGAAGTCCCAAGACAATGGTTCTTACAAGGGTGACCCATTCAGATGGCAGTGAGGAGGATTTCTTCTGAACTTTTCAAGCTTTCAAATAAGACACAGAAATAAGGCCCACAAATTCTCTTTTGTCTTATAAAGTATAAAGATGCTCGCATGTGTGGAACCAATTCCTACAAAGTTTGCTTCTTTCAGAAACATCTCATAGAACATGGGGCTGATGAGGAGAAGGAGGGGGGACCCCTAGTGTCAGCAGACTAGGAAATCGTAGTTAAAACTTCAGCTAAAATGGAAGTGTGTAATCTGAGAAAAGCAAACGCATTAGGCTATCATCATTTATCAACACTGGATTGTAGATTAGCCAGTGAGATTGGCTGTTCACAAATCAAAGATTCAAGTAGTACCAGAAAGGGAGAGGAAGATGACTGGAGAGCGGGAAGAACCCAGACAATTCCAGATAGGAAACCAGAAGATGTGGACCCAGGGTTCAGAGAAATATTCAAAAAACAGGGACTTCCCTGGTGGTCCAGTGGCTAAGACTCCACACTCCCAGTGCAGGGGCCCCAGGTTCAAGCCCTGGTCAGGGAGCTAGTTCACGTGTGCTGTAAGTAAAAGATCCCATGTGCCATGACTAAGACCCAGCTCAGCCAAATACGTTTTTTTTTTTTTTTTTTTTTTGAATCCTAAAAAAAATATCCACAAAGTAGTTTGATATTCTCTACTTCATTTGCCCCTCTCAATCCAGGATGGTAAGAATTATATTATCCTCCAAGGAGTAGCATAACATGGCAGACCCAGAAAGTGCTAGTCACTCAGACGTGTTCAACTCTTTGCGACCCCATGGACTGAAGCCCACCAGGCTCCTCTGTTCATGGGGATTCTCCAGGAAAGAATACTGGAGTGGGTAGCCATTCCCTTCTCCAGGGGATCATCCCAACCCAGGCATCAAACCAGGTGTCCTACATTACCAGCAGATTCTTTACTGTCTGAGCCACCAGAGACGCCCCAGACTGGATCTCAAAGCCCAGCTCTGCCACTCAACTGAGCTGTGTTATTGGGTAACTTACTTAACTACTCTGGGTCTCCTACTCCTCATCCTAAAAATAGATAATTATAGTACCAATCTTATAAACCTGCTGTGAAAATTAGATGGGCTAAGTCATGAGACACTCTAAGAACATGCTTCACACATGGTAAACACTCAGTAAATGTTATTTACTTTTAGCTGTTATTTGTAAATAAGGATACAAGGCATCAGAAGGTAGAGATATTTCGCCAAGGCCACCAGCAACAAAGTAGTAAAACCTAGATTAGGAGGCTTTGCCTTTTCCTGGAAAACATCTGGGAACCTAGTTATGAGATACAGATTCCCAGGCCCCACCCTGGCCCTTCTGTGTGGGTGGATCTGGTGAGCAGGTAGCCTGTGCCATAGGAGGGCAAGACTCTGCATTCACTGAGGACAGGTAGAGCCTAGGTGATTCTGTTAGAGAGGATTGACAGAGAAAACAAAGGATTGACAGGGGAACCCTGGCTGGGACTTGAAAACTCCTCCCATGTCGTATGTTGCTGGACTGAGGGGCCGCGGCAACCTCCCCCAGCCCCTTGACCCTGCTGCTTCTGACTCGCGGTGCATTTTTGTTTCTCTAGTTTCTAAAGGGAAAAGTGCTATATGACCATTTTCAGAGTTTTCTCCAAGAGCTTTCAAACCAAGCCCCACTTCAGAATGGATTTTACCACCGGGTTCTGTAATGGAATGCTGACCTAATCTTAATTATGAGAGAGAATTTCTCTCAGATGGAAATGTGGTGACCTAGAAGACTCCATTTGCAAGTCCTCCTGACCTGTAAAAGAAGATGCCTGGTGGAATATTTTGGGTAATATATTATGCATCTACTTATCCTATGATCCCCATCTGTGGGCTTTAGCAAGACAGTATTTTGAAGAAAGGGAGGAAAAAAAAAATATGAACACCAGGCTTGAGAACACTCGCCTGGATCACAGACCAGGGTGAGCTTTCTACTCTGCAGTGTTTTGCATTTCATATGAAGTGAAATCTATTTCAGGTGCTGCTGAAAATGCAGGAAAAGTACCAGGGACTAGAGCCCTAGGAATTAAACTGGCCTCAGTTCAGAGACACAGAGTGGTCTCATACCATCTTTTCTGCATATTCATAATTCACCAATGTGAAGAGGTCTTTGTTACCAAAAAAAAAAGAAGAAAGAATGAAACAAAGTTCCTTGGGAAGTATCATCTCATCCGATCCCCTTCACCCCAACCCCGGAGGTTCCCATGTGTTATCAGCATTTGACTTTGTGCTATACCCCTGGCAGTCACTTCTTTGTCAAGACAGGGATGGTGTGGGCTGCAAGGGGCATATATTTCTCAGAAACCAAGGCTGCTTCCCCAGAGACTGGGGCAGTATTTGCATATTTAGCTCATGGCTAGGATAACAGGGCAGAGCCCCAGGCAAGGATGGATAGCCACTGTGATTCTATTTCATAGCAGAAAGCATAAACCCCTGAGGCCATGCTCTCTTGAGAGCGAGGAGTCATCAGTACCCATATGGGATGGGCCACAACTGTTCTGAAAGCCCCCAGCTACATCACCTAAGTAGCATTAAGTCAACCCAAGATTTTTTTTAAGCACACAGTTCAGTGAATTTGGGCAAGTCTATTTGTTCATAGAACAACATGAGAATGTTCCCATCAGCTCGGCATGTTCCCTCGTGCTGTGTTTCAGTCAATCTCCCCCTCTCCACTGGCACTACCATTCTGATATCTATCCCCATGGATGCATTATGCCTGTTCTAGAACAGTGACGTCAATAGAATCATGCCGCCTGTGCTCTTGGTGTCTCTGCTTCTCTCAATCAACATGACATCTGCAGATTCACCGTGCCTTGGTATCTGTCAGCCATTGGCTCTGGACCACTTTGTAAATGTTGGGAGCTCACTAGACAATCCCACCTCCCACAGAGGCACTTGGGTTCCTGAGCAAACAAAGCCTTGACATCCCAGGAGCTCCGAGCACCAAAGCAGCAATTCTTCTAGTTGTGGAGTTCATGGGGAAGTGAAGGACCTTGGCTTTCTGTGAGTCATTAACTCCCTGCCTCTTCTCCATCCTTCCCCATGGCAGCTCCCCAGTTTCGATGCAGAGCAGGGGTTTCCCAAGCAGCCTCTTGCGGTCCCCAAGTAGTTCAGGATCTTGATGCATGTGCCATGAGCAAGGAGGGTAAGAATGTGGAGGTGCTGATGGTGAAAGGTTTTATTAGCTGTGATGAGAAGCCAGTGGTGGGGGCCAGGGAGGGCACAGCTTTCCTGGGCCTGCAGAGTCTGTGCTAATTTATCCTTCCTCTCAATTGCCTCCAAACTTCGGTAATAAGCACGCTGGTAGTTCGCTGATGAAATATATTCTTCCAAAGCAATTTTAAAATAATCGTAGTGTGTGCTAAACCCTTAACAAAAAAAAAAAAAAGTAGAAGAAAGAAAGAGAAAACCCTGCAGCCAAGTCACCCTAGACTGAGCGGCAACGACAGAATTTCATAATTAGGAAATGCAGTGTCATTTCTGAACGTTATTGCACCTTTGAAAAACGGTATCAAACTGAGGCCTGCATATTTGATACCCAATTGATTTCAGATTGCAAGTCAACTGCAGCAAAATAATGAGCTGCCTCTGCCCTGAGCGGCTGAGCTCCAGCTCAGAGGGCCTGGGAGGGAAGGTAGGAAGGGGGACCAAGCCCCAGGGCTCCAAGACCTCTGAAGCAAAGCTGAGGCCACTGGGCTGCCAGGCAGGCAGGACCGCACAGTCGCCTGTGCTAATTTTTTTGCCCAAGGGGCTGATTTTGAACTCTTCAATTGTGCTTCAATTTTGCTCACCAGGGCTGATGTTGGGAATCAGAGGATCAAAGCCCTAGATGAGAATGGCCTGCAGTTCCCCACCCTCTTATCTAGGCTGGCCCCAGCCCAGGGAGCCTGGGGGACTGTGTGCACAGCACCATCTCACAGACCCCCATTCCTTCTCCATCACCACCAGGCCTGTCACCCAATACTGGGTGCTCCAACATCCATTAGGGTTTCATTCATAAAATGAGAGCATCTTGGACCTGGAAAGGAATAGTGTGTCATTCTTTCCAACACCCTGATCAAAGCTAGAATGTCTCCACAGCATTTCCCAGATCGAGTCCCTCAGGTCCTTATGCTGGGAGCTACACAAACTTGTGACGTCACCAATTCACGGCACTCCGGCTGCCAGCAAAGGCCTTGTTCCTTTCACCTCAAATTTGCTTTCTGTTATTCTCACCCACATCACAGCCCTTCAAACATCCAAGGATGATTGGATGTCTGTATGGCACATGTGTTGGTACCACGTCTGTAGAGCCTTCCCACTATCGGTGTCCCAATTGTGGGCCTGGGGCTCTCTCTGAAGCCTTGGCTTGACCCTGAGCATAGCCCCCAGTCAATGACACATGCCCCAGAGAACTCACCTGCTAGATGGGATCACTGAGATGTACGTTCTATGCCATTTCCCAGTTTCTCTGCAGAATTAAGCCCCAGTACCCACAGTGGGAGCTGGCTGGCTGACATCCATCACTGGCTGCCTCACTCCCCTCCGGGGTTTCTGTACTTCTCAAATGTAGCACACACACCCAGTGCTTGTCTCATGGTCCATTCCCGGGGAACCCAACTAAAATGATGCTCTATTTAAGTGCTCTTCCTCAGGCTGAAGAGCCCTCATACCTTCTCCTGTTCCACATGTGATTCTGTTCACAGACCTGTAACTACCCTGGCCAAGCTTCTTGCTGACCATTTCACTTGCAAATTTCTCTCCTACAATGTGGAGCTGGGATGGAACACGATGCTCCCAGGACATCTCTCCAGTACAGTGCAAGTCCTGGGGTGTCTCATGCTCTGAGCACACACTTCTCTTCCTAGTCTTTCATGATATCACACTCAGGGTTTATAATCATCCCCTGCTTGATGTGACACTCCCAGCTTTCTGCCTTGAACTGCTAAAACGCCCAGCCTTATTTTACACTGGACTGGATGGCCATGTTCTCTGTCTTTATTCAAAGATTTGATGTAAATGCTAGCTAAGACAGGCTCCAAGACTTGACCCCACAGCACAGTACTAGATTCTTAGGATGGCAGCAATTCATTAACCACATCCTGTGGGAACAGTTCATCAGCCTCTAACACCTGTAACTAATTTTTTATCATCAAATCCACATTTTCACTACTGGATACACAGGATATCACAAGAGACTTTGCAAAGGCCCTACTGAAAGCCCGGATCATAATCTCTAAAAGACTAGACAAAGAGAAATATCATATGATACCCCTTATGTGTGGAGTCTGAAAAGAAATGATACAAATATATTTACAAAACAGAAACAGACTCAGACTTAGAGAAAGAAGCAATGATTGCCAAGGTAGGGAGTTTGGGATGGACATGTCACTGCTATGTTTAAAATGGATAGCCAAGAAGGGCCTACTGTAGAGCGCAGGGAATTCTGCTCAATGTTATGTGGCAGCCTGGATGAGAGGAGAGCTTGGGCGAGAATGGAGACACGTAAGTGTGTGACTGAGTCACTCTGCCGTGCATCTGAAACCATCACACGTTATTAATCAGCTATACCCCAATACAAAATAAAAGGCTTGCAAAAATCATATATATATATGTATTTTTTTTGCAAGCCTTTTATTTTTCCTGTGGTCATGTATGGATGTGAGAGTTGGACTGTGAAGAAGGCTGAGTGCCAAAGAATTGATGCTTTTGAACTGTGGTGTTGGAGAAGACTCTTGAGAGTCCCTTGGACTGCAAGGAGATCCAACCAGTCCATTCTGAAGGAGATCAGCCCTCGGATTTCTTTGGAAGGAATGATGCTAAAGCTGAAACTCCAGTACTTTGGCCACCTCATGCGAAGTGTTGACTCATTGGAAAAGACTGGGAGGGATTGGGGGCAAGAGGAGAAGGGGACGACAGAGAATGAGATGGCTGGATGGCATCACTGACTCGATGGACATGAGTCTGAGTGAACTCCGGGAGTTGGTGATGGACAAGGAGGCCTGGAGTGCTACGATTCATGGGGTCACAAAGAGTCAGACACGACTGAGCGACTGATCTGATCTGATCTGCAAAAATATAAAAGCTTGATTTTTACTCATGTCCTCCATAGGTAAAAAATCTAACAACAAACAAATTAAAGCTAGAATAAATCCCGGAAAGCTCCACAATGCCACATGTCCTGTCTCCCCTCGTCTTCCCATGCTGCATGGTGTCACCCCCCACCAGCTATGCCAATATCAAAAGTGCTTTCTATATTTTATTTCCCAGGTTCTGACATGGTTTCATAAATGTTCTCTGGTAGGACAGTCATCGTTAACATAGGAGCCCTAAAAGAACTGACCACAAGGCTAGAGAACAGGGGTCAGCATATTCTTTCTGTGAAGGGCCAGAGAGTAAATATTTCAAGTTTGCAGGTTAGACCGTCTCTATCACAACTACTCAACTCCATTTTTCTTGCCCCAAAGCAACCATGGACGATATATAAACAAAGGGCATGGCTGTGTTCCAACAAAACTTTATTTATGGGCACCAAAATTTGAATTTCATATCATTTTCACATGTCGCAAAATATTTTTTTCGCAACCATTATAAAATCCATTCTTAGCTCACAGAACATACAGAAATAGCCAGGGGCCTGGATTCAGCCCATGGCCATAGTTTGCCAGCCCTGGTGGAGAGTAAGAAAAAGGAACATAAGCCCTACTGATGTCCTGGGTCCTAAATGTCCAGCTGCGGGATCTCAGGCTGACTGGGTCCATGCCCTCTGACTGTGCTTGGCTCTCAGAAGGGATACCAAGGAGAATAAAGAAAGGCAGCCCCGTGCCCAGGGCTGGGAGGACGGGGTGAGGAGTCCCTATGCACAAGTGGGTGATCCATCTCAAACCTGTTACCCCAGGCTACCTCCTCCCTCTGCAACGTGTATTTCTAAATGCTCAGAATTTAGTTTCTGAGCAATTTGGCTTGTAATTTATTTTAGAAATTGGCTAACGATTTATATCCAGTTATGTTCCCTGCATGAAAAGCTGAATGCTACCCTGCATCCCTCTCATCCCCTCTGGGCTCTCTGTGATCTCTCTGAATTCTCGATAGGAGTTCACCAAGCACATCCCCAGAAAGTTGCAGCAGCCTGAGTCAAAATGGGTCTTAGCCAAGGGGCTGGTAGACTTCAAGGTGTGCAGGTCTCTCTTCTTATCTTCAGCCTCAGATCTTTCTCATTTTTTATAACCTGCTTTGTTTATTTGACCAAATGCTGTAGACAACATCCATTAAGAAATCTTCCTGTCATGTTTAATGGTTGCACAGTATAGTATTGCACTGTGACAATATCCCATAATTATTCACTTAATATCCTTTTATTAAGATGTTTAGGTTCTCTGCCTGTCTTACTGTTATGCACAAGGCTTTGCAACAAAATCTTTGGACATATCCATGATGACTCCCTCAGGAGAAATTCAGGACTGTGTAATATTAGTAAAATTTAATTTAAGCAAAAAACGCTCTGTTTCCCAGATCTTCAGTCATTCTTACATACAAGCTGAAGCTGATGGTTTTCAACTCTGACAGGGCATCGGGAATAGATCAGTAACTTTCAGCATCTTATGTGGTATCCGATCTCTCGCGTTCCCTATCCAGGTTACAGAGATTCCTCCTCAACCAAGAAGAAAGTAATCTGCATCTTGTTATCAGTGCCCCCTCTATCCACTGCACACTAATTCTCAGTGTCCCCACCGTGTCCTTTCAGCCACATCCCACCATAGCCTTCCTGGGGTTCATCCTGTGGCCAGGCAGTGTTCTTGAATTGGTCCTTGGCTACATGTTTCTGGTGAGGGTTACTTACCTGTCAATAGGGCTAAGGTACGGTGCCCCATTTTTGGGTCAAACACCAATCTTGATGTTGCCTGGTTTTTAGATGAAAGTAGCATTTAAATCAATACACTTGAGGAAAGGAGATTCCACCCCCCCAATATTGTACATGGGCCTCATCCAATAGGTTGAAGGCTTTAAGGGCACAGACTGAGGTTCCCTAAAGTAGAAGGAATTCTCCCCTAGGCTGCCATTTGGAACTTTGCCTGAATTTCCAACCTGCTGCCCTGAAGAATTTGGACTCCGGCCTGCAAAATCAACTCTCATCTGAACTTCCAATCTGGCTTGTTCTATGGATTTTGGACTTTCCAATCCCGCAATCACAGGAGTCAATTCCTTAAAAGAATTACATGGATGTGTGTATATAGGAGTGTGAGCAGGTTTGCATGCACACGTGTCTATCCTATTTGGAGAACTCTGACTAAGACACTCCTGCTTTCCTTTTCCATGTGGCTGTACTGGCTTCTTTGCGAGCCTTCTCCTCTTTCTTTCTAGGTCACTTATGACTACATAAGCAGAATGGCCGTCGAGAGGCTCCTGCCCTTGCAACCAGATCACCTTTTAATAGTTTAGGGAGAAGAATCACCCCTCTTCTCTCTGACACCTTTGCACCAGGTCCTGCTCACGTATGACTGACATGCTACTCCCTTCTCAGCCTCTCTTCCCTCCTAGATGGACCCCACGGCTGGGGCCACAGTCCTCAAGGTTCTTGTCTTCTCCTACCCCAAATAGACTCCTTCTTGTCCCAATTACCAGTTTTTCTCTTTGCTTTCTCTCCCTTTGGAGATGAAATTGTCAGCAAGGCAAGACAAGACGTTATCTGTTTTTAGCTGCCTGAGACTCCGGCTGATGCCCAGATGGCTTAAGTCTTCCTTCACTCCTGGATCCTGCCTCCATGCCAGCTTTGTGTTAGGCCTTTAAAAAGTATGATCCATAGATTCCGAAAATAGGACTCCTGTTGCTCTCCACCAGCACCCTCCCTCCAGGTTGGGGTGTGCACTCCAGTGAAAATTTGCTAGATTCCCACTCCCCTTCTTTGAGTTCTGATTCTATCACTGTTAAACACATTATATGATATTCTTTCCCAGTATTCCATTGCTGAGTCCTGGACTCAAAGGACCCCAAGGTTAGTAAGTGTTTTACAGTCATCAGATCCTGGGATTCCATCTCCTTTGTTAAAACCCCATCAAGAGGGACTTCCGGGACTTACCTGGTAGGCCAGTGGTTACGAATTCCCCTTCCAAAGCAGGGAACAAGGGTTCAATCCCTAGTCCGGGAAGATTTCACATGCCACGGGGCAACAAAGCCATGCACCACAGCTACTGAGCCCGCATGCTACCACTCCTGAAGTCTGCGCCCCTAGAACCCACGCTCCAAAACAAGAGCAGCCATTGCAACGAGAAGCCCAAGCGTAGCAATGAAGCCCGTTCACCACAACTAGAGAAAGCCCAAGCGCAGCAATGAAGATTCAGTGCAGCCAAAATAAATAGATAAATAGTAATATTTTTTAAAAGTAAAGAACAACCTTAAAAAAAATAGGAGAGACTTCCCTTACAGTCCAGTGGTTAAGATTCCGTGCTTCCAGTGCCACTTCCATAGCTACCACCATGCTTCCAATACCTCCATCCCAAGTTGGGGAACGAGTATCACACGTCGTGTGGTGTGGCCAAAAATAAATATATAAAAATAAAGAGCTGTCTTCCACTGGAAGTAAGGTTCTACCATCAGCCAAGACATGTCGATCAAAGCCAATAAAAACTCAACTTTAAAAAACAACACATTAAGAGGTTTGAGCACTTCCGCGACTAGAAATTCACTTTCTGCCATCCTGTTGTGGCCCCTTCCTTTTTTTTTTTTTCCAAAATGACTTTTTCTAACTAGGGCTTGACAACAGTGGCACAGCCTAGGGGAGGACAGATAGTGTGCTCACAGTTGGAAGAGTCGAGCCAAGGTTTCCAAAATTAATCTTTTCAACCCTAAAGATGAATAGAGAAGGTAAGAAAAGACTGGAGGGCTTTTTGCATTAACTTCCCCCATAACAAAATCTGGCCAGACTTCCACTTGGCAACACCTATGAAATGTATGTTTCTACTTTGTTACATTTTTTTTTCCACTTTGTCACTCAATCTCTATTTACTGGTATCTCTGAGGTCCTACAGATTTTTCCTAGCTTTCTGCAGCATTAATTTAAATACAAGAATATGGGCAAAGAATTCAGCAAGGATGGTACATTATATAAAAACTCAGGAATAGAGAAAACTGAAATGACTTAACAGATTTTGCCAGATCAAAATGAAAAGCTTATTTGAAAAGTAAAAAATATAGTAAAATAGATTATAATGCTCAAAGTGTTTATATATCTTGCACGAAAAGATCTGTAACACGTGTATAATAAAAGTACTTTATAAAAAAACTAGGTAGAGGATATGAACAGAAGAGGAAATTTAAATGGCCAGTAGACACGTAAGAAGATGCTCTAATTCATGTCAAAAAGGTAACCAAAAACAATATAGTGAAAGTGAAGTTGTTCAGTTCTAACTCTGTGACCCCATGGACTGTAGCCTGCTAAGCTCCTCCATCCACGGGATTTTCCAGGCAAGAATACTGGTGTGTTGTCATTTCCTTCTCCAGGGGATCTTCCCAACCCAAGCATCGAACCTGGCTCTCCCACACTACTCTTTACCAACTCTTTACCGACAGAGCCACCAGGAAAAAACAATATGGAGGTTCCTTAAAAAACTAAAAATAGAGCTACCATATGATCTAGCAATCCCACTCCTGGGTATATATTTGGAAAAGGTGCAAACTCTTACTTCCAAAAGATACGTGCCCTGTAGTGTTCACAGGAGCACTGTGTACAACAGCCAGGACATGGAAGCAACCCAAGTGCCATCACTGGATGACTGGCTTAAGAAGAGGTGAGATATACATGTATGTATCATATTACTATCATATCATGTGTCATATTACTTAACCATAAAAAAATCAAATATTGCCATTTGTAGCAACATAGATAGACCTAGAGATGATCATACTAAGTAAACCAAAGACAGACAATTATTATATAACTTACATATGAAGTCTAAAAAATAATACAAGTGAATCTATACACAAAACAGAAACACACTTACATTGAAAACAAACTGATGGTTACCAAAGAGGGAAGGGGAGAAGGGATAAATTAAGAATATGGGGTTAACAGATACAAACAAGTACACATAAAAATAGATAAGCAACACAAACTTACTATGTCACACAGGAAACTATCCTGAATATCTTCTAATAACCTATGGTGGGAAAAAGCGGAAAATACACACATGCATCTCAATCACTTTGCTGTACATCTGAAACTAGCACATATTGTTCATCAACTCTAGTTTCATTTTTAAAAAGAGCATTGAAGTGCATATTCAACAAAATACCAGTATTCACTCACAAGCTCAGCAGCTCTTTTTGAAAATGATAACGTCCAATAATGTCATGGTCTTAGAGAAATAGAATCGCAAATAGAAACTGGTAGCATCTTTTTGCACATTAACTTTGCAGTATTTATGAAGATCAAACTGTAGCTAAATTCTGGTCCAGACACCCCCATGTATAAGAATTTACTGAGCAGAAGGATATGTAAAGATTTTTTTACATATGTAAAAAAGATTTAATAAGGCATTGTAATAGCAAAATGATAATAATAATACCTGAAGCAAGTAAATTACCAATAAGCGAGAGGTAGACAAATTATGTTGCATTTGCACCCTGGAAGGCTAAGCAGAAGTTGAAAGTATCAAGATCAATATTCAACGATCTGGAAAGTAGGATGTCTATATATGCTAAAAACAAAACGAGACAAAAATAGTTGCAGACCAAACATATGTTTGAAAGACGTATCTGTTATTGACATAAATATATCTGTGTTATGTTGGGGAAAGTCAGGAAGTTCAAATCCCAGACTGCTGCCTGAGATCCTTTTGGACCATGATACTGGACGGCCAGATGAAGGTAGGGGGCTCTCCTATCTAACGTCACAGAATCATACCCACCACCCCGGAAGAACTGGGGATTACAGGACCTTTTAATTTAGGGTGTTTTTCTCTATTTTTCAAATTATTAAAAAATCTTACCACAGTACCTGGCATAACACGGGTGTTCAAAAGAGAGTAGCCATTCTTTTGACCATTATTGTGTCTCATACCAGCACAATTTCACTCTCCTACACCATTCACCTGGTCAGCTGCTGTATTCCCAACACTACTGTCTTCTTAGTAAGCGGCAAGTGTCAGTTTCTCCCTGAAGATGCTCAGTCTCTGACTTAAGGCTTTGCTTCCCCTTCTCCGTTCCCCTTCTGCACCACCCACAGAATTGGTGCATTTTTTCCCATGTATCAAAAAGAAAGGGAGGGGGGACAATTGGTTGGATCAATGACTTTGGTAAATACTTCATGCCGCATCGACAACGTCATTTAGGAAAACAGCTGAGCTCCAGGTGACACCAATACTCTCCGTTAACACAAGCTCTAACACAAGGAGTCTTGGAGCAGCTACTTTTGGGCTTTTGCTTCTGAGGCTTCCTGGGGCACTGGAGTGACTAGTGCATTCCAGTTTGCCCAAGGCTTTCCCCATTTTAGCACTCAAAGTTCCACAACACGGCTACCTCTTCAGTCCCATGCAACCCTGGCCAGTGAGTTGTCTTTTTGAACACCCATTATGTCTGGCTCTGTGCTCAGCATGGGAGATGGCTACAAAGACGAACAGTCTCAAACTGCCCTGAGCAACCAGCCCCTTCTAGACAGCATTCCCCTGGTGGAGGCACACGTGACATGCCCTGGAGAGGAGCCGCAGGGAGGAGGCGAGCTCTGCCTTCTGAGATCTGATCTCCCCATGTTCTTGTCCTCCTTCCACCATTGCCTCTTTCTCCTGCTGGCTCAGCTCCTGGGTCCTTATCCTCTCCCTGGAAGTGCAATTAATTCGTTTGCATGATCCCCCAAGGCTCAAGACTGACTTTCTTTAACAGACACTGCCTCCTCTCTTGAAGACAATCTTCCCAAACGCAGCCCTTGCCTCCTCCCTATGTTGGTTATCCCTCCCTCTTTCCAGGGCTTCCCTGGTGGTTCAGAGATAAAGAATCCACCTGCAGTGCAGGAGGAGCAGGAGACTTGGGTTGGATCCCTGGGTCAGGAAGATCCCCTGGAGAAAGAAATGGCACCCCACTGCAGTATTCTTGCCTGGAAAAGTCCATGGATAAAGGAGCCTGGTGAGCCACAGTCCATGGGGTTGTGAAGAGTTGGCCACGACTGAGCTACTGAGCATGCCCGCCCCTTCCCCCACTCATTAGCAGGCATATTCAGCTCTAGGCATCCTCCCTGTCCCCACCAATTAAATCTGAGTCACAGGAAAGGGACGCAGGCATAGGTATGATTGAAAGCCCCCCCAGGTGATTTTAATGTTCAGCTAGGCCTAACGCTCTTCTGCTTTGTTGAAGGGTAAACCGCCCAGGTGTGGTACCTAGAGGGCAGTGATGATGCATCTTGGCTCCTCCTACCTGTGGACTAGATGACTTTGAATGCTGTGTCTTCTCACCTGTAAAAATGTGGTGAATGCCAGCATTTTCCACGAAGGGTGATTGGGAGTATTAAACAAAATAATGGAGGTAAAAATACCTAGCATAATGCCTCAGTCCTTTACTCTTTAGTATGAATGTGTGTAACTCTTTTCTGACAGATGGTCTTGAAACGGGAGGGAGAATGAGGAGCCTGTGTGTCTTAAGGAGGGAACACCCCAATCAGGAAGAAGGTGAGGGAAGGGCTGCAGGCCAGCTTTGCTGATGTCACAGGTTTGGCTCAAGGATGTCATTTGCACTGATTTGCTTTGTTGCTTTTTCAGGTCACCTTCCCTCTCTGGTTCTCTCTTTTTTTTATGATTTTTTTTTCTTTGACCCTGTTGCATGCAGGATCTTAATTTCCCAACCAGGGACTGAACCTGGACCCTCTGCAGTGGAAGTGTGGCATCTTAACCACTGGACCACCAGGGAAAGTCCCAGGTTCTCTCATTCTTGAGGGTAAAAGTATTCCTGAGGTAGAGAAAATAATGAGAAACAATGTATTTTCTAAGGAGAATTATCAGCAGGGCTCTGTTGATGGGCGCTTCTCATTTCTTGCTTGTGAGGTCATTCTTGTGGACAAAGAGAAGAAACCAGAACTTGGCCTGCCAGAGGCACCAGGCCAGTTCTGAGCTCAGTTTAATTTGACGAGCCACGAATCTTTTTCAATGTCGTCCAACATATTACAGGCACTTGATGAATATTAAACAATAACAATAACAAATCACTGTCTTCCACCTGCAGAGCCCCCTCTCAGCTCCAAAACCAGAGCTCGGTCAAGTATTTTTGGAAGGAAATTCTGCTTAGCTCCTTGTCCTCCCAACACTCTACCCAGGGCCAGAGAGCTGCTGGGCTACAGTGATTATGGACCATGGCCTTGGCCCACACTGGGTCCAGCCCCTGCAGAAGTGGGCAGACACCCGGAGAGGAATGAGAAAAAAGCACAGCAATGGCCCCAAGGACTGCCACCCATGACCAGAGACTCTTAGTCCCACAGTCAGTCCATGAACCCCACCATCAGCCAGAAGGCCTCCATCTGCCCAGCCACTATTTTGCCCTGGCTTCCCTTCCACCCAGGATGGCCAGTTCATTTCATATCACCTGTCACTTCTTATCCATCACTCATACTTGTCTGGAGAACTGAACCAAGAAGGAAGTTGGTGGTGGGTGGTGATTTCCTGGGAGAAGGGAGTGAGGTGGCCTGGGAAGCCAAGATGATACAGAGCAGGACCCTGTGGGGCTCCTGGGCACAAAAACCTTCCTGTGTCACCCGTCTCTTTGATTATAGGAAACAGGCTTCGTTCAGCCTCCATGACCGTCCCTGAGTTCCGACAGGTGGGTTCAAACAAATGCTAATTATGGAAGGGAGGGGGTTCGAGACAAGGGAAAAATAATCAAGAAAAACAACTGTGTAGCCATGGAGCAAAGTCCTGGTTCCCCATCAAGGGATACACACAACAATATCTTTGAGCTGTTTTGCTGAGACTGAGACCCTCTCCAGGTGTGAGAAGTTAGCAGTTAAAGATGGGTATGCAGCCCACAAGCATGTAGACCCCAGAATGTTAGAACCAGAAGGTTGATGCTGCTGATTCCCAATTAGCTCACCACCAACCAATCAGAAGAATGTCCACGAGCTGGTCACGCCCTCTTCGGACCATTACTATGGAACTCCTCATTACCCACACCAGCTGGGACACACGGTTTTGAGGGTATTAACCCACTGTGGTCCCCTTTGCCTGGTAGAATAATAAAGCTATTCTTTTCTATTAATACTTCACCCAAAATTAAACCTCTGTTTCTGAGAATTAATTCAGTGTAGGGTACAGAGGCCAGACTCAGCTTCAAGGAAGGCATCTTGCTTGAAGATGAGCATCTTGCTTCTGGTCTGCCTGCACTTTTGCATCTTGCTGAGGTTTGGGTTATGGGCATATATTATCTTTTTTTTTTTTTTAAAGAAGCTAAAATTCAAATGCTTTAAAGGCAGGATGGAGAAGTTCCCTTTAAGAGAAATGGGACAGAGAACTGTGTTCTGTTACAAAGTCAGCCACTGTGGAGGGAGGGGCATAAGACAGATTCGCTGAATTTTAGGTTCTTCTTCATGGTTAACCAGAAAAAAAAAAAAAAATCCTGGTTGAGTTACAGATGGCAACGTGTGTTTGTCTTAGATCCCACCCCTCCGTGTGCAGACTTTCAAATCAAGCAGAATCATCACCCATCACTAATGAAAGTACCCCACCTCGGCCCTGTGTTTCTGCCTCTCCCTCTGTGCTCAGGGGAATAAAGGATAGAAGAAATAATCCAAGCAGGGAGATTAAAAAAGAAAAGGTTCAGAAGAGGCAGGAAGCAAGGGAAACCAACATTCAGAGTTTAGAAAATGGAAGAATGTGTCACAAAGGAGCAAAGAAGAAGAAAAAAAGAAACAGCCTAGTGCCCTAAGGCATCAGCTGCATGTGGGGAATTCACTGCTCTCCTGTGCACCCGGACCGTCCTCGTTAGGGGCCATCCCGGGCAGAGCTGAGAAAAGTGTCCCTCAGATTATTATCTGTGTTCTGTAGTTCCCAGGAGGGACCCAGTGGAGAGGGGCTACATGAGACCATTCAAGTAAGCAAAAGGGGCTCATCCACGCACAGACCCAGACTTCCCAAGAAGCAGCGGGGCCACGGGACAGAAGCAAATATAACGATGATGGAGCTGCCCCCACTCTGATGAATATTTATGTTGTTTTGGGTTTCTTCTAGACCAGAAACTCCATGGAGAAATGGCCTTGCTCACTGCAGGTTCCCCCAGCACCAGCCCAGCATGGGAGAACACAGGAAGTGCTAAGTAAAGCTCATCAACAGAGATAAGCAGTGGTCCGGCATCAGCAGACCTGAGGAACACCAGGATGTCTGGGGTGACTCCGCTGAAGGACCCAGAGGAAAACCCATTTTACAGATGCAAGAATGAGGCCAGAGGTAAAGCAGTCTCTACCCTTCTCCACCAACCAGCCAATGAGCGCCTGGTAGATGGCCACACATCTTGGACACGGCTGCGTCCTCTAGACCCGCCGGGACCTGGCATCTGCCTGTGTCAGAGGGCTTTTAGCACATGGGGTTCTGGAGAGAAATCCAGGGAGAGGGACACAGCCAGGGTTGTCACCGTGAGCTTGGAAGGAGGTGACTGATGCAAACACAGGCAGCATGACCAATGCCAGGGAAGAGCCTCCTGAGGAGTGGAGGGCCCCCTTGGCCCTGCCATGAGCCCCACCATACCTGTGTGCTTACTGGCTCAGTCGTGTCTCACTCTTTGCGACCCCATAGGCTGTATGTAGTCCACCAGGCTCCTCTTGTCCATGGGATTTCCCAGGCAAGAATACTGGAGTGGGTAGTCTTTCCCTTCTCCAAGGGGATCTTCTCGACCCAGGGATCAAACCCAGGTTTCCTGCATTACAGGTGGATTCTTTACCAGCTGAGCCACAAGGGGAGCCCATGAGCACCACAGATCTCCCTTTATGCAGACTTTAAGCTCCAGGCACTGGAGAAAATGTGCTTTGGGCTGGGCATGGGTGGGAGAGGCCCCAGGCTTAAGGGATTCTACCCAGGATGTCAGCATGCCCAGTCAACTAGATGGCCAGCACAGGAAACTGAGGAGTCTATGTATTTGGCTGAAGGAAAGGGTGTCACAGAACGTGAGGCCCCAGAAAGCCCTCTGTAAGGCAGCAGGACATGGTCAGGGAGCGGGCTGAGAAGTTTGCTGAGATCAGAGCCAGCCAAGTTCAAAACCCACCAGAACTTGGCTCTTGGAAGTTGTGCCTTGGCTGCATAATGAGAATGGACAACCTGGGGACACGCCAGGTGCTCTCACCCAGGGAGGCAGGGAGTTGGAGGCAGGCTGGGGATACAGTGGGAAGGCCTGGCTGGACACTGCTGGCAGCCAGCCCCAAAGGGTAGATCCTCTCTTCAGGGATCACACTGCCCAGACACACCAGCTGGACACATTGACATTGGTCAGGCCCAGTGAGGGAGGCAGCATGGCAATTTTTCTCCCTATTTTACAGATTTGAAAACTGAGGCCCCGAAGGGTAAGAGAAGCTGTTTGAGGCCTCCTGGCCAGCAAAGAGTAACCGGACATTCAGGCCTGGTCCCTGCCCTCCTGGAGGGGTTCTTCCCATCCCTCTGGGCCTTGTCCCCTTCATCCTGTCTCCACCTCTATCCAACAGATACTTTTGGGGTGCACCCCTGGTGCCTGGCACTCCCTGCCCACAGAGTCACTCACTTCCCATCAGCCGCTGTGGTCCTGGGCTTAGGCCAGAGGAAAGTCCTGTGGGCCTCAGCTCATAGTCCTTGAGAACTGCCCTGAGGGGAACTGACCCATCCTCTGCCCAGAGCTTGGGTCCCCCATTCTTGAGCCAGGGAATTCAGGACACAGCTCCCACACACACACACCTTCAGCCCCTGGGGCAGGTGTGGTGCCGGGAAGCTCCAGCTCACACATGCACACAGCATCCTATCGGGGGTGCCAGCATGGGCCTGTGTCCCCATTACCAGACCCTGGAAGGCCACACGGGACTCCCCGACCTGGGGCTCTCCCAGAAACGTGAGCTCAGCCCAGCTCTCAAGGACAGCCCCCAACGCCCTACCATCCTGGTGGCGGGAGAAGGGGCCCTCTGTGTATCTGAAGGTCACACTCTCCATAGGGAACTTCAGTTTCTGACACAGAAGCGATGCCTCAGGAGGATGCAGGCTCCCAACCAGGCCACCCAATCACACCCGGGGCCACAGCCCCCTCCCTCACCCCTCACCTAGTTGGCTAGAGCGACGGGGTCATCTCTGAGCTCACTCTGTCACCACCTACCCCTCCCTGATGGCCACCAAGATGGGTCACCTTAGCTCTCCCAGCTCCCAGGAGATCCTGTGCCCAGTTCATCTGCAGTCCCCCTTAACTGGACCATAAGCACATGGAGGATGTCTGTTAAAGAGGATCCTGGGGGACTTCCTGGTGGTCTAGTGGCTAAGACTCCATGTTCCCAATGCAGGGAGCCCAAGTTTGATCCCTGGTCAGGGAACTAGATCCCACATGCTGCAGCTAAGACCCAGCACAACCAAATAAATAAAAAGTGAAAGTGTTAGTCACTCAGTCATGTTCGATTCTTTGCAACCCCATGGACTGTAGCCCACCAGACTCCTCTGTCCATGGAATTCTCCGAGCAAGAATACTGGAGTGGGTAGCTATTCCCTTTTCCAGGGGAAATAAATAAATACATATTTTTTTTTTTAAAGAATCCCAGAAAATTTCAGGTGACAAAGAGAGGGAAGACTAGTAAGGCTATGTATTCATTGAGTTCTTTGTAGGCCCGCGATGAAAAGCCCTTTATGCTCATTGATTTGTCCTGACAACAGTTCACTGATGTGGGGACTGCTCTCATCCACGTACGGGGATGAGAGAACTAAGGGAATGACACAGACAAGAAGAGTCTAGGCCGGATTCACAGCCAGGCAGCCTCGCCCCAGCCTCACATGCTCAGCCGCACGGCACAGCCCTGTTTTTCCTACCAAATAAAGGACCAATTCCCACGGGTCTTTTTCTAAAAATAAGCATGGCTCTGATTCATTTTAATTTGCGTGGCACACAGTAGGTGTTCTCTGAATATCTATAAAAGATTAATAAACAAATGACATAAACATGGACACAACAGCAAATACTGGAGGAGGAAGAAGCTAAATATACACAGTCTCTGTTCTGAGACTTCAGCAGCAACACCTCCCCCGTTCTGTGTGTGTGTTACAGACGTGTGTGTCTCATACACAAACGCAGGCGCACACACAAGTCTATGATCTCAAAGTTGAGAAGATGACTATTAATCACTTCTACAAAAAATGTTTGAGACTCCTCCATCCTTCAAGTTGTGCTTGAAAAATGTTCCCATGGTGAATTTCAACATTGCTTCTGCTAATCTTGCTGAGAGGACTAGAGCTAATGGCACTGAACCTCTGCTGTCTTTATACGGTGGCACCCGGGCTTGGTGAAGCTGCAGGAGGTGAGAGTTCAGGGCTTCTCCGCAGGCCTCCGTGGGATCCGTCCGGCTCCTGTCCTCTCCATCTACCTGTGGGAGCCCAGTAGGGCCTGAAGCGTCCAGGGACAATGGCGCCCACCTGCACTGCGCAGCTCACAGCAGGCACGCACGTGGAAGGGGCTTCTATGCTCCGATTGTGTGTGTCCGTGCATGCATGCACAGTGCCTGCATGTTCCAGGGAGTCTAAAGCAGTCCCACATTTAAAGATTCTCTCATTATTCCGTTAAATACAGCCATGCATGTTAGAAACATACATCCAAATTTGGGATTCAGAGATGGATTGTTGCTCTATCTCGGCTGGACTGTGCGCTGTCCTCCCTCCTTACTTTATACACACTTTAGCCTTTAATAAATAATGAGTTTTAAAAGGGGGACAGGGCTTCCCTGGTGGTTCAGTGGTAAAAGAATACACCTGTCAATGCAGGAGACACAGATTCCATTCCTAGTCTGGGAAGATCCCACACGCCGTGGAGCAACTAAGTCCATGGCCACAATTGTTGGGCCAGGGCTGTAGATCGTGGGGGCCGCACCTGCTGAAGCCTGTGCTCCGTAGAGCCTGTGCTCTGCCACAGAGAAGCCACTGAAATGAGAAGCCTGAGAACCAAAACTAGAGAAAAGCCCCAAGCAGCAATGAAGACCTGCTGCTGCTGCTGCTGCTGCTAAGTCGCTTCAGTCGTGTCCGACTCTGTGCGACCCCATAGACGGCCGCCCACCAGGCTCCCCGTCCCTGGGATTCTCCAGGCAAGAACCCTGGAGTGGGTTGCCATTTCCTTCTCCAACGCATGAAAGGGAAAAGTGAAAGTGAAGTCACTCAGTTGTGTCCGACTCTTTTCGACCCCATGGACTGCAGCCCACCAGGCTCCTCCGTCCATGGGATTCTCCAGGCAGGAACACTGGAGTGGGGTGCCATTGCCTTCTCCAATGAAGACCTAGCACAGCCAAAAATAAAAGTAAAAATTTTAAAAATACGAAAGTGTTAGTCTCTCAGTTGTGTCTGACTCTGCCATCCCATGGACTGTAGCCCACCAGGATCCTCTGTCCATGGGATTCTCCAGGCAAACATACTGGAGTGAGTTGCCATTTCCTTCTCCAGGGGATCTTCCCAACCCAGGGATTGAACCTGGGTCTCCTGCATTGCAGGCGGATTCTTTACTGTCTGAGCCAACAATCTAAAAAAGCTCAGATGGAAGAGATCCCAGAATTCTCCAGGACAGAGCTTGCTCAGCACTCTCCAGGTCAAGGGTCATCAGGTGTGTCTGACTTGGCTACTTGGAGCTCCTTCCAAGGTCCTCTTCTATGGCTTCAGAATCAAGCAGTAGATTGATCTCACTCCTTCCTGACACTGATGTTCTGGAAACAGAGATCTTTCTGCTCCCTTTTTAAGAGGTTTATAAAAGTCCAGGTTACTCTAAACAAACGCCTAGTTGCTCCATTTTGCTCTCTGTGATGAGAGCCTAGCTTTATGTCCTGACACTGAAAAGCGAGGAAGAAGCTTAAGTCACTCCGCTACCCCGTGGCCACTGAGAGAACTGCACTTTCCACATGGGTCAGAAGCTGGTTCCAAAACAATGACGTCTCAGAGCTGAAAACAATTTTTTAATCTATCATAGGGATGAGCACCTCATAAAAGGGTCCACGGTAGTTATTAATTGGACCGGAAATTGCCTGTTTTCATACAATTATCCATAAATGTTCTTGCGTTAAAAGGGACTGATTCCTATCAGGATGGTTAGAAACTACCTCCAGGGTTTGTCCAATTAACCCTCCTGCCTCAAGGAAGGATATCCTTCAACCTTTCCAGGAAAAAGATATTGCTGCCATTTCTGAAGAGGATCTGGAGGGATGTCACAATCTCCTGCTAATGCACATGTGAAGGTCAGAGAGGCAGAGGTTTTCTCTGAAGTCAACCCCAAACAAGAGTAATCCCTTTCAAATCAGATTATGTGAGTTCAGGTTGGAGTGTCAGCACTTACTTGCTCTGAGCCTTGTTTTTTTCATTTGTGAAGTGGGAGGGCTCCAGAGTCATGCCTAACGGTGGTATCAAACAACATGCGTGCAAAATTATGTTGTAAAGCAGTAAGTGCAGTGGAAACTAGGCTCCCGGTCATTCTAATCAAATGTTGCAAAGTGGAAGAAGTATTTCACACAGGGGCAGGTGGCTCAAAATTAGGTCCTCAAACACAGAGCCAGGAGAAACAAAGAAGTGGAGAGACATTTATCACATATCCTTCTGTTTATAAAGCATGCAGAGTGGGAGCCCACTTATGAAACAGTGACCTGTTAATTAGAATTCTAAGTCAAGAGTAATCACCCTCACCCACAGCAACACTGGCAGGGGGCAGGGAGACCCAGGGGCTCCATGACAGAGGGCTTGCCCTGATCAGGGAAAACATCTGTTCTTGATTTTCTGGAGTTCTGGTTTCAAATATTCCAGTCTATTGCTCCCATAAGGACATATGTGTTTGGAGGGGTCTGGCAATTGGGGTGCAGGAAATATAGTCCTCGAAGCCCTGGAATCTGTCATAATTCACCCCTGCAGTGCCCTTCTGAAACAAAGAGAGACAACTAAAAATGAAAAACCCTCACTGGGGTTTCTGAAATCCCAGTCCTGAAGTGCAGGGCTCTCACGGTCTCCACCCTCACTAAGGAGTCTGAGGGTGACCTCTTGAGGAAGCAATGGACCCCAGGCTGGACCCAGAATCCTCTCAAGTCTGTAGCTGACCCCAGCTGTCTCTTTGGACCAGGACGAGTAAAGACCCCTCCTTGGAGCACAGGCACAGCTGATAGCTGGGCGCCCTCTAGTGGATGATGATGGGAAGACCGTCTGGAGAGATGCAAAATGAAACCTAACCCCCCACAAGCCAAGTTGAGTTTTTTTCTCCCAGATTTTCTTTCCTCCGCTACAAAATTGCCAGCACACATCTGCTTCCACGTTGACTGGCAAGCAGATTCCGGTCCCGCCTACGATCCAGTCCAGGGAACGACCTTCAATTCATAACAAATCACAGAAATCTTGGAAATTTTTCTGAACGGCAGCTCTCTCCACCTCTAAGAAAAACAATGAAGTTGGGTTTGGGGAAGGCTGGCTCCCTTGATGTGTTTCTCACATGGTTCTCCTGGTTTAGGGAACTTTCAAGTCTGGGCATTTAATCCAGGCACAACTCTTTCAAATAGGAGGTCTGAAAACCGAGACAAATAGCGGCTGTTCTTTTTAAAACACATCACTTCATTTGCAAAGCATTTTGGTCTTTTTATTAGTCCCTTTAAAGCATAAAATCCACTCTGCCGCGCACACCCATTCCTGTGAAATAGATTCCAATAATGCTTCAGGCAGACGCACTCTTCCTATTTTGTGGGCATGCACGGAGGTAAGCCTACATTTTCATGGAAGTTTAAAATTGTCATCAAAATGGAATTATTTATATGCGTTATTAATCTTTGTTTATATTTTTACAATTACTTCTTTCATGGTTTTTCAATACTGATACAACCAATTAAATGTAATAACAGTATTTGAATATGGATAGTTAACAGGAATATTGGATCAGATAAGATCAAAGACCACTGGGATTTCATTATTAGTCATCTTATACTTGGTTCCTCTGAGCATTTAAGCACCTTGTCAGACTCCTTACATACATAATCTTGTTTAAACTTCCCAACACCTCCATGAAGCAGGATTATTATTTCCATTTTATTGTTAAGGACACTAAACAGAGCCACAAAATGATCGTGCAGGGATTCACACCACACCCGTCTGGTGGAAAAGCCTGGGATCTTTCCACCCTGCTTTACTGCCTCCTTTGTAAGTATTATCACTGCTGGTAAGGACAGCCTACTTCCAAAGTACCCTAAACCAGAGGAAGCTGACTGAATAAAAAATATTTTTAAAGACAAATAGAATTTCAACTCAGAAAAGTCAGATTAAAGTAATGCTTAATCTGACCACAACGGCATGAAACTAGAAATCAACCACTGAAAACGAAATGAGAAAAAAAAAAAGATTACATGGAGACTAAACTACAAGCTACTAAGAAACCAATGGGTCAACAATGAAATCAAAGAGGAAATTTAAAAATATTTACCTTGAGAAAAATGACAAAATACAAATATACAGAATCTACAGGATGCAGCAAAAGCAATTCTTAGAGGGGAGTTCATAGCAATATAGGCCTTCCTCATAAAACATGATAAATCTCAAATAACTAACTCGGCCTGAAAGAAAAAGAAGAAAAAGCAAAACTAAAGTCAACAGAAGGAAGAAAATGTTAAAGATCAGATAAGAAATAAATAAAATAGAGATTAAAGAAACTAGAAAAAAATTAAAAAACCAAGAGCTGGTGCTTTGAAAGGATAAAAAAAGTTGACAAACCTCTGGCCAGGCTCACCAAGAAGAAAAGAGAGAGAGGACCCAAATAAACAAAATAAGAAACAAAAGAGAAAGAATAAACAATACTGCAGAAATATAAAGTAAATGCTTAGAAGGAAAAGATTGCAGTAATTACATTCAGCAAAATGTTCTCATACAAAGGTGTCTTTAGAAATGTCCTAAATAGTATCTCCAACCCAAATTACACAAACACACTCGGAAACTTGAAGACCAAAATCAAACAGTACACAAAACACCGGTACGTATTCCCAAGAGGACACAACATCCAAATTCACCAAAAGCACAACTTTTAAATAACAGATTTGAAAACATCAACAAATGCTCTTTGCAGAAAGACAACTTTGGCTTTTCTTTGGAGCACTTACTAAAACATTATAAATAATGTAAAAATAACTTAAAATAATTAATTAAACTTCACCTTTCCTAAAATTAAATGCCTCCAATCTAAGGGCCTGGCTGCTTGATCTGGGAGGAATTTCGTTAGCATTTATAAACTGTCAGTGTAACTATCTCTTCAAGAGACACAGGATTATTTTAATTCAAGAAGCCAATTTAGCATTTATAAAAGGTAACTCTGTCAGTATGCCCATCCATTTTCTTTTTGTATTAGTAAGACTGTGCTTCCTAATTTAATTCTCAACTGTACAATTCTTTAGACTAATGATAATTATGCATATATTAATATATGTTTATGGCAACAAAAGAGAAACTATTCTCAAAACTTCAAGAGCAATGAAAATAATGTCATTAGATCTGTTTCTTCCTTACCTTGGTGCTTCTCTTGGCCAAATGGCCCTTATAAGCAGAGACTGGTTACCCCTGCATCCCCACCCAGCACAGGATTTGACCAATGGTTGGGGCTCAGTTTCTTTAATGCACCTGTAATAACAACTTTTGGGGTGCAGGTCTGATCCCTAGCAAGGCCTCTAAATATCACCAAGGACAGACATACCTCCAAGCTTATTGCGATCTGGCAATAAATAAGGGCTTTCAGAACCAAACTGTTTGGTCCCCATCAGGTGGACAGGCTCAGAGAGGTGAGGGCAGCTCCGAGTGCCCTACCCAGGCCTTCCCACTGCACACTGGTGCTTCCCTCTTAGGCCTGTGCAGCTGGGGCCTTGAGGCATGCCCACCTCCCAGAAAAGCAGCATTTTCAAGGTAAATCCCAGCAGCTCTTCTCTTCTACAATGGCTAATCAGCTGCCACGTCCTCTGAGTGGGGCAGTCCAGGCAAACACAGTGTGATGGGCCTTGCTTCATGTCCAGGTAGGTGAGTGCAGAGTGTCTTCTCTTTAGTGGCTGGCAACTGGGAAAGGGGGCAGATTTTAAAAGGGGGCATTTCAGGGAACAGAAGTGAAAATCAACACGTACAGTGACTTCCCCAGTGGTCCAGTGGTAAGACTCCAGGCTTCCACTGTCGGGGGCAGAGGTGTGATCCCTGATTGGGGAGCTAAGATCCTGCATGCCGTGTGGTATGGTCAAAACATAAAATAAAAATAATAGTGAATGTCTTTTTTTTTAAGGGCAATTGAATGCAGGTCATGGAGATTTGTCAGCGTCACCCCTAATCATACCCTCCACAAAGACCTTGTGTTGGGTTGGGTCTCGGGACTGGGACTCCCATTTGGATGATCAGCCCATGAAGGCAAGGACCACTGTGGAAGCAGACGTGCAGCATTTCTTTGCACCCTATGTCTTTTGTCCCAGGAAGAATAAAAGACACGGCAAGCTTCCTCATAGAGCAAATGAGGGGAAGATTATCTTTCTACAGGAGGCCACATTATCCGTGTTTATCTCTGTTTTGACAAAGAAGTTGAATCAAAAGCAAATGTTTCTAGAAGCAACAAGCTAACTACCCAAAGCCTTGGCTTCTTAATTAATTAATCAGCTCAGCCCAAAGACATGCCTGTTTCCAATATGTGGGTTCTGCTTGAAAGAGGTAGATATTTCTGGTGGAAATGTTTTAATCAATGGCTAAACTGAGATAAGCTTGGGGCTGGGCTGCCAATGGAAATACTAATGAAGGTCCACAGAAGGCCAGAAGTTTTCTGGATTTGAATCCAATTCCAGTCAGACCATACTAGATCCAGAAAAATTTTCTTACCCAGAAAACCTTCTTAGCATGGATCACTGAAGTGATTCAAGCCAGGCCTGGGCTCTATCAATGAAATTAAAAAGTTAGGTAGAGCTAATTAAGAGGATAAAGTATCATTTAAATTACCTTTCAAGCATTTTCAATTACCTTGGAAGCAGCAATTGACAACCAATCACTATATGAGATATGAATCAACTTTTATCTAATTCATTAAAGTGGGTTCCCCAGAGCCTTGGCTAGACCATACCTTGATAGCCTAGTTTAAATGACTGAACCGTTTGTACCTGAAAGTAAAAGAATTGACTGTGCTGAGATGCTGCCTTCAGTGTGGTCTGACTTTGCGCATTTTTATTTTACAGCCTTTCTATTTTCAAGAGAGCAAGCACCTGGATTATGTGTAGCAGCAGATGTCTGACTTCTTTACGTGTTCTCCTGGGCAGGCCTGCCTTCCCTGGGACTGCGTTCCTTGCTCTGGAAAACGAGGGGCCTCATCTCCCAAGTTCATGGGTCCCCTTTGTTGCAGCTGCTGTCCCGTGTCCAAATCAGACCCAGCCACTTTTGCTGGGAGACCCTCCAATGTCAGAAATTTCTAATGCTGACACCTCCAAATGTTAGAAACCTCTTGGGAAAATCAGTTTCTCCAGAGGAAAAGAACGTCCATTCAGCATCTGGGGAGCCTGAGCAAAGAAGGGGAAGCAGATGTGGGTCTGCTTCATTAAATTGTTAATTCCCCCCTAACAGCTCCCCTTTTTCATTGTAGCACAAGCTGAGGTCAAGTTCTCCAGAGCACTAACTGCCTCAAGCATCACAGCCCTGCACACCTGCCTCCTTCATCGTCCAGAGAAAGGAGATCAGCCAGCTCTGGGAGCCTAGAGATGAGATGGGGACGGAATCACTCATTTTAAGACTTCCGATGCAGTCTCCTCTGTTCCGTTCCACCCCAAGCATGGCCTTCTTTATCATCTGAGGCTTCCAGTGCTCCTCAGTGCCAGCTACTCACTCCTCTTTGGCATCCTCCAAACCCTCCTGAAACCATCTAAGTGGCAGCTCTATCTGGTTTGCTAAACCAGTCACAGTCCCATCTGTCACGTCTCCATCACTGTCCTCCCCTGGTAGGTCTGTTCCTTTTTCTCTCCATTGCCAGTTAGTTATCTGGGTGGGACAGTAAGGAGAGAACCTCTATGCAGATTTCATCTTGCTTTGTTTAAGACATCCTAAGCATGGTGTCCACAGTGTATTTGGTCGTACCCCCTCTTCCCTGCTTTCCCTCCTTGACATTTGCCAAGACCCAGAGTCACTCAGTATCTGCTCACAGCCCCCCGTCTCACCAGGAGCAGCCCCACCCTTGCAGGTCTATCTTTTCTGTATAGTGCATGGGGCTCCCAAAAGAGAGAAAGCTCTCCTGTGTTCTGAGCTCCCTTCATCCAGGGATGAGGGTATCCAACTTCTCCAGCTGTGCTAACGGTCCTCCAGTCCAAATAATATCATGGCCACCAAGCCACGTTTTTCTTCTCTCCCTCTCTTTCCTTCCTCCCTCACTTCTTTTAAAATGTGAAATGTTTTGTGTACATGAAGTGTGAAAAATAATCTTATAAACATTCATGTCCTTATCACCTGGATTGAACAGATATCAGCATTTTGCCATTTTTTGCTAACAATCTTTTATTTGTGATGGAACAAATCATTGCAGATACACCTGTCTCGGTTCAACTTCCTTTTTCCTGAACGTCATCCCTTAGTGATTTTTAAAGAAAGGATTCCATTTTTTTTCCCCTGAAAAATGGGATCATTTAACCCTCATTCTTGAATGATAATTTAGCAGATTAAGGACAACTTAGGCACTGGGACTTCCCTGGTGGTCCAGTGGTTAAGATTGTGCTGCCAAGGCAGGTGGCACGGGTTTGATCCCTGGTTAGAGAACTAAGGACCCACATGCTGTACAGTGTGGCCAAAAGATTAAAAAAAAAAAAGACAAACAGGCACACAGTTGAGTTGGTTTTCTCTCAACAATTTGTAGATACGTCATTGCCTCCAGGGAACCATCATTGAGAATTCTGCTAATTGCTGGTCCTGTGTCGGTCATCTATTTTTTTTTTCAATTTTTTCTCTTTGTATTTGCACAGCTACAGTCTCAACCCAATGTGTGTTAGGTTTGGATTTATTTTTATTTATCCAGCCCTGGACTCACCTTATTTCCTACAATTATCAAATCAAATCTTTCTTATATTCTGGAATGTATCAACTGTTTCTTTATACTTTCCTGCTAGGATTTAGATTAGAACTATGTTAGATATTCTCAGTCCTCCGTGTTGCTTAACTTCTGTTTTATATTTTCCATCTCTTTTTCTCTGCTGCACTCCAGGGAATACAGTGAGTCAGTTCTATCTACAAATTCACTAATTTTTCCTTTAGCTGTATTATGGCTGCCCACTGATTATTTTTATGTCTGGAAGATTTGGTTCTCATTCTAATTTGCCTCTTCCTTTTTCAAAATAACGTCGTTTTTAATCCTTTATATCTATGTAGCATTTTTTACTGGATATTTCTAATTTCTCAGTAATTCAACCCTATCATTTTGCTGATTTGGTAAATTAACTTGTGCAAATTCATCCGCAGGTAATACTTGCAATCCGTTCTCCAAAGGAAGGACTCCAACAAAATTTCAGATGACAGGGATGGGCAGCAAGGAAATCTTCTGAGTGGATGACTGTCTTGGTCCATTTGGATTGCTGTAACAGAAATACCATAAACACGGTGCCTTATAAGCAATAAACTATTTCTCATAGTTCTGTAGTCTGATCTGTCCAGTGAAGGCCCACTTCCTCATAGGCAAGTGGTGGCTTCTTGTGGTGTCCTCACATGCAGGAAGTGGGCGAGGATCTCTTAGGGGCTCTTTCATAAGGGCACTAATCTCATTTGTGAGAGCCCCATCCTCATGACCTAGTTACCTTCCAAAGGCCCCAACTTATAATACTATTACCTTGTGGGCTACAGTCTCAACAACTGAATTTTGGATATGAAAATAACACATTCAGTCCATTACAGTATTACCTCCTGGAGGGCCTAGGCTGGACTGGTGTCATATAATGCCTATATTACACACCCTGAATGGTCAGACAACTAAAGGGCACCATTAAGGGTAAGGCTCTGAAAGATACAATCAAGACTCTGTTTGCAGAGCAATAGGCAGGCTCTAGACTAAGCCATTCCTCTTCACCGACCAACCAGGGGGCTCTCTTTCAGCTCTCAGTTACCAGACCATTCTCATACACAACAATTAGCAACACCACTACACACTTCCTCTTCCTTTTCTATTAAAGGCTTTGTGGTTTAAAGAACTCATTGACCATTAAAAATACATATATTTAAGTTCTATGGGGATACTGTGGGAAAGAGGAAATAAGAATACTTTCAAGTCACACATCTCACACTTTGAATTAACAATGATAAAACCCATCACTTTTTCCATATCTATAAAATCCACACAGAGCACAAAAAGGCAGATCTGGTCCAGAGGTCTTACTTTCAAATGAAGAAACTGAGGCTGAGAAAGGTAAAGCGATTGGGCAGGGGTGGGGATCTTTTGATTTTAAATTTATAGTACCACACAAATTCACTGTTATGCTTAGTAAAAGATAAAAGGTAAAACAACAATATTCTCAAGTAAAAGTTATGAGATTCATAAATTATAATCATGAGGAAAAGTAGTACAATAATGGGGACATTTTACTTTATGTAAGTTATTACTCTAATAGGTTGGGATACTTATTATTAGAAAGGTAGAAGAGAATACGATTGCCCAGGTACCACTCTGCCTAAGTTGTCTCTGGCAACACTCATTCAGATCAGGTACAATATCTGAGAGAGACATGGATTAACTGTTGTATTTAGGGGAGGGCCATCAAGATGATGGGATGACCCGAATTTATGTCTAATCAGGGATGGTTTAGGTAGAAAGAGATGAGAACTTGAAGACTTACATGACTTGCTGAATGAATGGACTGAGATCAGCCTTCAATTCTATTACTCAGTGCCTCCATATACAGGCTTCCATTTATAAAGTCATTGTTTTAAACAATCACTTATTGGGACTTCCCTGGTGGTCCCAATAAATGGGTGGCTAAGATTCCATGCTCCCAATGCAGAGGGCCTGGGTTTGAACCCTGGTCAGGGAAGTAGCAGGCTTTACAGGTGGCTCAGTGATAAAGAATCCATCTGCCAATGCAGAAGATTTAAGAGGAGCGGGTTCAGTCCCTGGGCTGGAAGATCCCCTGGAGGAGGGCATGGAAACCCACTCCAGTATTCTTGCCTGGAGAATCCCATGGACAGAGGATCCTGGCAGGCTACACTCCATAAGGATACAAATAGTCGGACACAACTGAAGTGATTTAGCACAGCAGACAGACAGTAAATGGTTTCTAAGTCTTCTACTGTAAAAATGAAAGTTCTCAGAGTTTAAGGAACATTCTTTCACAGAAAACAAACCTGTGTTTCTTCTCTCTGAAATATTAATACTTATGTACTGCTGGGGGGAATGCATCCCATGAGAAGGACACCAGCCAGGAGAGGAAAGATTAGTTATTAACTGGGCTTTGTCTATATAAAAAGTCATTCTTACTCTCATGGCCCCAAGGATTGGGACTGAGTTCAACAGACGGAAGCCACAGGAAAGCAGAGTTATGCTTAATGTAAGGACCTTCCAACCACAGATTATTATAATTGTGTGCATTTAAGTACAACTAAAACAAAGACTGCCAAGGGAATTACTTTTTCCAAAAAGTGAATGATAATACTAATTAAAAATTAATCCATTTGACATAAAAGGAAGCATTATTGGTGCTTCTAAAAGAGCTGCATTATAATTCAACATTAATTGATTTGAGTCATTAATTTTAAATAGAAGGGGCGATATATTCTTATTCACCAGTCTGAGTCATGGGTAATCAGTCTTCATGACCTCTAAAAAACAGTGTTTTTAATAGTAACCATTCACCATCTGGATTGTAATAATCATCATGCAAAATTTCCGCTCTGTTCATTTGGGGTCAGTTCCAAAGGAGCATTTTCTAGGTCTCTAAGCTTTAAACAAAGGAATCTTTACACAGGCAAGCAGTTATTTCCTGCACAGTCAATAATTCCAGATACATTAAAATGTCATACAGACCTTACAACTAAGTATGACCCCCTTATCTTGGCTTAAAGAAAAAAAAAAATCTACTACTTACATTACACAGCTGCTGATACTTGAATGACTGCAGAGTCTAGGAAATCTTTAATGAAAAATTTAACTCTGTTAATACTCTAATTCATGCCCCCGTCCCTTTCCTTCCCCACTACTTTTGAAAGTGTGAATCACCCTGAATTGAATGAAGTAAGATTTGATCAGAAGTGTCAAAGTGGGTTAAGAATCTCTAAAAGAGCTCCATAGAGAGGGGAGATGTGTCCTGTGCACGTGTGGCCTCTTAATTTAAACCCTCAGTAAGTGCATGCTTCACTGATTTACAGCAGCAGTCTCTGGTGAAGCATGAAGTATGTGTTCACTACTATCTTAGTGTATGCTATCACCCTTGCCGTTTAGTTGCCCAGTCGTATCGGACTCTTGGCGACCCTATGGACCACAGCACACCAGGCTTCCCCGTCCTTCACTATCTCCCAGAGTTTGCTCAAACTCGTGTCCATTGAGTCAGTGATGCCATCCAACCATCTCATCTTCTGTTGCCCCCTTCTCCTCTTGCCCTATCTCCTTTATCACCCTAAAGGATCATGTTGGCTTGTTTCATTACCATTCTAATTATTTTTGCAATAGGGGTCAATCCTAAAAACAGTTTGTTCACCAGATTTTTACTTAATTAACAGAGAAGGGGACAGAAACCATAGTAATGTTTCAATCTCCTATATGACAACACCAATTACTTTGAATTCTTCACCAAAACAATTTGCCAGCAAAACTGAAATGAAACACTGACATGGTCTGAAGAGGGAAGAAAATTCTATGGTTCTTTGTAGCTTCTCCTATTGTTTTATGATGTTTCCAAAATTCAGGATGGAACTTTAATAAACAGATAATTTTGAGGTTATACAGACCTATAATCTATCTGAAACCCTTGGGACCAGATGTATCTCACAATACAGAATTTTTCAAATTTTAGAAAGGCAATATATTTCATATATTGTAAAGCTGGTACACCTCCAAGGAAGTCTGGAGTGGGATCCCATAGTCAAATACATTAACTTTGCTACAGCCAAACTCATTGACATAAATAGAATTAAGACCACAATAGTCTCATATCAGTTCAGCTCAGATTTTGCTGTAAAATGTCTCCACTATAAACTCATAAAAAAACTTTTTGGCTTTCAGAGCTTTGTGAATCTAGGTAAGGGACTGAAGTTCTGCAATATGTAAAAAACAAACAAAATGTGTTTCCAAAGGCTTTCTCAGTTCAAAAAGAAACTCAGTGTTGAGTATTAAATTCAAAAACAGTAAGCATAAGTTCTACTATATGCACAATTACTAAGATAAATGGGCTCCCTCTGGCCCAGGGAGTCTCAAATTTCTTTTCAGAGCCAACATACACACACAACACAGAACCCACTTTCATCAGTATTAATCGTCATCCTTGCAGTGATTCTCAACCACAAGGGCTTGCCCCTCAAGGATGTATCATTTTAATATGAATAATCTCCTCAGTTTAGTCACTCAGTTGTGTCCGACTCTTTGCAGCCCTATGCACTGCAGCACGCCAGGCTTCCCTGTCCATCATCAACTCCCAGAGCTTACTCAAACTCATGTTCATCGAGTCGGTGCTACTACTCAACCATCTCATCCTCTGTCGTCTCCTTCTACTCCCACTTTCAATCTTTCCTAGCATCAAGGTCTTTTCCAACAAGTCAGTTCTTCACATCTGGTGGCTAAAGTATTGGAGTTTCAGGTTCAGTATCAGTCCTTCCAATGAAAATTCAGGACTGATTTCCTTTAGTATTGACTGGTTGGATCTCCCTGCAGTCCAAGGGACTCTCAAGTGTCTTCTCCAACACCATAGTTCAAAAACATCAATTCTTCAGTGCTTAGCTTTCTAGAATAAACTCCAAATCCTTATAAATTTCTAGAATAATCTCCTACCCCTTAAAAGCCTTTGGTTTTGGGCTTCCTTGGTGCCCACTAGTAAAGAATTCACCTGCCAGTGCAGGAGACATGGGTACGATCCCTGATCTGGGTATATTCCACATGCCATCACGCAACTAAGCCTGCGGGCCTCAACTACTGAGCCTGTGCTCTGGAGCCTGGGAATTGCAGCTACTGAGCATATGTGTCACAACCATGGAAGCCCATGCTCCCTGGAGCCTGTGCTCTGCAACAAGAGAAGCCACCACAATGAGAAGCCTGCATGCTGCAACTAGAGAAAAGCCCAAGCAGCAACAAAGATCCAGCACAACCAAAAATAAAGATAAATAAAATGTTATATATTAAAACCAACTTTGGTTTTCTCCCCAGTAAAGAGATGATTCTTCTAGCTCTGGCAGTAACTGCAATTCTGTAATTTAACTGGCATTGATACCTGCAGAGTTCTTCAAGAGTTTGATTACTTTAAATCCACAGTATTACTTTTTTTAGTCCCAGTCGTATCTTAGAAATACACATGGAGCCCTGTTAAAAATACAGATGTCCAGGCAGCACCATATCAATGCACTTAGAGACCCACAGCACCAAAAAGGTGACAGTCCCCTCCCTTACACATAAATCAAAATAAAAACTATACTAAATCATGAAACACATGTAAAGAAGTCCACCCTAGGATCATCAGTACCATCTTTCTAGATTTCATATATATGTGTTAATATCCTAGATCACATTTTTCTTATGAATCTTGAATCTTTTGTCCTTGTTTTCATTTTGATGGCCCCAGTTTTGCTACATTCCTCAGCCAGCACCTGTTCTTCATAGTGGATAACCATGTACGGTGATAGCCTTCAGACCTGTAGTCTGAGCTCCCAGCGGGATGGGGTGGAGGGTGGGAGATAAAAAAGAAAAAACAGAGAGACAGAGACAGGCTGTGTGGAAGCCTCCCAGACTGCCGAGCGGTCTGAGAAAGGTTCTGTAAAGCCACTGAGGAGTCTTCAAGCCAAAGTTGGCTATCAGAGGACCTCCCTGTCTCCCAGGAGTGGGTGAGCCCCAATATCCTTGCCATCCCCAGTTGGTGACTGATAGAAAGCATGGACAGGGCAAATGAAGCTATAAATTCACAATGTGGCAGCCAGGTCCATGGTCACATCAGGTCTCTGTATTCTCTCAGCACTGAAGATCCATACCCCCAGGAAAAACCTTGTCCTGCTTAGCATCTTTGAAAGCTCTTGAGAACTATATTCAATATCCTATGACAAACCATAATGGAAAAGAAGATGAAAAAGAATATATATGTACATATACAAGCTGAGTCACTTCGCCGTACAGCAGAAATTAACATGACATTATAATTCAACTATACTTCAATAAAAATTTTTAAAAAGCTTTCCATAACTATTAATCTAACATGTCACAAAAAGTAAAAGCAAATATTATTGAATATGAAACACAAACCCACAAGGTTTTCATTCCTGCAAATAATGCACCAAATGTTTAATTTCTCTCAATAGTTCATATGCAAGCAGTTGACTCCCAAAGCATTTTAAAAAACACAAAAGACATTATTACACTTCACTAATGAATTACTTCTCACCTAGGGGATTAAATCAAACAAAAACAGTACAAATATTTGGAAGTTTATTTCTAAGCCGACGAGATGATGAATTTCTGGGTTTCTGTAAATTAATTTTTCTTAGTTCAATGTTTTGTACATGCCATCAATACAATTTAATTACTTTAATATTCAGGACACTGTCAATAGCTGTGATTTATGAAAAATATAACTAGATATCTCAAATTCCTGCAAAAATATAAATACAAAATATAAGTACACTTGAATAAACTGCAATTAATCACTGATACAGAAATTCTACTTAAAGTTAAATGTTTCTTGACAGAAAAAAAGTGATGTTGAAAAGGCAAAGACAACAATACTGAATCAAATATTTAGGGCATTAGTTATTATACCCCTTTTTTTGAGCCTACAGTAAGTTTATAACTAGGAACATTTTTTAAAGTCTTAAGGCCAGTCTTAAAAAACATGAATAAGGATAGTAAAAATATTACCACACATATCAACAAAACAGAGCAAACCGAGTTTGTGCACAGCTTCATTTCATTTCAGTGCCTTTAAGTAAATGTCATGTTAAAAAACATGAGTAAATTGTAGGGTTCATCCACGGAAATGAAAAACTTTTGAGCATTTTTAAAAAAGCTTTAATAGGCAGTGCATCTCTAACCAGCATAAACAAGATGCAGAAAGAACAAAAATGAACTGAGCCTGCTCGCTCAAAGGACACATCAACCAATGATTCTTCCACAGTGTGGCTAGATGCCTTATTTTATTCACATATAAAGCAACTAGAGATTTTTCATTCTTCCTACAGAAGTATTTAAAATACATTTCTAGGTATGTGTTAAAATTAAGTGTTATGATGCCCTTAAAAATCTTTCAACTTATAAAAAACAAGTTCTAAGTATATAAAAATATTTAATTTTTCATGCCTGACTTGAAAAACTTAAAGTGCAATATGTTCATGCATCAGCACATTACAGTTGTGCCACATAAGTTCATGTAAATAATACCCAAAACTTCCAGAGAACAGAGTATAGATATTTTAAGGTTTGATTTTCATTTGTCTTTATATTATAGTGAAAGGAAGAAAAATAAGCACCAGAGCAAGACATGTTTTTATTAAGAGAAAATAATGTTTTTCTGGGGGAAAAAAAAAGAAAGAAACACGTCATTTCTCCCTTCAATGGTCTTTCTTAAGTCAACCACTCAGTTTACCAAAAATGTTACATCAGTTCAATTACTGAACAAAATATACCATATTTTGTCCAAAGACACAATTGTCTAAAAGGCTCTCGGAGAACACTAGTCATTCTAAGCTCCTTTCTTATTTTTCAGTAGGGATTGTAATTAAAAACAAGTTTATTACCCTTGTTCCACAATTTTAACATTCATGGAAATTTCACTCTGAATTTAAAGTGGTATTTCTTTAATGGGACCATCGGGCGGCAGTGTGGACATGGACTGCTATCAAACACACAGCCAAACTGGGAGCCAAAATTGGGGGGGAAATGGAAAACGAACTACTCTAGAAAAAAATTCCAAAATTAAAGGATTCCGTGAAAAATTCTCTTTAGCAAGACAACGACGAGTGGTTTACAGACAAGACGGTGATTGGTTTTTCTCCCAGCAGCAGCCCCTAGGATCTGTGATTAAGACAGTACTTGGGGCCTGAGAATTCTCAGTGATGGTTGCTTCATCAATTTTTGCTGCTGTCTCACTGACTGTCCTTCCTCAATGGCACGACATGCTCTCTGGAAAACAAAATATTTATCACAAATGGCAAAGACAAGTACAGGCTCACATGGTGGAGCGCTCAAGGGTACGAGCTGCCCGCACAGGTCCAAAAGGAAGAATACATGGTCAGTACATGTCATGCTAAGACTGGTCTGCTCACAACATATTATTCCAAGTTTATATCCATCCAAAGCTTCAACTTGAAGATCTTTTGGGAAAAGTGATGACTGTTGCTAATAATAACAGATTTTTTTTTTTTTTTTGTCTTTCAGTTAAAAAAAGGAGGGAGCATTCTTTAAAATAAATCATTTACCTCTGCCGTGGTGGTATCCCGCAGGTAAATTTTCTGAATGTAGCCTTGATTGGCACTATCTTTTTTTTGGAACAGACCTTGTCTCTGTTTCAAAACAAATAATGACAGAAAAGAAATTATTATGGGGAAGGAAAAAAACCTATAACCTTTAATTGAGTGCTTAAATGTCAACTCTATTTTATAATCAGCAGACTAACCAAATACACATATTCAGGTCTGATAAGAAATAAATCATTTTTGGTACAAGTATAGTGACTCCATATTTGTGAGTTGTTAGAATTTGTGAAATTGGATCAGTATACATCTATCTGCATAAAATGATGGCTTTCTGCAGGCGATGATAAATCGCGTACAGAGATACCACTTGATAACTCATCACATCTGACAAATCAAAAACCCTCCCTTTATTTCCTTGGCTGATAGATAAAATTTGTACATAATGTAAAATACACTGAGTCAATTCTCACCTCTGATGTGAAAGGAAAGTGATAACTGAGAGAACTGTAATATACATGCATACTGACAGGAAAGACACAGTCTTTCAGTGGTCTGAAAACTATGTTTCATATACCAAGGCACTCTTTCAGTTTTGAAATTCTACAATGAGGTAAGGCTGAAATACAAAATGGCATGGTTTCATAAGTGGTTTCTTTTACTTGTAAACTTCTTTGAAAAGAAAGGAAACATAAAGGATAATAGTACTTACATCTCTAACTATTGAATTTTATAATTCAGTAAGCATTTTTTAAATAGTTTCAGTTATAGAGATAACATAATTATTGCTTAGGAAAAAATATAGAAATTACCATCTTTGGAATAACAGTTTCTACTTTTTTTTTAAGGGTGAAAATAGAATTACAACATATATAAGAAAAATTATACATTACAAAGTAAAATGAGTTTGAGAAGTAAGCAAAAGATAGGGTATCATTTTTGCCAATTACTTGCTATACAGTTAAAAAGTTTTTCCACAGAAAATGGAGAGGAAAAGACATGATAGCATTATTACATACTTAAAATGCATTAGTCTTCTATAAATGCCAAACATTACTAAATGTGAGTGTTCTGGACATAATGTTTATAATAATCTCCTTAAATCCTAAAACGGGGAATCTTTCCAAGAGTATTTTATATTATAGCAAAATCATATCCATTTGAAGTAAAACAAACAACAACAACAAAAACCCCACTTCTATTCACTTCCATTCTTCTACCAAAAAGGAACCTAACTCTTTCAGTGAACAGATTTAATATTTCACTCAGCGCATCAAGGACTGCCAGAAAACGAAGTACAGAACACAAATTACATTTTCCTTTACTCTTCAGCATATGATAATAATAATTCTTCAAATACTTTATGCAGTTAACTGTAAAACAAGAGTCAGAAAGCACTCCTGGTTTCTACTCATTTAACAGATTTTTTACTCTAAAGGTGTGTGATTCATGTTTTCTTACCTCAACTGATATTTTGAGCAGATTTCCATCGACAGTGGGAGGCCGTACAAAATCTTCAAATAGATACTGCCAGTCTGTGGACATATGGCCTAGGATTTCAACTTCCTTTACACACAAAACTCGCCTATTTTGCAAAAGGAAACAGAAATATATAGGTATTGATAAAAACAGTTAGTTGTTCTAATATTTCCCTCGACTAGATGCCATAGATATTACTTGCTTAGTAAGCAATATAACCTGGAGCACTAAAAAAACGTATGCTTCACATTAAAAAAAAAAAAGATAACTGTCAAATAAAGAGCGAACATAGCACAACTAACACAGCAGAACTTCAAAAATCCCCCTTCTGCCAATCTCGGAAAATTCAGGACAGTGTCATTTTAAAAATACTGAGCAGAAAACTGAAATCATTCTCTTTAAAACACATAAGGAACAGGCTGTACTTTCATCCAGGAAGTAATAAAGGCAGAAGCCCCTGAAAATGTTTTACTTGGAAAATTATTAATTGCTTTTTACTGTCAATCATGTATGCCTTCTAATCAGGAAAGAAATGTCACAAACTTCAAACATCAGCAAAGATTCATGTTAGGCCTACTAATAAATACCAGGTTTGAACATTTTAATACTGATGTACTATATCACAGAGTGAGCAGCTCATTTTACTCAACAGCAATTAAAAAAAAAAAAAAATCACAGAATCCTTAAAGGGCATCCACATTGATTTCCCAGTGTGTGATTCAGATTGGGTACTGATATAACTATACTTGATTCCAAAGTTTCTGTAACAGAAAGTAAAACTAGGAAAGGAGAGCTGTTGAATCTATGAATGCGCACGATGCTGGAGAAACAAAGACCCGGCTTTCTACTTGAGAGGTATTTATAGGCTAAAAGGGGAAGTGAAATTCACTCAGTCAGGTCTGACTCTTTGTGACCCCCTTGGGATTCTCCAGGCCAGAATACTAGAGTGGGTAGCCCTTCCCTTCTCCAGGGGATCTTCCCAACCCAGGGATTGAACCCAGGTCTCCTGCACTGCAGGCAGATTCTTTACCAGCTGAGCCACAAAGGAAGCCCAAGAATACTAATGGAGTGTGTGGAAAATTCTCTTGGTACACAGGAGCGAGGAACTGACTGTTGATAAACTAGGTAGGGTAAGAGCTGATTCTTGAAAGGAGGAAGTCTTCTAAGGAAATTATATTCTAGACAAAGGGAAGAGTGCAGTAACATATATGGTGGTACAAAAAAGGAAAGATTTATCTGAGGAAGGTGGAGGTCTGCAGCTGGAGTACCAGACATATACAGCGGTGAGAAAATTAGCTTGGTGCCAGCTCTTGAAGGTTTTTTTCTTTGTTGGCGGGTGGGGTTGAGGGGGTAGTGGAGGTTGTTAAGAAATTTTGATTTTAATCTACAGATGATGGAAATGATATGATAAATTTTCTTATTGAAGAGTCATGGCCAAAGCAGGAGAGATTGGGTAGACAGTGAAGGTGGGAAGTGACCGTAATAGTCCAATTAGGAAACAGCGAGACCCTCATTTAAGGTGGTGGCTTGTGAGAAGAAGAAAGAGATAGATTTTAGATGTTTAGAAGGTAGGGGTGAATGAACTCAGTGACTGATGGGGTAAGGACTGATACAGACCCCAGGCACTGCATCTTTCTGCACAGGTGCTCCTGAAATTGTGGGTATATTTGGGACTGTGTCGAGCACTGTAGGAAGTGCAGCATTCAGGGCCCCAGCCTACCAAGTGCCTGCAGTGCCTCCAATGACTATGACAACCTCCAACACCCCTACCCATTTCAAACAGTCTTTAGGAAGTGGACTCCAGCTCCCCTACCCCCAGCCTCCTGCCTAGTAGAGAATCAGAAGATAGAGATAAGAGTTAAAGATAACTAATACAAATCATTGCATCAAACGCAATTCACCGTTTTGATTGTCTTAAAACTCTACTGCTGACCATTTCGACAATACAATTGTCCTCCTGCTGCCCTCAACCTCCTTCACTTTCTCCCTCCTGCACCACGTTTCCCGGAGTTCAAATCTTGGTCTTCTGAATAACACATTCTCTCAGGATGGTCTCTTGGATCTCAACTCCATATCTTTATCCAAACTCCACGTATCTACACCTATACTTATTTCTACACATCTCCTTGACCTTTACTTTAATATCTCAAAGCTATGTCAAACTCATTAAGTTCAAAATGGAAACAAGTCATCATCTTTTCCGCCAAACTACTGTAAATGGTACTCAAGCCAAAAACCAGCGAAGTCATCTGGTATTCCCTTTTCTTTCATATTCAGTCATCCAACCCTCGTCTCTAAAGGCCGCCCCTTCATACCTAAGGCAGAGTAACTCACTGAGCTGGTCAGGAATGTTATTTTACTAATTGTCTTCTGAAAATCTCTACAAGTGATCCGATTTGAAATTACTATGATTTTAAATTACTATGATTTTTCAACTTACTTGAAGAAAAATAGATGTATAATGTACATGTTAATATTCCTACCAAATGCCTAAATCAAACAACTACTAAAATATTACATTCAATCCCCAAAATATGGGTTTCCACTGCTTAGTATGGAATTACATAAAAAGTATAAAAACTACTCTTTAGATTGTTTTGTGAATATTTTGATTTAATTAATGGCCAAATCAGAGGACTAGCTAACTCTCTCTTAGAAACAGTTTGTAGATTTAAGCCTGAATTCTCAAGTTTTCCTTTCTCTCCTTCCCACCTAAATACATTTAAATGCAGTAGTAAGAAATCTAATATATAAATGTTACCTACTCTAAGTGCTTTGCTTTAGTCCTAAGAAACACATAACTTGGAATGTTTTGAAAATTGTTTATCTGTAATTAGAATAATTAGGGTAGATCTTAGGAAAATAAACTTAGTAGTTTAGTCCAAGTTCTTTTATTGGGAAAAATTATCCACTACTCCCAAAATATTTAGAAAGAAAATGGGACGCAAAGATATAACAACATACTTTTACAAAGGTATGCTCAACCTCCAAAATAAAACCTAGTGAGAAAAAGTAAATTCATCCTCCATAACTGGACATACAGTTCACATATAAAGGTATACTACTGTACTTATAAACTCTAATCGATTCTGTCTCTCAGACGTTGTGTAACTTGGTTAAGCCTCTAAACCACGCTTAGTCTCAGTTTCAGCATCTCTAAAACGAGAAGGTCAGAACAGATGATCTTGAAGGAACCATTCAGACCTGAATTTCTGTGATTCTATGACAATGAACAGGGCTTCCCAGGTGGCTCAGGGGTAAAGGATCCACCTGCCAATGCAGAAGATGCGGGTTTGATCCCTGGATCAAGAAGATCTCCTGGAGAAGGAAATGGTAACCCACTCCAGTGTTCTTGCCTAGGAAATCACATGGACAGAGGAGCCTTGCAGGATACAGTCCATGGGGTCTCAAAGAATCAGACACGACTTAGTGACTAAAGAACAACAATGACAATGAACATTTTGCAGCTGAAGCATAGTTATCTAAATCCAATGTCATTTTCGTCTCCAAAATTCTTATAATATATACAGTTAGCATTTGAAAAGATGTCACTTGAAGTCAATACCTATTTGTAACCATAAAGCTTGCCTTCTTGTTCCCAGGAATAGCACAGTGGTATCGGTAAGTCTCTCCTTCTAACTTTTTGACGTGATTCTGAAAAGAAAAGAAGACTCAAGATTTGTGTTGTAACATGCATCTGAACAGTATTTCCAATACCCTATATTAGTGCCAGTTAGGAAAAAATTATTAAAACCAAAAGCACAATTCTACAGATTGGCACATGAAGCTAGAAAAATGTTCACAGCATTTTTATAAATAAACTTTCACTGAGCCTTAAAAGTCAAGTAACTATTAAATGCTTACTAAGCAATCTTCTAATAAAATACACTTTGTTGTGTGATAATTCCAAAACTTTTAAATAGTTTTACCAGAAATAATCACAAATTTTATTTATATGAACCAACACTAGTATAAAACTGGACATTAACATTCCAGAGGTCCTTAAACTGGGGTCCTTGGAAGGACTTTGGAAGGCCTATGAAATACCATAAAAAAAATACAAAATTTTGAATATGTGTTTCTGAACTTGTTTCCAGAGGACAGTTCGTATTTTTCATCAGATTTTTAAAGGGGTCTGTTATCCTTCTCAAATGTTAAGAACCACTGATCTACAATAATAAAAATAATAAAATTTCAAGATAACTAATATTGTTGAATATTTGGTCTTATATATTAAACATGCATGAGGAGTACAAATATGTACTAGAATTATATTCCTGGTAGAAAAGAAAACTTAATGGCAATCTTAATACAAACATGAAGAATTTCTAAGATTTCAAACAGCTGGCACAATTTATTACTGAATACAATTACAAGCATAAAATAATTCAAGTATAAATAGTAGCACATTAAAATACATTTTTTAACTATCTCAAAACTATTGTGACCTCAATCAATAAACATTAAATATCAATAAAGTTACATTTACAATTAATGCTAATGAAATATTATTGACATTATATATAATGCATAATTAAAAATTAGAGAAAATATATGAAAATATAAAACATAAACATACCCAACAAATAAGATAATAACAATTTATAACCAAGAATACATCAATATTATCAAAAGGATAATATAATCAATAATAATCACAAGCAGAGAAAGCACACTTGTTTATTATTTCAATAGTAAAATACACATTTTTTTTTAAAGATCCTTGGTTCCGTCATTCTTTGACCAATTACGAAAAGCCATGAACAACAAAGATGAATCCCTAAAGAATGGGGGTCTCAACCTCAGAATGGATGTCTCAACTTCAGAATGAATCTCAGAGAGAAGTGAAGTTTAACAGTTACTTGTTTCATATCTTCTTGTGTGAATTAACTAATATCTTTTAATATTTATACCTTAATTCCTTTAAAGTGAATATAAATGAAAATAACAATTTAGTATATTTATTTTCAGCCTTGAAATTTAAATATGTTAAAACATTTAGATCTGAGATGAAATATACAATACTACTCGCTTTCCATCTTCTACCATCTTGTATGCATTTTCATTAGTTATAAGCTTTGCATTTTACAAAACTAAAGCTTTTAAAGTATATTTTACCACCATAACACATTACAGAAACCTAGTTTTCAGCACTTCTGAAACCCACTACACTCTGAGATTCAGTCTCTATGGCAGATGAGTTTATAAAATATTCACTCTTCCTTCCCAAAAAGGCAACTGGAAGAATTTATAATATTTAGCAAAAGCAT
This sequence comes from Bos javanicus, assembly GCF_032452875.1. Classification (NCBI taxonomy): domain Eukaryota; kingdom Metazoa; phylum Chordata; class Mammalia; order Artiodactyla; family Bovidae; genus Bos; species Bos javanicus. Next base: position 47,756,350 of record NC_083877.1, on the reverse strand, counting down.
TCAATTTTTTCAAGTAAATTCGAAGGAAATAATACAAGATATGAAAAAGCAATATGTATAATGATGTTTATTACATCATTATATTATCATAGTATCATTAATGTAAAATATATTAAACATATATATAGTATCATAGTGTCATTAATGTAAAATAATGGTAACAGCTCTAATGTCAAGAATTGGGAATAGTCAAATATATGAGGTAAAGTTAGCTCAATAGATAAAGCAAGAATTAAAAATGAAGCATTTCTAAGAACCAGGAAAAATATAATTAAGACAAAAAAGCAAGGAATGCCATTTTAAATATTATACAATCATTAACTATGGAAAGCAAGATGAATATTAAACAAAAACTGGCTATACATATATATATATTTCATATATGTCTCTGTGTAAGTATTTATATGAATGTGTATGTGTGTGTGTAGATGGTAATTATCCTGGGAGAAGAGAGGATAAGTAGAAGAGTATATCCTATGAAAACACAGAATATAATTCAGTAACTTTCAAAGCTCACTCTTAAAGAATGCAGAACAATACTCAGGAGAAAAGAAAAGGGGGTAAATCCAGATTCCCAAATTATTCCAAATTATTTAGAATGTACCCATATTATAGCAAGCACTGAGGAGGATATAATTTTACCCTCTAGTGATCTTCAATGTTTACACATTTTGTTATACTTGGTCCGTTAAGGACAGAAGTCTCATTTCATTTGGATATCCAGCACAGTGTAGATAATCAAATACTTTGTTCCTAACTAACTGATTACAACAAGATAGTAAGGGACGAAACAGCCTAAACTCCTTAACTATCCACGCCTACCCTTGCTACCCATGGAAGAAAGTTACCAAGCTCTTTTGTTAATGTACAATCATTCTGCTTCTTCCAGTTCTCATATCTTAACGAAAACTACTGAATCACACACAATGACTATATTTAGCTAAAATAATAGTTTCTTGAAGTTTTGTGCTTACTGACATGCAGTTGGAAGAAATAGAAATCATGAGGAAAAGAACACTAAAGAGCTACACGATCAAAAAGTAAACAGTGAAGAAAAAATTTTTCCCAGAAGTCTCATAAAATTGTATTAATAATATTTCCAGGAAAATTGAAAAAATATTACTTTTACCTAAGAAGAAAGAATAATTATTAGTGATGATTTAAGATAGAATCTTGAATTAGTTACTGTGCTTGATTCTCATAGAAACTGTATATGAGGCGCCATTTCTGCCAACCCTCAATTATCCAGGCGCAAGAAAAGTTTTTCAGCTACAATTTTAGGCAGGCTAGTCTTTGGATGTCATTCTTCTATTTTAAAGTGCTTGTTTCAAATAGGAAGCTTCCCTGGTGGTTCAGACGGTAAAGAATCCGCCTGCAATGCAGAAAACCTGGGTTCGATCCCTGGGTCAGGAAGATCCCCTGGAGAAGGAAATGGCAACCCAGTCCAGTATTCTTGCCTGGAGAATTCCATGGACAGAGGAGCCTGGTGGGCTACAGTTCATGGGGCTGCAAATTCTTCTATAAAGTGCTTGCTTCAAATACGAAGCATTCAATTTATTATTTTGATAACTATAGTTTAAAAATATATAATGCAACTGAACAGTTGTATGTTAACAGCTTCATTCTCTTTAAATGTAAAACACAATAAATCTAAATTCATAATTTGTTTCCAATTTTGGGAGGAAACATGAAAGTTGCTAGATAAGATACTGCTAAATCTAACATTTTTATCAATTATAGAAAAAAGAGAAATCAAAATATAACATGTTGAAAATTTATTCTGGGGTCGCTAATTTCAAAATCATAGTTTATATTTTTTTAAATTTCCATTAGGATTATGCATCCTCTTGAAGGATTTAAAAGCAAAAGAGATTGGTTTTTAAATATAAAGACATCCATCAATTCAAAAGCCACATAAGTAATCTGCTTAATTACATGTTCAATTTCTATTTTTACATCTAATAATTGTGAAATAAGCATAACCAATAAGGAGACTTAATTTTTAAAAAGTATAAATACGAAGGGCTAAGACTGTACATAACGTAATTAGAAAATGATTGCAATTTATCTAGCATGAGTATAGAGAAGTTAAAATAGAAAAAGAGGCAAGGGAATAAATTCTCAAAATTGATGTGCCAATACTTATTTGAGGTTGAGGGACTGATCCAGAGCAACTGACTGTTGTTTAGTCATTCAGTTGTGTCTGACTCTTTGTGACCCCACCAACTGTGGCCCGCCAAGTTCCTCTGTCCACAGGATTTTCCCAGACAAGAATATTGGAGTGGGTTGCCAATTCCTTCTCCAGGGGATCCTCCCAACCCAGGGACTGAACCTAAGTCTCCCACATTGGCAGGCAAATTCTTTACCACAGAGCCATCAAGGAAGCCCAGAGCACGTGATACTTCATTTCTTAAAATATATGCCCCAATCAACAGTTTCATAACTTGAGTAAATTTATGGTGATTTATGAAACACAGGTATGTAATTCTATCAGCAGGACTCATATACATAAAGAACACACAGATTGGACATAAGAATTCTTCTTTTTTTTTTTTTTTTTGCAACTTTACCAGAAACACATATGAATACCATAAGAAAAGGTGAAATTCTCAGGATGACAGTAAAAGTTCAATAAAGTATCCCTCCAACTAAATATAAAACAAAGTTGATTTCCTGCATCTTTTCATCTTTTATATTGACCTCTTATTCCTGTACAATATTACTAGGAATATCACAGTTTTTATCTGTAGCCAAGCCACTACAATAAAAAGTTCAGAGAGAGGTAAGAAATGTAAAGATAATTTCATCAAAATGGACTCTCACTCTAAATAGATCAGGACAGTCAATTAATAGCACAGTTTGTTTTGATTTTTAAGGATGAAATCAAGTAGTAGTATATAAAACATTTACTCCTGTATTTCCAGTTCTTGCTGTGTAGGCAGAAAAAAGAAAGAAAATAAAGTTAGAAGCATGCAGAAAGGTAAAATGTAATCACATACTATAAAAACCAAAGGCTAAGAACAATGAAGAGTCATTTTATTTTAAAGTCAAAGTAGAAAAATATTAAAAATTTTATTTTGGAGGAAAGCTAGTCATGAGAGAATAGCATTTTACATATGTGTATATTGTTTACATTACAAAATTAAAACTAAAATATAAACCAAAAGAAATTCCAAAAAAGTTTCAAGGTTTTAACAAAAGATTATAATTGTACATAATCTTTTTTTCTCTCCTCCAGCTTCTGTTTACCTGAATAAATCTAGATTTACAATACAGGACAAATAAATTAATTTGGTTGAGAGAAAAGGAAGCAGCGAAATTCCAATAATTAGCTATAAGCAGAGGACTGAAGTTTAACAACATAAATGAAAGGCGCTCAGTACAAACAGTAATAAAGCCTATGACTACTTTCAACATTATCCTTTCTGCACTAAAACGCTTTGATCCTGGGCAGAAAAGAAAAAAATGATGAGTTACTTCTATTTGATACGCTATGCTAATAAAATAAAACAAAAAATCAAATTCTACCCTGCATACCATTGTTTCCTGTGTAATCTTTAAAGAAGTTCATGAATCAGGAACTTTAGGAACCAGCCATGAAGCTCTGACCATAGAAATCTTTAAAATTCAATTTCACTCATGATCGTAAAGAACAGAATTTATACCTCAAATATGTCATAGCCCTCAGACTCCTGTCGGTCATAAGGGCGAATGATGCCATCTTCATGGATCAGGCGAGGGGAACGGAGCCTGGACACATCCTCTGTTGATTCTGCAACCCTGTGTAAGTACATATAAGAAAACACATGAGAATTTCTCAAAATAACAAATGTATTATTGTATTGATTCAACCACTATCCTATGTAACACATGAACCATGAATACTGTGCTGAGTCTTGTCAGACTCTTGTGACCCAGGGACTATAGCCAGCCAGGCTCCTTTGCCATGGGATTTCCCAGGCAAGAATACTGGAGTGGGTTGCCATTTCCTTCTCTAGGGGATCTTCCAAACCCAGGGATCGAACCTGCGTCTCCTGCATTGCAGGCAGATTCTTTACCAACTGAGCTACCAGGGAAGCTCCACTATGTAACACAATATATCAGTATTTGATAAACAGTAATTTTAAATAACTTGCCAAAATAATGTGACAAATATTAAAACCAGGTCAGTTTGATTTCATGTTCCTCCACCTTTTCTTAATAATAAAGGTGGGGAGTAGGCCATCCACTCTTTTATTCCATGGTGTCTAGCACAGTGCCTGGCATATAGTAAGGACCAATAACCATTTGTCAAATAAAAGAGAAAATGAGCCATTAAAAAAAAAGTCTCTTCTTACATCTCTCTGGGGGAGCTCCACCTTGTGGACCAGTAAGAGCTCTCGATCAGACTCTAAGGTTCTTAAGGGCAGGCAGAGTATTTAGCATACTTATGTACTCCTAGCAACAATCAGCACATAGACACGTGGCCTGTACATGGCATACATATTTAATTACCTCTGAATCCCCTGGAAGGTGCTACTGGCCATGTCTATGATTCCACCAGTTGGACGAGCCACAGCACCCACAAGCCCTTTTCCAATCCCTTTGAAGAATCCAGCAGCTCCTTCCTTTTTGGCACCTTCATAAATCCAGACAATGAAAGTATAAAGATTTTAAAATCAGCAACTTCGAACTCAACGAACGTCTAAGTCAAATACTGAATGGTTTTACCCAGGAAGCTCCTAGAATTTGACATTCTAAAGAGGTTAAATTTAATCCTAACCTGTGATAAAACAGTGGTTTTCAAAGTATATTAAAAATGCAAAATTATGAGGCCCCACTCCCAGCCAGTAATCTGCATTTTTACAAACCCTCAAGGTAATCCTAAGGCATACTCAAGTTTTACAACTAGTGATCCAGGAGTTTAGTTAGTAACTATGACTGGAGGATCTAAGAATTGACCAGAAAATATTATTCTTATTATTATTGCCAACCATCAGGAGATTTTTCAAGAAGTGTACTTTGTAAAAAATATAAGAACTTTATAAAAATATAATTCACATTCCATATAATTCACCCATTAATGTATACAAATAAAACATTTTTATAGTATATTCACAGCTCTGCAACTATCAGCATAATCAATTTTAGAAAATTTGCATTATTTCAAAAAGGAAGCCCATGCCTATTAGCAATTATTTCCTATTTTTCCCCAAACCCTCTTCCCAATTCTATGCAGTTTACCTCCTTCCTCCCTACCCTGTAGGTCTAGGCAATCACTGACCTAATTTTTATCTGTATGGATTTGCCTATTCTGGTCAAACAGAATCATACAATATGTGGCCTTTTGTGACTGGCTTTTCTTCACTTAGAATCACGCTTTCAAGGTTCATTCATCTTGTACTTGTATCAATACCTGACTTCTTTTTATAAATGGATGCTAACCCATTTGTATGGCTTATACCACATTTTGTTTATCCGTGCATTAGTTGATGGACATTTGAATTGCTACTACATTCTGGTTATTATCAGTAATATTTTTATAAACATTTCTGTACAAGTTTTTGAGCAAACAGATGCTTTCAATTCCCTTGGGTATATACCTAAGAGCGGAATTGCTGGGTCACATATATAAGCTCTATCTTTATATCCAGCTGTCCCAGTACCGTTTGTTGAAAAGACTATTCTTTTTCTATGGAATTATCTTGGCACCCCTGTCAAAACGCAATCGACCATAACAATAAATATGTATTTCTGAAATCTGAATTCTACTCCATTGCTCTATATGTGTATCTGTATGCCAGAAACACCTGTCATAGCTACTTTAACTTTACAGTAAGTTTTAAAATTGGATCGTATAAGTCCTCCAACTTCATTCTTTTTTTCCCCAGATGTTTTTGGCTATTCAGAGTTCCCCTGAATTCCCATATAGATTTTAGAATCAGTTCATCAATCTCTGAAAAAAGAAACTATTGGGATTTTGATAGGGATTGTACTGAATAAAGAATGTGCTTTTTTAACTAGGATTAAAAAAAAAGTCAATTGCTATTGAGAGTCCAAGAGAATCTAGTCTAACAATAACATCTATTACTTTTACCATGTATCAACTCTTCAGACTTTGTACAGAAAGGAAACATTCTCAACCTACCTTCCACCGGCTTTGTTATTATTCCAGTCACTCCACCAACAACTCCCTGAGAGAGAAATTATAGATCAAGTCAAGCCTGAATGGAAGGTGCTTAATTTTAAACCGACCACTAGAGGTCTCTACAGACATATTATTACAGGAATAACTTTTTAAAAAAAAAAACAAGGACTTGACAGAGAATATGCACGTATAAGTGAGATCTCTGATTTTTAAAATATGACCTCATAGCACATATTAAATGAAGCACTTTACAGAAGCAGAACTTTTTAACAGTCAGAAGAGTAGAGAAGGTGAACATTTTTTACATCTGACTCTGACACCAATCACCAGCTGATTTGTGTGCATGCGTGCTAAGCCGCTTCAGTCATGTCCAACTCACTGTGACCCAGTGGACATTAGCCCACTAGGCTCCTCTGTCCATGGGATTCTCTAGTTGATGCAATCTCTTTAAGCCTCAGTTTCCATATCAGTAAAATGAATGAGCTGAGAAAATTAGAGATCTAATTATAAATTCCAATGAAAAGGAAAAAGGAAAGTGAAGTCGCTCAGTCGTATCCGACTCTTTGCGACCCCATGGACTGTAGCCTATCAGGCTCCTCCGTCCATGGGATTTTCCAGGCAAGAGTGCTGGAGTGGATTGCCATTTCCTTCTCCAGGGGATCTTCCCGACCCAGGAATTGAACCCGGGTCTCTCACATTGCAGGCAGACGCTTTACTGTCTGAGCCACCAGGGAAGTCCAAATTCCAATGAAGTTACTCCATAATTTAGTGCCAAGTGTGGAAAACCAAAAATGAAGGGACCTCTCATGGACAGCAAATAACCTGACAAATAAAGCGCTTTGAGGAGACAATACACGTTACAAATCACAGGCACAAACACAGCAGTTAACAGTCTACTGGATTAATTTCAAAATTTAAAAAGTAATATTTGTGCATTCTTTACATAGCTTTCAAGTAGTGTTAGTAACTAAAAACGGCTGTATATCACACAGAAAAAGAACTGACGGATGTATACTATACTGAAAAGATTAGATACCTCTAGGAAGAGGAGAGGGATAATCAAAGAGTACTTTATAGCCTTACCTAGGTTCCCATTACCCACTTAAAAAAATAACTTAGAAGTTCTTATAATTACTCATAAGGAAGATAGTCATGTATTACCTGTATAATTGAATGGTATAGTCCTGAAAAGTAATGAAAGGTAGTTCCTGGTTTATAACACGTAACCTGTGCACCTGCCTTCTATAGAAACAGTTGACTGATCATGACCTGAAGACAATGACTCTCTCCTTCCAGTTACCTCCACCATTCCTCTGCTCCACTTCCCCACCTTCCACACTAGTGCTAATCTGCCATCATTATAGTTTTCACTCCAGCCCAAGTACCAAAGTCTAGGAATGGGCTGGGGGGGAGGGTAGACTGATGCTGATAAAGGGAAAGGACAACAAAAAAGGAAACAGAAAGTGTGCAATTTATCACTACTGTTGCTCTGACAGACTTTTACTTACAAGCAGTGTTCCACGTGCCACACAACCAGTACATATGCTAAAGTGTATCTGTAAGTTAGTATTTCTTGAAGATTCAGCAGGAGACTTACAAGCAGCAAGCCCTTTCCCCCTCTGGCCAGGCTGTCACCAAAATCTTTAGGCTGCCGACCCATCTCTTCTCTTCTTTTTTGCTGATATTCTTTGTCCATTGTAATTGCTGCCAAACCTTTTCCAACAGAGCCGGTGATTCGAGATACAACTCCTGCTGCACCACCTATCAAAAGGCCCAGAGAAGTAAATCACACTGTTTCTTTGAAGAGCATTATCACAATAGAGAGCATGTGGCTGCTTGAAACTAACAGGTGCTTAAAATTCTGTCCCTTATACAAAAAGGCAGATATTGATTGTATTCAGTTTCCACTTAGCAAGAAGAGGAATAAAACTATTTCAAGTACACTGATTAACAAATCAACATATTAAATAAACAAATTAACATATTAAAAAACCCTCAGATCAGTGTCAAATTATTTTCCATTTAAGAACAAATGAACACGTCTTTTAGAAGGATTATTGTACAGCGAAACCCTCTTTTCTTAAACATAGTCATTTATTTTTTATAAACAATGAATTTAATAATAACTTATAATAATATATTTACACACATACACACACAAATATGTAATACATACCTACTGTGTGTCCAAAGAGACTTTTTACTCCAATTACTAACCCCTCAGCAAATTCTTCAGGGCCTTGAACAGCACCCTGGTCGAAAATTTAAAAAAAGTTTGCTACTTAAAATTTAAATACGTTTAAGATTTTGAATCTAGTATTTCAGAATTTCCATGAAGATACAGAATCCCAAAGATACGTCAACATTGTGCTGACAGTTTTCACCTTCTAATCCCAAAACTGATAGAACACCTATTGTGTCTGAAGATACTTTTAACCCACATGATCTTAGCAAACCCTTTAAGAGGACAAAAATTGGAGAGGAATAAATCATTGGCTTCAACCAAAATTGGAAATTGGCCTTCCAGGACCAAGTGCCATCAGACTGTTAAAGCAAGCCACACTGACAGCAAGACTAAAGTCCACACAGTTTGGGCTCTCCTGTTTTTCCATTTATTCTTTTTGCTTTGTCCTTCTGAAACCCTCACCACACTGAGATCCTGCATCCTTTAAATGGAGGAGAACAGGTTAGAGGAAAGCTTGACTATGAAACAAAGTCAGCTTTCAATGCCCATTAGTTCTTTACACAGTGGTGACACAGTTTTGAAATGTTCTCAGTCTACTTAGCACTCTTCCTAACAACTACATTAAATCCTAGAAAATGTAGGCATGCTTTATTACCCAGATACTAGAAGTGCTCAGTTAGTTCTAAAACAATCTTTTACTGTTATCTCTAGTAATTTAAAAAATATATAAAATTGATGTACTTGGTATTTGAACATTATTCAGTTCCAAGATACAATTAAAATATGAATTATCTGTCATAAAAAGTAGAACATCCGTTTTTCTATACTACACTTAAAATAAATAAAAGACCAGTACCTGGAAGGGTTCATAGAAAAGAGCTTCAAAGCCTTCAGATAGACCTCTAATTAATCCAAACGGGTTTCCAAGTACATCTAAGCCGAATACAAGGACATACATCTGTTTCAAGAACTACAGGAAAATAAATAAATAAATGAAGATCTTTGCAACCATTCTAAGAAAATACATCATGAACCAATGTGGAAAAAGTGGGATACTGACTAAATTAGGTTGTTAAAGGAAAACTCTGCAGTGACGTTTTACTATGTTCCAGGCATTATGCTTGTACTTTACATGGGACTTTCAAATGGGATAGAACTCAGGTTTGAGGCAAAGTCGGCCCTTTATCAGTTACATAACCTTGGACAAGTCGCGTAGTCTCTATAGGCCCTGCTCTTTTAATCTGTAAACTGGGAGGCATGGCTGAGTATGCATATTAAATGAATATATATTTCAATAATTGGTACTCATTTTTGTTACATTATTATCAGCATTGCTATGAACTAAATGGGTTGATAACCAAAACAAAAAGCCAAATGAAAAAATATCCTTATTTGGACATGTAAAAATCAAGTTTAAACACCTTAAGAGAAAAGACCTTTCAGCAGAGGCAGGCAAGAGGAATGTCCCCCATAGCAATGGTACTCGTGCGTGCATGCTCAGTCGCTTGAGTCATGTCCGCTTCTTTGCAACTCCATGGACTGTAGCCCGCCAGGTTCCTCTGCCCATGGAATTTTCCAGCCAAGAATACTGGAGTGAGTTGCCACGCCCTCCTCCAGGGAATCTTCCCAACTCGGGGATAGAGCCTGCGTCTCTGATATCTACGGCATTGGCAGGTGTGTTCCTTGCCCCTAGTGCCACCTGGGAAGCCAATGGTACTCTAGTGCCCCTAAACAGCTACTGTGTCTCTGTGCACAGACTTCAAACCTGGAGTGACAGGCATCAGTAAGAGGAGCTGGGTTTCCCGGCAATTCTACACTATGCTTAGAAACTATAGTCACTGAGGGAATAAAATGTAATGACCCTTAAATCACTATTCTTCCCCAAAGTGGTAAATGTATAATTGCAAAGGGAAAATACACTAAAGGAAACTTTTAAAAAGGTTTACATAGTTGGTGGGGGGCAAAGGCAGGGAGGTGGAATTAAAGAAATAGAAGTTAATCATTCCAGAAAACTACTAAGTAATGAGATTGTGAATTGCACTAAGTTAGGTAAATGTCACCCACTACAGTCATAAATGCTTTGCTTTGATATTTTATGAAGTATCTTCCGTATGAGCTACTGTTAATATGACAGGAAGTTACCTGTTCACTGTAATGTCTAACAACACTCCACATGAGCTGATCTCTGTTGTAAAACTGATACCGAATTTCGTAATAAGCAAGTCTGGGAGGAGAAAGAGTCAAAAGTACTAAGATTATTTTTTGGAAAAAAAAAAAAAAGACTTAAAATTTCAGTGATAAATTAATCATTTCTAAATCACAACTAGGTTTGTACATATAGTTTGAGATGTTAAATATTAGGATGCCAAAACTATGATAAAAATAGTACATTGTCATGCAAATCTTTCATAAACACATAAAGAGTAAAAAGTTGACCATAATCCCACTACACAGTGAATTTTTTCTTAAACTTTTTCTTTTCCTCATTTTCCACTTCAAATTCTTTCTTTTCTTTTCTATGCAACTGAAAAATATTAAAACACTCTGTATGCATTTTTATACTCAACATTTTAGATAAATATACTTTTAGATTTTCAAATTTTGATGTAACCATTTTTAATAACATAGCATTCCATCATGTGGATGGGTCAAACAATTCTTTCATGATCAGATATTTATAAATTTTGACATAATAATCAGAGTTGCCATGTGTATTCTGAATATAACTTTGGCTGCATTTCAATATTATTTCCTGACCGAATTCCTACCCAAAATAATTACTGAGTGAAAGACTACAAAAACGTTTAAGACTCTTGAGATATATCCCTCTCCACTCGTACATATGATAAAAAAAAAAGTCCATTTCTTAGATGCACTTCTCTCTAGTACTAGGATTTCTCATATTTTGAAAATCTTTGATTATTTGCTTTAATTTGCATATATTCTTTGATAAATAATAAAGCTAAACTATTAGCCACTGTATCTTCCCTTTTATGAATTAGTTAACATTGTTCTCTAGTACCTACAGCATTCGAATTTTTAGGTTAAAAATTAAATTATTAACCTTTTGCTATACTTGTCATATCATCCCAGTTCTTTGTTTTTTAATTATTTTCATTGATTTTGTTTTAAGAGTCTAATTTTTATGTAGTCAAATTAATTTTTATTTTTCCATCAGGATTTTTGCCATTGCTTTTAAACATAGGAAGGTTTCCTTTTATTTAGAGATTTGATAGCAATTAACTTGTTTTTCCTTAGTCTTTCTCTTTTCATTTGAATTTAATATTTAAGCCTTTGAGTCCTATAAAATTTGATAGTGTACAAGGTAAAAATAGTATTAATGAATTTTTTCTCTAATACCACTGTTGAACATTCAATTCAATAAATATTCATTGAATTTATATGTATCTGGCACACACAAATATTCTTATATTAAAGGTAGCAAGGAGCTATTATCTATACTTTGCCACAAATTATACTGAAATCTAATCCTACTGCTATATATTTCTAAATATAATTTCACTTAAAACATGGTCCATTTATAACATACTACTAAAATAATTCAATGTTTATACTATATTCAGGTATTATCTAGATGCTGATAACTGAAAAAAATGTTAGACTCTTTACCTTGTCATTATGAGTAAAATAAATATACCTAAAGTCCAAACTATTAACAGTGTAAGTAGTAAGAATTACCACTTTTCTAAGGTAACTTCTAGCACAAATGAAAAGAATACCAGAAACAGCATGCTGGTATAAAACCTCCTAACACACTTCACCAGAACTCTTACTTGAATATAAGGTCATCCACATCAGTCAGAGTAGCACCAATGCTTTTCAACAGCAGGTTGACAGAATGAATTGGAATCAATTCCCGTTTCTCTTGGTTTGATTCCTCACCACCAGAACCCAAAGACAAACTCAAGTGCAACTAAAAGGAAAATAATGTTCAATAAATGAAAACTAAAAACAAAAATATTTACATACATGGACACCAAATTGTCCAGACACAAATGTATCTTTCAATTAGAATCCTAAAGAAAACTATTATGTTACTCTATATATTACACAGAACAGCTCTGATCCTCATATTTACTTTCTAATAAAATACAAATCAATTTGTCCAATATAGTTCCAAAATGGAACTATAATTTTATTCAAACTTTATATATAACATTGTGTTTATATGGAGAAAACCAAAAAAAAAAAAACAAAAACACTTTGCAAAAGCAGCATAATCATTTTAAGAGGAAAAACGTCAACTGGCCTACCAGCAGTTTAACTCAAAATAATGGATAATCATTTCTACAAGATAAATAACTTTTAGTAACAATTAATAAGAATACCTGCAGTATAATTATATGATAACACCATAACAACAGCATGACAATTATGGCAACACTTTAGCAAGTTCCAAATAAATGGTTAAAAGAATAATAAGGTTTTCAGCTTCCACAACCCCTTCAACTCAGACTTAACCATGAGATTTTCACATTCCCATTTAGCTTCTTCTACTTTGTGCTGCATCAACATTAGTGTGACAGTGCCAGAAGATACAGGCAGAAGGTAATTCAATGTGTTAAGTAAAGCAGATAACTCTGCCTTCTCATTCTGCCAATTCTCTAGGCATTCTCCCTCATCAACAGAGAGCTCAATAGAGGGAACTTGTGGAAAAGCTAGGAAAGCCTGGTTGTTGAATTTCTTCTCACATGTGGACTTTTGTCCATCTGCAGACTTAGAGAGGGCTGGGATTCATGAAAGGCAATCTTAGGTGAAAAGAGATCCAGCCTTTTCCTACAGAGTAAGAAAATGACCATGATAGTCATAATTTTAGTTATTCAACTTTATGGGACAATTCCCAGTGCACCTAAAAATGTTGTTACATAGTCGCTCAGTCAAGTCCGACTCTTTGTGACTGAATGGACTGTAACCTGCCTCAGTCCATGGGATTCCCCAAGCAAGAATACTGGAGTGGATTGCCATTTGCTTCTCCAGGGGACCTTCCCAACACAGGGATTGAATCCATGTCTCCTGCTTGGCAGGAGGATTTTTAACTGAGTCACAATATGTATAGGTAAATTATAAACCTGTAATACCCCATGGAGATTATAAACCCCATGAAGTCATTTTATATCTTCAACAGCAACTTCAATAGCAGGTCTTCAGTTAACAATTTGTTGAAGGTATTGTCCAATCTCATAAAGAACTGATTTTCATTTAATAATGAAAAAGAAATTGTGTACAACTCACCACATAAAACAATATCAATTCTGAACCTAACACTATCAATGTTTGATATCACCAAACTAATATATCAATTTATAACAATAACTTCATTTTATACTTCCATTCACTTAGCTGAATGGATTGGTGAATGCAACTGACAATAATGTGCTGTTAACAGTTTTTGAGAATGTAAAGGATCATCAATATTTTTAAAGAGTTACTTAATTGTAAATCTGGCCCATTACACAAGTTTAGAGCTTTATGGTTGATAGCATTTGTGGATTCTCTAAGCAGTCACCTTTCCCTAGAAAAGCTAAAAGGAATAACAAAAGGAGACAAGGAAATGGGTTCATAAAGGACAAAATCAGGCAAGTGAAAGGTATCCAATTTTCCACTCCCCTAGTTACAATCGAATTTTGGAAGGGTGGAAAATACCACATCAACAGTGTAACAGCAACTTCAGCGTTTTCACAGGCTGGTTAGGACACCCATTATAGCTTTCTATTCAGACAGGGAGGAGTTACAAAGCACAACCACAACATTAAATGTTGGTGAGCACTTCTTTGCTTAATTAAGAAATGCTTTTGTCAGCTTCTTCCTTGAAGAAAGGGGTTATTAATTCAAGACTAGAGATCATGCTCTGGTGGTTTCTCTATGGGAACTGTGGCTGTACATATGTTACAGAGAACTGTCTTAATTATTTCAATTAATCAAACAAAACTCCCCTCCAAATATTAGATACAACAAACTAAAACCCACATTTGTATACAGATCCTTTAAAAGTTCTACAAGACTTCTGTCAAATTTTCAAAGTAATAATTACAACAAACCTTTATAGGAGAAATATGGAAATCTTCAAAGAAACTAAGCATGGATGTATCAGTCACTGAGGTCCCCACTAGTTCTGTGTTTATAGCATCTAAGTCTTCCCGGATCAACTCTGTCTGAAAAAGAATTAACCAAGATTTTCTATCTTAATATTTTTCTACAACAGAATGGTTGATCTTTCATAATATTCCCCAAAAATAAAAATTACCCATTTTCTTTCAGCTTCAGGGTCAGCTGTTGGGGTAAACAGCGCAGTGATAGCTCCTAGAAATCCCTGATCAACTTTCAAGGCCATTTCCTGAATGAGAACCATAAAATACCTAAGGAAAAAAACATTTTTTTAATAGAAAAAGCTTTTTTAAGGATGAAAAAGGCATTTTATCAAAGCTTGTAATTTTCCATGTCAAAACTTTGATTTTGGCCAAAAACCACAGCAAGATCTTGTTCCGTGATCTCTAAAACAAGGGTTATGTTATCAAGATCGAAGTTTATTTAGACTGAGATCTTTTTTTTAATTAAAGTAAAAGTTTCACTAGGGGTAATACTGCTATATTAACACTTAGCATTTAAAGCTCCAAATGCTCTATTTACCATGTTATGGAAGATATAAGAACAATGATGATGTAGCATATATTATCTAATTTTTAAAGTCCGCAGGAATTAAAGAACACACCTCAGAAACACATCATTTATATTTCACTATTTTATATTCTAATGGAAGTTACAAAGGGGAGAAGTGGTTGAAGGAATTTCACACTTTAAAATATATAGAGGCTATTATTAAAATAAATGTCAACATATAAAATCACTTGACCATAAAGTAGATTGATACGTTCAGGTGGAAATAATTTTCATACAAAAGTCACTTCTAAAACATAATGTATTTTCAAAGCAGAGTCTCATTTTAAGTTCCTTTAGATGATCAAGGGTATCTTTACTTACTTGAACTGTAAGACTTTACTGTACTCATTAAATCTTGTGATGACACTCACATCAATGAAAGGTTTGGGCTCTAAAAGGAAGAAAGAAAACAGGAAAAAGGCAATCAAGCTTTCTAGTAGGTCAAAATGATATCTATTCAACTTTTATATATAGGGTATATCTCAACTTAATTTTTTCTTACCTGAATCCAAAGCAATAGATTTTGGAGGGGCCACAGGATGAAATACAACAGGGAACACTGTACCTGGTAACTGACTATCAACCTAAAGAAAAGAAAACTGATTCAACCGTACTTAATTTAAACTTTTGTTTCAGAGATGTATTACAGAAGATGTCACTAATTACATCATAAATAATATCTGTATTTTTTTTTTGTATGTGCTGCTATTACAAGTTTCACTTTAAATCTAAATTTCTTATATATCTCACCAAGGGCAAGTTTCCACATACAGGAATACATAAACACTCTCATAATTGCACTAGAACTGTGGAGCATGAACACCACTGATGGAAATATTTGTATCAATGGATCATGTGAGATTTCAACTATATATAATTTAAATAAAAATGTAAGTGAAGACTGCATATGAAATTACAGGTTAGGTATTAAGAAAAAGAGAACAAAAATGTCCTAAAAAGCAGTAATCCGTAGTTAAAAACAAGAGATGGAGGCAGGCAGGAAGGGAGAAAGCAAATGAACCGTTTGATAAAAACAGCCTCCAATAAAGCCCTAATCATTCCCATATAGAAGAATAAAAGAAAATCTTAATTTGGGATTTGATGACAAATTTAAAGCAATATTAAAAATAACAATTTGTGTAAGAAAACATATGACAAAATTAAAAGTCTCAGTGGTCATTTAGCCTTGGATAATTAGTATGGTGAATCACAGGATATGTGAAAGAAGGAGAATAACATAAACAAAAAGAAAGATATCAATTCTGATGTATGATTTTTGTTGTTGTTCAGTTGCTAAGTTACGTCCAACTCTTTTCGATGCCATAGACTGTAGCACACCAGACTTCCCTGTCCTTCACCATCTCCCAGAGCTTGCTCAAACTCATGTCCATCAAGGCAGTGATGCCATCCAACCATCTCGTTCTCTGTCACCCCCTTCTCCTCCTGTCTTCAATCTTTCCCAGTATCACGGTCTTTTCCAATGAGTCAGCTCTTTGCATCAGGTGGCCAAAGTACTGGATCTTCAGCTTCACCATCAGTCCTTCCAATGAATATTCAGGGTTGATTTCCTTTAGGATTGACTGGTTTGATCTCCTTGCAGTCTCTCAAGAGTCTTCTCCAACACCACAGTTCAGTACCATCAGTTCTTTAGCGCTCTGCTTCCTTTATAGTCCAACTGTCACATCCATACATGATTACTGGAAAAACCATAGCTTTGACTATATGGACCTTTGTCAGTAAAGTAATGTCTCTGCTTTTTAATATGCTGTCTCAGTTTGTCATAGATTTTCTTCCAAGGAGCAAGCATCTTTTAATTTCAGGGCTGTTGTCACCATCTACAGTGATTTTGGAGCCCAAGAAAATAAAGTCTGTCACTGTTTCCATTGTTTCCCCATCTATTTGCCATGAAGTGATGGGACCAGATGCCATGATGTCAGTTTCCTGAATGCTGACTTTTAAGCCAGCTTTTATACTCTCCTCTTTCACCATTGTCAAGAGGCTCCTTAGTTTCTCTTTGCTTTCTGCCATTAAGAGTTGTGCCATCTGCATATCTGAGGTTATTGACATTTCTCCTGGCAATCTAGATTCCAGCTTGTGCTTCATCCAGCTCGGCACTTCACATGACGTACTCTGCAAATAACTTAAATAAGCAGGGTGACAATATATAGCCTTGACATACTCCTTTCCCAATTTGGAACCAGTCCATTGTACCATGTCCGGGTCAAACTGTTGCTTCTTGACCTGCATACAGATTTCTCAGGAGGCAGGTCAGATGGTCTGGTATTCCCATCTCTTTCAGAATTTTCCACATTTTGTTGTTATCCACACAGTCAAAGGCTTTGGCATAGTCAATAAAGCAGAAGTAGATGTTTTTCTAGAATTCTCTTGCTTTTTCCATGATCGAACGGATGTTGGCAATTTAATCTCTGGTTCCTCTGCCTTTTCTAAATCCAGCTTGAACATCTGGGAGTTCTGGGTTCATGTACTGTTGAAGCCTGGCTTGGAGAATTTTGAGCATTATTCTGCTAGCATGTGAAATTAGTGCAGTAGTTTGAGCATTCTTTGGCATTTCCCTTCTTTGGGATTGAAATGAAAACTGACCTTTTCCAGTCCTGTGGCCACTGCTGAGTTTTCTAAATTTGCTGGCATACTGAGTGGAGCACTTTCACAGCATCATCTTTCAGGACTTGAAAGAGCTCAACTGGAATTCCATCACCTCCACTAGTTTTGTTCGTAGTGATGCTCCCTAAGACCCAGGTGACTTTGGAATCCAGAATGTCTGGCTCTAGGTGAGTGATCACACCATCATGGTTATCTGGGTCATGGAGATCTTTTTTGTATAGTTCTGTGTATTCTTGTATTCCACCTTTTCTTAATATCTTCTGCTTCTGTTGGGTCCATACCATTTCTGTCCTTTACTGTGCCCATCTTTGCATGAAATGTTCCCTTCAGTTCAGTTCAGTTCAGTAGCTCAGTCCTGTCCAACTCTTTGCGACTCCATGGACTGCAGCAAGCCAAGCCTCCCTGTCCATCAGCAACTCCCAGCACTTACTCAAACTCATGTCCATTGAGTCAGTGATGCCATCCAACCATCTCATCCTCTGTCATCCCCTTCTCCTCCCACCTCCAATCTTTCTCAGCATCAGGGTCTTTTCAAATTAGTCAGTTCTTCGCATCAGGTGGACAAAGTATTGGAGTTTCAGCTTCAGCATCAGTCCTTCCAATGACTATTCAGTACTGATTTCCTTTAGGATTAACTGGTTGGATCTCCTTGCAGTCCAAGGGACTCTCAAGAGTCTTCTCCGACACCACAGTTCAAAGGCATCAATTCTTCAGTGCTCAGCTTTCTTTATAGTCCAACTCTCACATCCATACATGACTACTGGAAAAACCATAGCTTTGACTAGATGGATCTTTGTTCCCTTGATATCTCTAATTTTCTTGAAGAGATCTCTAGTCTTTCCCATTCTGTTGTTTTCCTCTGTATTTTTCCATTGTTCATTTAGGAAAGCTTTCTTATCTCTCCTTGCTATTCTTTGGAATTCTACATTCAGTTGGGTATATCTTTCCTTTTCTCCTTTGCCTTTTGCTTCACTTCTCAGCTATTTGTAAGGGCTCCTCAGACAACCATTTGGCCTTTTTGCATTTCTTTTTCTTGGGTATGGTTTTGATCACCGCCTCCTATACAATATTATGAACCTCCATCCATCATTCTTCAGGCACTCTGTCTATCAGATCTAATCCCTTGACAGAATCTTGTGAAAAAATAAAATTCAGACCCAAGATTCCAAAACTGATTGAATAGGATGACAATGTTACCTGAAGCCAATACAATCTGGCCCTTAAACTTCTTTGGTGAGGGGATTGCTTATATTCAACTTGAATTCCTGATAAAAAATGTCGCCTTATAAAGCACCGAGAAGGGAGGCGCATTTCCATTGGGTCCTTGCCAAAATTCACCTGGAAAAAAAGCAGATGTGCTTGTGATGAACTGGTATTAGCAGTGTAGACCATTTTAAATATCCACTTACTCACAAACTGAAAAAGAAAAATATTCATTTCTACATCTAATCAAAAGATCTACCTTAAGGTGATCTACAGCTGAGATGTTTGAAGCAGAATCATCACATAACTAAGGTTATGTGGAAAATATATTTTCAGTGGTATGAACTGTACTTAAAGAACATAAACCATGTTTTTCATTTTTTTAAAAACCTCAAAGAGTGAGTGTGTGATAGTCACTCAGTTGAATACAACTCTCTGCGACCCCATGGACTGTAGCCTGCCAGGCTCCTCTGTCCATGGAATTCTCCAGGAAGGAATACTGGAGTGGGTTACCATTTCCTTCTCTAAAAAGCGTCAACAGTAATGAATAATTCCAGATAACACTTATGCTTTGTTTTAACAAAGTTAAACAGTGAATAGTCAATCGCTTAGTTATGTCTGACACTAACTGAATAGTGTTCTTTCACTTTAGCATGACCAACATTTGTAAGGATGAGGGTGGGGGTGGGAAGCAGGTATGCTGATAATGCAAATGCAACCACCAGAGACAAAGAGTAACACACACTGCACGACTGCAACTTCAGTCAAGCTTCTGGGCTCTTCCTGAAGCAAAAGTGACTTTCAATTTTAATAATGTAGGGCCCTGTGTAGAGCATATGTTTATTTGTGGACATCTCCTCATGTCCTAAAATAATTTACATTTAATGAATTTAATTGGGCAAGTTTTTTTATAGGGTTTTCATCACTGAGATACACATTTCTGCACAGCCTATAGCAATATATTGATATCATTCAGAACAGAAGTTTCAATAAGTAACGCTGATTTCTCCATAATTTTCCTAAAAACAAGTTACATGAAACTATCTGCTTTGCAAATAGAGGAAATTATAAAAATGCAGATAAGAAACATATTTAAATAATGTTTTACAGTATATGATGAACAGTATATTTTAATTTAAAATGTGCTAATAAATTTTTAGTCATACTAATGCTACTAACAAATTAGTTTCTGCATACATATATTTACTTGGATAGCAAAATTTTATTTACTACCACCACTGGCAACATAATACATAAATAAGAAAAAACACAAATTTGGTATACCTCAAAATTATCATCTAGTTTAATCCAGCCAAGGTCTCTTGATTCTAGATATTTCTTATAGGACTTTTCCAATAAAATTATTTGCTTTCGACTAAATGGCTTCCACTTCTGTTTTCGTTTCATCTCCCAAACAACACCAGAACTAAAATAATTCACAAAGAAAATTAATTAAATTAAATGCATAATTTAGGTTGTGAAATTTTCACTCAACTCCAAATTGTCACAATTGTCAACTCCTATGAAAATCACATTTATACAAGAGATTTTAAACACCAAAATATATCTACGTTTTATATAAAAGTACATAAGGAAAAGAGGCAGGAGATACGTTTTTGTATCACACACTGACATCAATGAACTATGGAACTGGCAAAATTTTTTCATATGGGGATATTTTAGGCAAAAACCCATCAAGACGGAAGACCTAAACATCAAACATAAAACTATAACATTCCTAGATATAACATAGGAGAAAATCTAAGTGACCTTGGGTTTGGCAGTGACTTTTACAATACATCACTAAAAGCACAATCCATGAAAGAAAAATAGATGTGGGACTTTCCTGAAATTGAAAATTTCTGCTCTGTGAAAGACATTGTTAAAAGAATGGAAAGGCTGGGAGAAAATATTTGTAAAACATACATCTGATGAAAGACTGATATGGTAAGTCCCCTACATACAAACCTTTAAGTTTCAAACTTGCAAAGATAAGAACAGGTGTCCACATGTCCAGTCCCATAAGTTAGTTTACGTGTCCGGTGTACACTGTCACAGGTGTGCATACAAGCGGCTGTGCTTTTCAGTACTTTACTGTGTAGTACTGCATAGAGTACAGTATCTCTATGTCAAGCCCAGGATGCCCAGAAGCAAACATAAAAGCAGTGGTGATGCAGCCGGTGCCCAAGAAACGCCAGACGCTGCACTGTACTACTGTACTTCTCAAGGTACTATACTGTAAGATTAAAGATATTTTATTTTTTGTTTTTGTTTTTTTATGTATTATTTGTGTGAAAAGTATTATAAACCTAGGGGTCGCATAGAGTCGGACACGACTGAGCGACTTCACTTTCACTGTTCACCTTCATGCATTGGAGAAGGAAATGGCAACCCACTCCCGTGTTCTTGCCTGGAGAATCCCAGGGACGGGGGAGCCTGGTGGGCTGCCGTCTATGGGGTCGCACAGAGTCGGACATGACTGAAGCGACTTAGCAGCAGTACAGTACTATATACCTAACTGTGTTAGTTGGGTACCTAAGCTAACTTTGTTGGACTTAAGAACAAATTGGATTTATGAACATGCTCTTGGAACAGAACTTGTTTGTATGCAGGGGACTTATTCTACCCAAAGCATGCCAAGAACTCTTAAAACACAACAATAGCAAAAAAATATTAAATTGGGCAAAAGATCAAAACTTCATCAAATGAGGTTCAATGACAAAAAAGCATATGAAAAGATGTTCACCATCATATGTAATTAGGTAACTGCAAATTAAAACAAACAGAGATCACTACAAATCTATTAGATTTGTGGTGATCTGACAATACTAAATGCTGGCAAGGATGTGGAACACCAGGAATCTCTCATTCATTCATGGCATGGTTACCAAATGGTGAGCCGCTTCTCACAAAATTAAACTGCCAGGTGCTGCACAAAGAGCATTTTTGAACTTCACCAAACACATTATTATCCGTAGACCCTATACTGGTTATACCTGATAATTATTTCCCTCAACAGCCTCCAAAGAAGAATGAGTCTTTTACCACAGTCAGTGTGATTGAAAACCAAAATAGATAAATTCAAATATTTTCCTTATATAAGTATAAGCAGAATCAGAGAAAAGAACTGGTTCCATCATTATTAAAATGTTCTAAACAACCATCCAATAAGATCATGTACGCAGGTTAAACTACTGCCTCCGTGAAACTTTTTTCCAGTTTATGTGATTCAGTGTTCTTGGCTTCCCCAACCCACACCAGTGTCTCCAGCCTCTACAGCACCACAGAACATGTTCATACTTCTTTGTAGCTTTTTTTTTAGTGTTTTTGTAATTCATTTAAAAAATACATACAAACAACAAGGGAAGAAAAAACCTCTTCTCCCACCAACTAATGAATGTTGTCGTAAGGGCCAAGACATGATTTTATCTTAGGGGCTTTTCAACTAGCAGTGAAAGCAGCTGTTCAGTAAGCTTTGCTGAAAGGTATGTACAAGTACATCAAATTCAAAATAGGTATTTGTCTACTCTCATCAAACTTGATGTTATGAACTTAATGCCTTTTAAAGATTTCTGATACCTTATCTTTCTTCTCCCATACCTGGTTATCCCAATATATGAAACTTCCTGCTTGGTTTCATTGTTGACCAGTGAAAGCCCAAGACTATGGAGAGAAAAAGTTATTTCGTGATTGGCCTGCTCCATTTCTTCTGCCTGCAGAGCTTTGGAAACCAAGGCAACATCATCAGTGAAAAGCAAGACTCTCTGGCGCCCATCGAGAAATGATACCCAGTGTATCTGGATGTTTGCATCATAGGCAAACTGTCCACATTCATCCTGTGGGAAAGAAAGATTTCATATTAAAACCACGAACAGTAAGCGTTTATTACATAAAGTTGAACTGCAGTAGCTAGGAAAGCATGACTATAAATCAGAAAACCATCAAAATAATATAAATTAATTAAAGTTATGTGTTTTGAAACATCCTCACCAATTTTTTCAAACTGTAACAGATCAATAGTGCTTATTTTTTTAAAACCTTAGTTTAAGTTACCTAGTTAGGCTCAAAGGGTACTCAGGAGGAATACGAATCTCCTTCAAAGGCACCAATGGCATAAGATGCTTACTTGTCTCCCAGATAGAGAACAGAATGGTTTAAAACTTTACTGGAAATGTAATATCAGATAAAATTAGGTTTTAATACTTTATAATGCTGCAAGTATTTATATAAATCACACTGTTAAACAGTCAAACTATGGTGATCAGTTTGTATTAACTTTCACTAAGAAGAGCCTTCTTGGCTGACAGTCTTTTATAGCATTTAAAAATATTAGGCTTGATTTGGTGCATGTCTTCAGAGATTTAAATAATGATTTTTTTCATTCTGGACTTAACAAATAAAACAACAGTTCATTTCAACACGAAGTATAAGAACCTAATATGTGATTTTCATTTCATGCTTTCTTGGGACACAAAAGCCAAAAACAAAGGATGTCACCAAAAGCACAGAAATGGTTGGTATTTGCTGTTCTCTGAAACTGATCTACAGCTTTTAACATATATCAAAGTAGATGGCCCAATTTTTTACTCTAACATGATTAAATTTTATAAATGTTTCAGAGATACCTACAAAAGAAGGTGAATTTTCTCCTTGTAAACTACAAAATTTGATATGCTTCCTGGTTCAATCTTAGTTATTATTCAAATGCTCTCCATTTGTTTTCAATCTATTGGATCTGTTAAAAATTAAATAAGGTATATTTTAAAATATCCCCAGGCAACAATGTTTCAGTTGACTTCCAACATTTTCAGTTACACATTTTGATGCAATATTATTCACTGCATGAAGGTTTATGGCTATCATGACTTCTTTGTCACATTATCATATTCTATTTAATGATTTTTGCTTTGAATCATAAATTGTTTTTTTACTTTTGTTTACTTGTTAAATCTTTATCATTTCTTCATGCTTTTAACTTTCTGTACAGTTAAAGCAGATCTCATGTAAATAGCATCTGGTTAGAAACTACTTTTTAACTTAATCTGAATGTGATCTTTTAATAGGAGAATTTAAACCATTTTCATTTACTGACATACTTGATGGGAAGCATGGTTTAGTGGGAAAAGTCCAGGGACTATGAAGTCAAGAAGATCTGGTTTTGAATTCTAACCAGCAGTTCTAAGTTATAAACATAAGAATTTATGATACTATATAATAAGCATTAACATATGATATATTCAACAAAATGTACTGACATTTGCCACTTACTATATACTTCCTTAGGCTTCCTTCTTTTACTGTAAGAGCAAATTTTTCTTTATTTTCATTTTCTCAATTGTTTTAGAATTCTTTTATTACTCACTTTGCTTCTATTAATTGGTATCCTTTTTAAAAAAAGTCATCTTTGATCTATATTTCTGTAATTAAAATTTAGGATTAAATGCTGTTAATATATTCTGTTCATAACATACTATTTCCTTGCTCCCCCTTTCATTTTATTTTGTTGTCTTTGTCTTTTGTTTCACCAACTTTCTCCTATCAGTTGTCATATGTTTATAACTTTGGGAATCCCAGGCAAACATGCTGAAAATTTTCTCTGGTCCTTCTGCGGTAAAAAAAAATTTTCAGAAGTGTGATCAGCTTCTGAATCTTTAGGATCAGGCTACAGTTTTCTCCTGAACTATTTTTTCGTAAACTCCATGTTTGTTTGTTTTTTTCCTATTTATTCACACTTAAACATCCGCTGGATCACTGAAAAAGCAAGAGTTCCAGAAAAACATCTATTTCTGCTTTATTGACTATGCCAAAGCCTTTGACTATGTGGATCACAAAACTGTGGAAAATTCTGAAAGAGATGGGAATACCAGACCACCTGACCTGCCTCTTAAGAAACCTACATGCAGGTCAGGAAGCAACAGCTAGAACTGGACATGGAATAACAGACTGGTTCCAAATAGGAAAAGGAGGCTGTATATTGTCACCCTGCTTATTTAACTTATATGCAGAGTACATCATGAGAAACACTGGGCTGCAGGAAGCACAAGCTGGAATCAAGATTGCCGGGAGAAATATCAATAACCTCAGATATGCAGATGACACCACCCTTATGGCAGAAAGTGAAGAGGAACTAAAAAGCCTCTTGTTGAAAGTGAAAGTGGAGAGTGAAAAAGCTGGCTTAAAGCTCAACATTCAGAAAACTAAGATCATGGCATCTGGTGCCATCACTTCATGGGAAATAGATGGGGAAACACTGGAAACAGTGACAGACTATTTTTTTGAGCTCCAAAATCACTCCAGATGGTGGTTGCAGCCATGAAATTAAAAGACGCTTACTCCTTGAAAGGAAAGTTATGACCAACCTAGACAGCATATTAAAAAGCAGAGACATTACTTTGCCAACAAACGTCCGTCTAGTCAAGGCTACGGTTTTTCCCATGGTCATGTATGGATGTGAGAGTTGGACTGTGAAGAAAGCTGAGCGCCGAAAAATTGATGCTTTTGAACTGTGGTGTTGGAGAAGACTCTTGAGAGTCCCTTGGACTGCAAGGAGTCCATCCTAAAGGAGACCAGTCCTGGGTGTTCATTGGAAGGACTGATGCTGAAGGTGAAACTCCAATCCTCTGGCCACCTCATGCAAAAAGCTGACTCACTGGAAAAGACCCTGATGCTGGGAGGGATTGGGGGCAGGAGGAGAAGGGGACGACAGAGAATGAGATGGCTGGATGGCATCACCAACTCAATGGACATGAGTTTGAGAAAACTCCGGGAGTTGGTGATGGACAGGGCGGCCTGGCGTGCTGCGATTCATGGGGTCGCAAAGAGTTGGACACGACTGAGCGACTGAACTGAACTGAACTGAATGAGGAAAGTGCTTTACAGTACTGTGTGGATTTTCTTTGAATTCCCTTTTCGTGTACACCTGAGCCTCAGAAGAATTCCCTTCTCAGATCAGCCAGGAAATGGCTAACTGTCTTGTTTCTAGCTTAATTTTCATAACCTGGCAGATCACCAGTTGACTAAGGCACAATAATCTATCTCTTACTGTCTGGTTTTCTAACACCGAATAGAACAGAAACATTTAAAACCACAAGCCTGTGAATACACTACTGCCAGGATTCTTTATGATTTTGCCTGAATTTATAGACCTTGACATAGTCTTTCAGGATGGCGATACCGTTCTTTCTCCAGTATCTGTGTACTGCCTTATGGGAGTTGTGGTTGCCGAGGAGCATGAAATGTGAGGAGAAAGAAAATAACACCAGCATAGTACAGGGATCCCTGGTCAAGCTAGCATGTCTCTGAGCCAGAGACCTCATTGTAACAGGGAACTTAAGCTCCTCTCTACCACTTACCACTTGAGGGTTTCTCTGTTGTAAAAAGTAAAGCAGGCAACAGAGCTCCATCAAATTGTCATGGCAAAAATCACTCCAAGAATCTCATAACCATCAGTCTGATTTTTCAAAAGTCTCTCTCTTTTATGGGTATTTCAGAGAGAATATAGGAGAGGATAATTCAGTCACTCTTGGCCAATTACTATTTTAAATAACCAAGAAAGCTTTTATGACAACTGGCATTATCAGACAGTGGAATATGACACTGTAAGAACTTTTCAGCATAGAATATAATCCTACAGAAACTAGGTACCACTCGCAGAGGACCAGTGTCTATATTGGAGGGAGGGTGGCAGATGAATTCTTTTACTTTGTAAGTATTTATTTATTTGGCTCCACTGGTTCTTAGTTGTGGCATGTGAGATCTCAATCTTTGTTGTGGCATGCGAGATCTTTAGTTAAGGCATGTGAACTCTTACTGTAGCATGTGGGATCTAGTTCTCTGACCAGGGATCAAACCCGAGCACCCTGCATTGAGACCATGGAGTCTTAGCCACTAGACCACCAGGGAAGTTCCTGGCAGATGAATTCTTAAGCCCTACTCAAAGTCTAAGTGTCTAGGAAATAACATGTTTAATTAATTTAGCTACCTAAATAGTATTTCCATAAGTAATTCATTATATTTCTTATATGGATAATTTACTACTGTCATACTCCTTTAATTAAAAAACCATATGGCTTTGATAGGGAAAACTTGCCTTAAAAAATCTTACAGCTAACAGTGGTATACAAAATAAACCTGTTTTTTACTTAGCCTCAAAACTCCTTCCTTATAAAAAAAAGTAAATAAAAAAGTACTGGTCTTAGGCAAGCTGAAACAGATGCAAATAAAGTATTTTGACTGATCTAGGACAAAATATTGGTGTGAACTATTTACCAACTAAAGCCCCAAAGCAACTTATTTTGAAAATACTTGCAATTCATTTTTAGTTCAATAAAGAAAAAGCTGACAGTGTGAAGCTAACTTGTCTACTTCCTTTGTTATCAGGCACTTTCCTGGTGGCTCAAACGATAAAGAATCTGCTACACTGCAGGAGGCCTGGGTTCGATCCCTGGGTTGGGAAGATCCCCTGGAGGAAGGCATGACAACCCACTCCAGTCTTCTTCCCTGGAGAATCCCCATGGACAGAGGAGCCTGGCAGGTTACAGTCAATAGGGTCGCAAAGAGTCGAACACGACTGAGCGACTAAGCACAGCACACTTCATATGATACCCATTCACATCAGATGATACCTTTAACAGATCATGTTCCCCAACATTTTCTGCATAACTCCATTTAAGCTTTCTGGTACCAGTGGGATCTTCCCAGGCAAAGAGTCGAACTTGTCTTGGCAGCAATACCATTTCTTCCTTTGACCCGCTGAAACACAAGCGACAGAGGGAAGGTTAAAACACCCTGGCCTTGAGAAACGTAGACCTGTGGTTTATCGAGGAGGGGACTGGCACAAACATGGTATAAAACTGCCTTTGTTAATAAAACACAACTGTGCCTAAAAATGAGTACCCTAAAATGTCCAAATAACTAACGATTTTGAGGCTTGAGGGAAAAGAATATTGCTCTTTCTGAAGCTGCAGTATATTCTGAACTGATCCAGGTAAGATGGCACTAACAAAATTCATGAAGGGAAACAGACTGGTACCTCAGAATTCATCTACAGAAAAGGTTGTGAATAGTAAACGTTTTAGGAGCAGAGAACTGTACTTGGTACTCAAATTTGAGATTTTAATCAAAAGCAATGCATAAGAAGTAAGAGTCTCAGAAGAGAAAACAACAGGTCTGTTCCACTGCTACTCCAAGTGTGGTCTCTGGGCCAGCAGCACTAGCATCACCTCGAGCCTTGCTGGAAAGTGCAATATTCTGGGGCCCACCTAAAACCAACTAACTCAGAACCTGCATTTTTACAGGATTTCTAGGTGTTCTTAATACTGATATTTAAGTTTAAGGAGTACTGGTCTAGATAATACAAGAAACTTTGCAGAGAACTAAAATAAAACAAAAAGTAACCCATTTAGGGTTTAATCTATACTTTCAAATCTCTCAGCAGATTCAAGCCATGAGAGTTAAGAATACGTTAGATCTGGAAAGCATTAATTTTTAAAAATTTATTTATCTATCTTTGGCCGTGCTGGGTCTTCACTGCTGTCTGAGGGCTTTCTCCAGTTGCAGTGAGTAGCGGATACTCAGGAGAAGGCCATGGCACCCCACTCCAGTGCTCTTGCCTGGAGGATCCCGTGGACGGAGGGGCCTGGTGGGCTGCAGTCCATGGGGTCGCGAAGAGTTGGACATGACTGAGTGACTTCACTTTCAATTTTCACTTTCATGCATTGGAGAAGGAAATGGCAACCCGCTCCAGTGTTCTTGCCTGGAGAATCCCAGGGACGGGGGAGCCTGGTGGGCTGCCATCTATGGGGTCGCACAGAGTCAGACACGACTGAAGCGACTTAGCAGCAGCAGCAGCAGCAGCGGATACTCTGCTGTAGCATGCGGCCTTATTGTGGTGGCTTCTCTTGTTGTGGAGTTCAGGCTCTAGAGCGCTTGGGCTTCAGTAGTGGTGGCCCGTGGTCTCACCAGTTGCGGAACATGGGCTCTGTTGCTCTGAGGCATGAGGGATCTTTCCAGACCAGGGATCGAACCCATGTCTCCTGCATAGGCAGGCAGACTCTTAACCTCTGGATGACCAGGGAAGTCCCAGCAAGGCATTATTTTTTATATATTTATATGCATGTGTGTGTGTACACATATATATAATGGATATTATTATTTTATATTATATATACATACGTAAAAATAATGCCCTGAAGATTTATAATAATAATTCTTTGCAAATATATTATTACATATTTTAAGAATCTAAAGCCCCCTGTTTAATGGCATCACCCAAGCTAAACAACAGCACACACAAGGACAACAAAATTCCTGTCAGTCTGTACTACAATACATTCAATATCACTATTTAATCTTCCACTTAAATCTGTCTTCAGCCCTCTACCCTCCTGTTTAATATTCTACTATCCAACCAAAAAAATACAATTTATAGAGAGAAGTTCACTGAGCATCACGAGACCACAAAAGAACGGTACTGCTTAAACAAGTTCACAGTTCCTTGTATCCAATTCTGAAATATAAAAAGCTTCAAAATTCCAAATATTCTTCTCTTAAGTTTGGTGTCCAAACTCATGTGGCAGCAAAACTTATCTGAACTGATGGGAAACTATTAATACTTTCATTTATCTCACTTATTATAAATGTTTACATGTTTTGCTGCAGGAATACTAATGTGTTGGTTACAGAATACTGCTTCAGAACTTGCTAGGGCTATTAGCAATACGCATCCCTATTACCTTTCTAAAATCTGAAAACACATGGAAGGTGAAACACATTTAGATCCAAGTATTTCCTAGAAGGAACTGTGGACCAGTGGGCTTCCCTGGTGGCTCAGCTGGTGAAGAATCTGCCTGCCAATGCAGGAGACACACAAGACCCAGTTTTGATCGCTGAGTCAGGAAGATCCCCTACAGAAAGAAATGGCTACCCACTCAAGTATTCTTGTCTCAGAAATCCCAAGGACAGAGGAGCTGGCAGGCTACAGTCCATGGGGTTCCAAGAGTTGAACACAACTTAGCAACTAAACCATCGAAAACAAATCATATTTTCTAAGAACCCTTTTTATTTCATACCTCTGTTTATATGTGAGGATGTTCCATGGTGTGTGGTTTATTATTAGGGCAGGTGCACATCCCTCATGGTAGTCAGAAAAGCTGATGACAGTTGAATGTGGAGCAGTATCTACATCCACCAAGATACCCCCATTCTATTGCAGAAAAAAGGAGTATGTCTGAAGCATTGGTTTAAACTGCACGTTACATTTAGAATTT